>NC_037676.1:136561852-136861852 GCF_003255815.1 Theropithecus gelada
TCCATCAGTGACAGACTGGATTAAGAAAATGTGGCACATATACACCATGGAATACTATGCAGCCATAAAAAAGGATGAGTTTGTGTCCTTTGTAGGGACATGGATGCAGCTGGAAACCATCATTCTTAGCAAACTATCACAAGAACAGAAAACCAAACACCGCATGTTCTCACTCATAGGTGGGAACTGAACAATGAGATCACTTGGACTCAGGAAGGGGAACATCACACACCGGGGCCTATCATGGGGAGGGGGGAGGGGGGAGGGATTGCATTGGGAGTTATACCTGATGTAAATGACGAGTTGATGGGTGCAGCACACCAACATGGCACAAGTATACATATGTAACAAACCTGCACGTTATGCACATGTACCCTACAACTTAAAGTATAATAATAATAAATAAATTTTAAAAATAAAAAATAAAAACAAATAAATAAAATAAAACATCAACAAATAAAAAATTTAAAAAAATAAAATGTGGCTTTGCTCCTCCTTGCCTTCCACCAAGACTGTGAAGCCTACCAAGCGCTGTGGAACTGTGAGTCAATTAAACCTCTTTCCTTTATAAATTACCCAGTCTCAGGCAAGTCTTTATGAGCAGCATGAGAACAGATGAATACAGGGTAGAACAATTTTTTATTGTAAGTAACTGCCTAATTCATTTTGGGATATATGGTATCTTTAGCCCCAAATCCACCCAATGCCAGTAACATCACTAATCATTATGACTATGAAAAAATGCTTCCATACATTTCCAATGTCCCTGCTCCAATTGAGAACTATTAGAACTAATGCTTCACCTTAAGATTTTTGCATAGGTTGCTGTTCTTTTTACTCCACTCTCATCTTTCAAATTCAAAGCTGCAGAGAGACCTTCTCTGACCACCTAATCTAAATTTGCCAGTGCCCATAAACTCTGTAATAATACCGTGTTTTAATTATGTCATAAAAGCTTTGATTACGTGAAATTATTTTATCCATTAAGTGACTTATTAGCTCTCCATGCCCCCTCTCCTTTGGAGAGTTTAGGAAAACTCTCCAACTGTGGGACATTTGCTTGCCTTGATTTCTGGTCTGTCCTCAATATCTAAAAGATCCTGACCCACAGTAGGTGCTTTCTGAATAAGTGAATAAAACTCCTTGAATCCTGGTATGACTCAAGGCTCCATTTACTTGTTTCATTTTGTCAATCTTCTTCACTCCATTTATATTTTTTTTTTTTGAGTGCTTAAACAACAGAAATTTATTTTCTCACAGCTCCAGAGACTAGAAATCTGAGATCACGGTGTCAGCAGGATTGGTTCCTTCCTGGACAGCGAAGGAAGGATCTGTTCCAGGTCTCTCTCCTTAGGCTTGCAGGTGGCTGCCTTTTCCCTGTGTATTCACATGGTGTCTGTAGGTGTCTGTGTACAGATTTCTTCTTCTTATGACACCAGTCAGATTGGATTAGGGGCTACCCTAATGACCTCTTTAAAAACTTTATCTCCAAATACAGTTACTGTAGGAGGTACTGGAGATTAGGACTTTAACATTTCAATATATGAATTTGAGGAGGGGGACACAATTCAGCCCATCACACTATATTTTAGAATACTTGTTATTTAAAATGTTTGTACTATTATCAAAATTTATAGCCAATACATGTTTTTAGCTTTTAGAATAAGTATTATCACATAATTCACTCCATTTATATTTATACATATGAGCCATACCAACCATGAACCTTGTTTTTGTTTTTGTTTTTGTTTTCAGACAGATATAGTTCGATGCTTTTGCTTGACATCTCTAAGAGCAACCCCTTCCCCCACATTCCTAAAAACCTCTTGACTGTTTGGGGATGCTGTCCCTGAATTTCTGCAGCACTATGATGTAAGGGAATGAGCACAAACATAGGAGGCAGACAGACACGGACATAGCTTCAGTCTTGAGATGGGGCTCACCAACTGAGCAATACTGCATAGATTTCTAAGTTTCTGGTTTATCCTCTGAAACAATGAACCTTAATAGCTAGGTCTTGAGATGATTATAAAGGTTAATCAAAACAATATATGCAGAATATAGTAGTACTTAATAAATGATCATTCTGTCCCCAATCCCCTCCCAAGGGTTTACCTACACACTGTCTGAATGTCCACATTCCTGTCCAAGAGAAAATGTTTATTTTTAGAACTCTTTTTTAACACTTTCTGTAAATAACCCATTCAATAGTTAAATAAGGAACTCATATGAAGTAAGCCATGTGTGGAAGCCAAAGGACAGGGTAGTTTTAGCTTGTTTGCCTTTAGAATCTGCAAAGCTAAGAGCTGCCATAATGATGACCATCAATGTAGCAATATACAGTTGCAGTTGGGGTCCTACAGTTTTGCTTAATAATTTATCTTTATTAAATGATTTCATGAATCCTCCTAGTTATACATTTGTAGCTTTCTTTTCTCTTCATTTGCTGTATAAAGGTCAGAACCTTGTTTCTGCTTTAATTCTGCTCATTCTAACAGTTTTATGTAGCAAACATCCTCAATTCTGCACACAGAGATATCATGGTGCAATAGACTTTAACAAGCGATCTGAATTTTGGGAAAATCTTTGTGACTAACAATATGATGTTGAACAAGTCTGAATTTTTCTGACTCCCAGTCAGCTCACCTATCAAATGAAACTAACCAGCTCATGAGATTGTTGGGAGGAAAAATGAAATAATATATGTGTTAGCTCTGTGTGAATTATTAAGTACAGTAGTCAATAAGTATTTGTAAAATAGATAAAATTTTTTAAATGAGTAAGTAAATTACCATGTAACCATGTGCCTTCCCTACTAAACTCTTCTAAGGGGTCAGCTTGGCCTTTGGGAGAAAATCTAAACTCAGTAGAACCATGCCAGTTGGTGCCTCTCTGTTCATCCTTGATCCCTGAAATTCTGTGACTGTGCCCTGAAGCCATGCTGCACCTTCTCGCTCTGATCCATCCTGTCTCCATGTCTTAGCATATGTTTTTCCTTTGGAAAGTTCCTCCTCTCCCAGGGCCTCCCTGGATTTCCCCCCATCTGAAGGCTTCTCCAAGTGATATGGTTTGGCTGCATCCCTACCCAAATCTCATCTTGAACTGTAACTCTGACAATTCTCACATGTCATGGGAGGAACCTGGTGGGTGGTGATTGATTGAATCATGGGTGCAAGCCTTTCCTGTGCTATTCTCATGATAGTGAATGAGTCTCATGAAATCTGATGGTTTTAAAAATGAGAGCTGCCTGCACAAGCTCTTTTTTGCCAGCCCACCATCCACATGTGACTTGTTCCTCCTTGCCTTCTGCCATGATTGTTAGGCCTCCCCAGCCACAAGGAACTGTGAGTCCAATTAAATATCTTCATTTTGTAAATTGCCTAGTCTCAGGTATGTCTTTATCAGAAGCATGAAAACTGACTAATACAGTAAATTGGTACCAGTAGAGTGGGGCATTGCTGAAAAGATACCCAAAAATGTGGAAGTGACTTTGGAACTGGGTAACAAGCAGAGATTGGAACGGTTTGGAGGGCTCAGAAGAAGACAGGAAAATGTGGGAAAGTTTGGAACTTCCTAGAGACTTGTTGAATGGCTTTGCCCAAAATGCTGATAGCAATATGAACAATAAAGTCCAGGCTGAGGTGGTCTCAGATGGAGATGAGTAATTTGTTGGGAACTGGAGCAAAGTGACTCTTGTTAAGTTTTAGCAAAGAGATTGGTGGCATTTTGCCCCTGCCCTAGGGATTTGTGGAACTTTGAACTTGAGAGAGATGATTTAAGGTATCTAGTGGAAGAAATTTCTAAGCAGCAAAGCATTCAAGAAGTGACCAGGGTGCTGTTAAAGACAGTCAGTTTTGTAAGGGAAGCAGAACATAAAAGATCAGAACATTTGCAGCCTGACAATGCCATAGAAAAGAAAATCCCATTTTCTGAGGAGAAATTCAAGCTGGCTGCAGAAATTTGCATAAGTAACAACCGAATGTTAATGCCTAAGACAATGGGGAAAATATCTCCAGGGCATGTTAGAGGTCTTCGAGGCAACCCCTCCCATCATAGGCCCAGAGGCCTAGGAGGAAATCATGGTTTCCTGGGTCAGGCTCAGGGTCCCTGTGCTGTGTGCAGCCTAGGGACTTGGTCCCCTGTGTCCCAGCCACTCCAGCCATGGCTCAAAGGGATAAATGTAGAGCTCCAGCTGGGGCCTCAGAGAGTGCAAGCCCCAAGCCTTGGCAGCTTCCACATAGTGTTGAGCCTGTGAGTGCATAGAAGTCAAGAATTGGGATTTGGGAACTTCCACCGAGATTTCAGAAAATTGATGGAAATGCCTGAATGCCCAGGCAGAAGTTTGCTGCAGGGGTGGGGCCTTCATGGAGAACATCTGCTAGGACAATGCAGAAAGGAAGTGTGGGGTTAGAACCCCCAAGCAGAGTCCCTACTGGGGCATCACCTAGTGGAGCTGTGAGAAAAGGGCCACTGTCCTCCAGACTCCAGAATGGTAGACCCACTGACAGCTTGCAACATGTGCCTGGAAAAGCCACAGACAATCAACACCAGCTTGTGAAAGCCACCAGGAGGGAGGCTGTAGCCTGCAGAGCCACTGGGGTGGAGCTGCCCAAGACCATGGGAACCCACCTTTTGCATTAGCATGACCCAGATGTGAGACATGGAGTCAAAGGAGGTCATTTTGGAGCTTTAAGATTTGACTGCCCTGCTGGATATTGGACTTGCATGGGGCCTCTAGCCCCTTTGTTTTGGCCAATTTCTCCCATTTGGAATGGCTGTATTTACCCAGTGCCTATAACCCCATTGTATCTAGGAAGTAACTAACTTGTTTTTGATTTTACAGGCTCATAGGCAGAAGGGATTTGCCTTGTCTCAGATGAAACATTGAACTGTGGACTTTTGGGTTAACGCTGAAGCGAGTTAAGACTTTGGGGAACTGTTTGGAAGGCATGATTGGTTTTGAAATGTGAGGACATGAGATTTAGGAGGGGCCAGCAATGGAATGATATGGTTTGGCTATGTCCCCACCCAAATCTCATCTTAAGTGGTAACTCTAACAATTCCCACATGTCATGGGAGGAACGTGGTAGGAGGTGATTGAACTATGGGGTCAGGTCTTTCCTGAGCTGTTCTCATGATAGTGAATGAATCTCATGAGGTCTGATGGTTGTAAAAACAGGAGTTGCCTGCACAAGCTCTTTTTGCTTGCTGCCATCCACATAAGATGTGACTTGCTCCTCCTTGCCTTCCACCATGATTGTGAGGCATCCCCAACCACATAGAACTGTGAGTCCAGTTAAACTTCTTTCTTTTGTAAATTGCCCAGTCTCAGGTATGTCTTTATCAGCACCATGAAAACGGACTCATACACCAAATGAGAGCCTCTTCTCCAGTGCACTCATATTACCTTAATGACAGTACTCACCACACTGCAATTTTTGACTAAAACTTGATCTTCTTGGCATTATATTTTTGCCTCCCAAGTGACATAGGGTTGCAATGCATTGGTCAACTTCTAGAACATTGTATCTAATTCCAGTGAATGGTGATAAAATTTTTATTTCTCCATATAAATGGGACAGGTCAGTGCACATGGAGCTGGTATGTATCCCTGTGCTCTTGATTTATTCCAAACAAATAAAGAGAAAAGTATAGTCCAAAAATTGCTGCACTAACCTTGAGAAGACCTGGAACTAGGTGGAACTAAAAAATGAGGCAAATTCTCAGAAAAAGTGAGGTGGTCTACAAACTACTCTTCTCATGCCTCCTATCAGTAAAAAATTATTTAGTAGGTACCCCAATGTATACTTGTTTGCCTATTAACTAAATATGACTAATGTTTATACATGCATATTCTAAGCTGTATATCTATATCAATTAAATGCCAATGTGTTATATATTTTGTGAACATATATGAAAATAGAAGTTAATTGAAGATAACAGTATCAATCCATATCTTAAGTATCAAAAAACTTGATTCTGTTTTTCTTTCAGATAAAAAATAGCCAACTTCTGGCAAAACTATGCAGATCAAACAAGTTTTTATTCCATTTCCTCTTAAAGCCCCTGCTAAGTTACTATCAGCAAGGAAATACAAATATATAAACCACCCAGATATAGAGAATGGAAAGGAAATAGCATAGTCCCAGCTGCTTGGGAGGCTGAGGCAGGAGAATGGCATGAGCCCGGGAGGTGGAGGTTGCGGTGAGCCGAGATCGCGCCACTGCACTCTAGCCTGGGCAACAGAGCGAGACTCCGTCTCAAAAAAAAAAAGCAAGTTCCAAATATGTAAATCAAAACTGTGGTTCATAACTAAACTAGCAGATTACAGAAAAAAAATCTAAATTTTTGTAGGTTGGAACACAAGAATTAAGCATTTTTGAGCTGCAAAATCCTGGAAAGTCTCAGGAATTAGAAGTGTCAAATAGTTCTGAAGGCAGCCACTAAGTGGTGGAGCTAAAAGCAGGAAGATTGGGTGAAAGGCAAACAAGAAGCAATAAATCACCCATACCTATGATTCTACACCTCCCTCCCTACTCCTTTGCCGTATATATAATCAATAAAATATTGGTATCCATAATTTGGAGAGAATTGCTACAAATTCATAAGAAACTCAATAGAAAAAAGACAAGAGGCAAGAATGGGCCTTTCATGTAAGAGGAAACACCAATGATGAATATACTTACTTCAGTGGCAATCAAGAAAGTGCAAATCAAGATCAGAATGAGATAATATTTTATACTATTCATTGAGCAAATGTTAAGAAGCCTTAATATAACAAGCGTTATTGAGGATATAATTTGGCAAAATTCTTATAAACAGCAAAGTGAGAGCATAATTTAGAAAACAATTTGGCATTATTGTGTGCATTAGATTGGCTACACTAATAACTATAAAAACCAGCTCCTAAATCTAAGTGACTTAACACAATAAAAGTCTAATATAACAAGTTTCTAGTCTTTCATGTGAGTGCTCCTAATTAAATGGTTCTCCTCCAACTGGTGGACCTAGAGTTCCAGGCTCTGTTCATCAAATGGTTCTGCCATCTCAGAGAATTGTGCTTCTGGTTTGAAAGATCACGTGAAATGTTATGGGGCCAGGTATGCACTGGGTTAAATTACTTTCACTCACATTATATTAACCAAAGCTCAGGCACATGATCCTATGCTATTTGCAGACAAGGCTGGAAAATGTAGTCTTCTTGTGTAACCAAAGGAATGGAGATTTGTGAGCACCCAGAAGGTCACTGGCATATCTTGTAAAGTTGAGCATAAATACACCACACATACCGGAAAATGCCCTTCTGGATATGTTGGAGTCACTACTCGGAGACCCCAGGGGGATTCTTGCACATACAAACATACAAGTATGTTGATGAAAGCATTGTTCCTAATAGCAAAACCTGGAAACAACCCAAAAACCTTGAAAAGTCCAAATACCCAGCCATAAAAACCTAGCAACAATCCAAATCAACAAGTAAAGAAATATCTGGGCACAGTGGCTCATGCCTGTAATCCCAGCACTTTGGGAGGCCGAGATGGGTGATCACCAGAGGTCAGGAGTTTGAGACCAGCCCGGACAACATGGTGAAACCCCATTTCTACTGAAAATACAAAAAAATAGCCAAGAGTGGTGGTGCGCACCTGTAATCCCAGCTACTTGGGAGGCTGAGGTAGTAGAATTGCTGGAACCTGGGAAGCAGAGGTTGCAGAGAGTCAAGATGGCGCCATTGCACTCCAGCCTGGGCAATAGAGCAAGACACTGTCTCAAAAAAAATAAAATAAAATAAAGAAAGAAAGAAAAGAAAAGAAGTAATGGCTTATTCACCAAGTGGAATGTTTTATAACAGCAACATGAATGAACTGTAATCATAGACAGTGAAAAAGGTGAATCTTATAACAGATGTTGAGCGGAAGAAAAGTGAATCACCAAAGAGTGCCTTCAAGCATACTATTTTTAAATAAAACTTAAAACCTAAAAGATTCTAAATCAATTTGTATAAGGGATGTATTTGTGGTTTCTAAAATTATTTTAAAGTGCATAAGAGGATGATAAACACAAAAAGGAGAGAACCTATGGGAAATTCCAACACAACCAGGAATACTCTAGTTATGAGTTGTTATGAAGGTTCATGGGTAACCATATTATTACTATAATGTTTAACTCATATATATTCTAAACTTAGGGGGAAAGTCTCTATTTGCTTAGAAGTCATGCTTATTTGCTAACTTGTTATGTTTCTATCTTTAAGTAGGGAGAAACATGAAGAGGAAGACAATAGAGGTTGGATGAGCTGCTGCCCAGAGCCCTTTGTTTCTGTCCTCAAGTAAAAATATCCTCTAGACCTGATTCTCGTTGGATAGCAGCCTTGTGGACCCTGCAGAAATTTGACCATAGGAGATCCTTCTGTCGTCTACCCCTACTCATTAAAGGAAGGATAGAAGGATCTGTGACCTGGAAGTTTAGGACTTTGCAGAATCTGACTTTTAGGATGAAGGCTGGAAACAGTGCAAATAACATGTGGACACTGTTTCACACTCTGTTTATTGCAAAAAAGGGCACTTAAAACCCTGTCTTTGATGTGATGAGATTTCCATTGCATTGACATTAAAAAGAAAAAAATCAGAGTACAGCCTGACCCAGAGAGAAAAGGAAACTCCAATATGACAGATCCTAAGACTAATGCGCTTAAAGTAATACCTGGAATCGTAAGTGCATTTAATGCATGTTTGTTGCTATTGTAATTATATTAATATTTATTATATATATATGACACATATATATAAGTATACATATGAAAATATGTATTTATTCAAGCCTTTCATTATTACAGACAACAGGCTCTCTTCTAATCATGGGAGAGGCATAAAGTCTAGTCTCCCCATCACAGTACTTTCGATCCCCATTCTCTACTGCTGTATCATGCTGCCTTCATCTTTGTCTTGAGCATCATTTCCTGATTCACAGCATCCTTTTCAGGCTGATTACAACCGTTTTCATACCTTCTTTCTTTTCTCAGTTTCATTTTTTTAATGTAAGCATTTCTACTAGAAGAAGAAACATTCGCTATCTCTATAATTTGGAGGTTAACCAGTTATTTCCTATTTCTGTATCTTTTTGCCATTGTATTTGCATAGAGCTTAAAAATAAAAACAGAACCTTGAGAGTCATTGTGTTGCAATTTGTAAAGAAAGACTTAGTTGCTGATAAGACTATTCAGCAACAAAATGTGCAGAGAGGAAAGTAGTTAAATAGAATGTAACCTGGTGTCCCTTCAAAGCCTGTGGTCTTGCCAGCTCCTTGAGAATAATGACTATATCGTTCACCTTCATATTTCAGGTCTCCACAAAGTTCCTGAAATTTTCACCCAATAAATGCTAAATAAATTAGTGAATTAATAAGCGGAGAATTGATCTTTAGAAAGAAATCCTTTCCTAAAGTTTGATGGAAGGTACAAATAGTCTATCCCAGGCTTAGGAAGAGAATAGAGTCTTACCCACCTCACTTCATGATGTTCCCCATAAGGATTAAGGAAGGGGACCCTACTTGCAATTGAATACACCAAAAGGCATTGAATATATCATTATATGAGATACTCCAGTTTGCTTTTGTATACTTGGAATTATTAGAAAGTTCCCTTTTTCCAGTATTAACCTATGGGAAATTCCAACACAGCCAGGAATATTCTAATTATTCGTTGTTTTGAAGGTTCATGGGTAACCATATTATTACTACAATTTTTAACTCATATATATTCTAAACTTAGGGGGAAAGTCTCTATTTGCTTAGAAGTCATGCTTATTTGCTAACTTATTTTGTTTCTATCTGTAAGAATGGAGAAACATGAGGAGGGAGGCAATAGAGGTAGAATGAGCTGCTACCCAGAGCCCTTTGTTTTTGTCCTCGGGTAAAAATATTTCCTGGACCTGATTCCCATTAGATGGAAGTCTTGTGGACCCTACAGAGATTTGGCCATAGGAGTAACACTTAACCATCTGCTGTGGTGGAAACAACACTCACTGTAGGGTCGCTCTACCCTGGATTCTAATCTCAGTTCTTTATTTATAAGGGGAGTGCCTATAGGTAAGTTACTTTGACTTTCAGAGCCTGAAATTCTGTATCTATACAATGGGGGAAGTAATGCCTGCCACAGTGAAAAGCTTAAATAAGATAATCAGGAAGTTCCTCGTTTAAGGAAGGAGGTGAATGTATGTCATTCCCCCTAAACTTGTGCCCATTTGCTCTGGTTCAAGCTTACTATCCAACAATAAATATGTTCTCTTGCCTTTCCAAATGATGGCCACTCTAACTATTAAGCACAACCATACTGTCACCATTTATGATCCACTTCAAACATAATGGACCAGGTTCCTTCAAACATCAGTAATATGGCATAGTTTATCATCCTTTGGTGATGACACCATAGAAGGCAAATATGACACCACAGCAAATAAGAGAAGTGAGCCTGACAGGCTTCATCTGTAGTTCTTTAGGGAGAAACAGGACTGTAGGAATGAAGTCTGGCTTCTCATTGTCCACACGCTGCTTGGTCAGTGGAGGGCTAGGCCTCCCAGGTCATTCCGGTACCCTAGAGATCCATGGGGAAAAGTGACCCTCTCCATCATGAAGATCATTCAGCCAGTTGCAAGGAGAACTGGAGCTAGAAGCCAACCCCACTCCTACTTCCTACCTATCTTCTTTCTACCTGCTCCTTCCCTATCCTCCTGCTTGCCTATGGCAGACACTGTGCTTTTAAGGTACACTTTTAAGCCTAAAAATGAGAAGTTGTTTTTACACAGTCTTGCTATAATTAAGTCATCAGCACAACTCATGAAAACATAACAGTGCCTTTTTAATTAGTGTCTTGAACGTGAATGAATGGTTCATTATTCTTTCCCATCTCAAGCTGAGATCATTATTAAAGTCTGAAGAAATAATAAATAGCCAGACAGGGAAATTCAGAACTGCTTGGTGAGGGTCACCTTTCCCCCTGGGTCCCCAGAATACAGGAATGACCTGGGAGATCTGTCATCTGACAAAGCAGCATGTGGACAATGAGAAGCCAAAGAAAGCTCCTAACATTTGGGCTTGGGTCACCCTCAGAGCAAAGGCATACCACTGAAAGAATAAGGGGACTTTCTAAAAATGCTCACCTGCTTCTCCTTTGAGGTTTATTGGATTTAGATAAATAAGAAGTCCTATGTAAGTTCAATATCTTGACTATGGGCCAGAGAAGTCAGAATTGTCTTTTACGTGTCTACTCTACCAAAATGTGTTGAGAACCTACCATGTACTAGTTCCTGTGCTCAGTGCTGGGATCCAAGACAACTAAGATGCAGTCCTTGACTTCAAATATCAGATTCAGATATATGTGAATAATGATTGCAGTACTCTAGGACATGTCCATTCAGGAAGGCTGATTGGCTGTTGTCCTGATATATAGGAAGGTCTTGCCAAGGAGTTGATGTTTAAAAAACCAGGTCTGGAAAATTGAGTAGCTGTGCCCCTTCCTCTATACAATGTTATATAGCAGAACTTTTTCCTACATCCCTCTACATATTTCATGACACCTGCTAGAGAGAACCTGCCATATAACCATATAAATAAGTAAAAGAACTGATTTTAATTTCAACTGCATTTATTGAGCACCTTTTTGGCAAGACACAGAGCGGGTTATAAAAGATACAGCTTCTGAGTGTTAGCCCGTAATTGGTGGCCATTGTTCTCTATATAAAGAAGTCAAACTGTAATGATTACCACATTCTGTGATTAACCGAGAGACAGCCTAGTCCCAATTATAAAACTAATTTGGGCAGGAGACTTTCCCTCCTGGAGTCTCATCTGTAAAAATGAAGAGGTCAAACACAGAGGCCTGAAGCTTCCCGCACTGTGAGTCTATGGTGTTACGATTTCTATGAAATGTGCTTCTGTGTTTAAAACACAGTCCCTGAATGATTCCACCTTCAAGGATAGCACCGAAAACTCAGCTAAATGCTGGAGTATCTGATGGTCAAGAACAAAATCCATTATCCCAGAACGTTCAAGGAGAATTGAAAAATTCCATCCAAACATAGCCCGCAACCTTGCTTGTAATGGTAAGAAGACAGAGACAGAAGTGTGTGCAGGCCCAAGGAGATGGGTTGTAAGTGAAGACACGTTAGCTGAATGAAGTGCTGGCCAGGAACAGGGACCCATAAATATTCCATGACACCCAGTTGATTTATCAAAATGGGTTCCAGCCCTCATTTGTGAAACCAGCAATGAGTCTTTTGGTTGTTCTTTGGAGTCTGCCATCCACTATGCTCTGTCTACGGCTGAAGTTCTTCAGCTCCACCAAAAAAAATCAACCTCAGTCTACTCTCCCTTAACACTACCAAGCTACCGAAGTTTTCCAGCATTTGACTTATGAAATATTCACACCACGTGTAGCAGGACACTTGAGAAAATGGAGGCAATGGAAATTGAGGGAGGTGATGTATGAAACAGCAACAGTGCTCAAAATGGAATGCCAGATTTTCCTAACACTTGAGTCTGGACTCTTTTCATTTAGAATGCCTCTCAACTTTGTCAAGTTGTGGCACACAAAAACAATGTTAACAGCTATCTGGCACAGTGGAGTTAATAGATGAGACTCCCTGAAACTGAATAAGATACACGCCGAAGTTCCCAGGTATCCCACCCCAAGGACTAAATGAATAGCTTCACACTTTTATTGTATTAGTCAATTTATGCCAGCTGTTATAACAACCAAAATCTCAGTAGATTAACACAAGCAAGGTTTATTTCTTATTTGGGTTGTTCTCTAACTAGGCATTCCAAGTAGCAAGTGGTTTTCTAAATAGTGGTTCCGGGATCACAGCTCCTTCTATTTGTGGCTCTCCCATCCTCTATACTCTCCTGGGAATTCTCCATTGGCTAATTTATATACAGCCTACTGGTAAGCCAAGAGAGAGAAGGAGGAGAATCATAGGACATCTTACAGGCATCCACCACTGTCTCCTATATCCCACTGAGCAGATACCAGCCACATGGTCCGTATGGCAAAAGATCCTAGTTCCCCTGGCTATCCAGAGCAGGATGAGGTGGCTGAGCATCTTCCCATTATCTGTCACAGGCTTAGCCAGGCTCTTCCTTAGACCTCAGGTCCCCAAAGTGTGCTCCATGATTAGCAGCCCTGGCAGCACCTGGGGCCTTTTCAGAACTACAGAAGCTCAGACCCTAGCTTAGGGCTGTGCATTTCAATAAGATCCCTAGGTCACCTTGTTTTGAGAAATATTGCACCAGACCACTGACACATCTAGTGACCATCAAAACTGCCAAACCCATCAAAACAGCAAAGAATTTTAATCAATAAGTTTTCTATGGCCATGAACTCCCAACTCAAAATTATGTGCATACATAAAGAAAGGCACCTATCTTGCAAGAGCATCAATATGTATTAATCATGTATTTAGTGTCAAATACAAAACCAGAAACACCACACACATTATCTCATTTAAGAACTACCATAATCCTGGCTTGGCACAGTGGCTCATGCCTGTAATCTCAGCACTTTGGGAGGCTGAGGTGGGCAGATCATCTGAGGCCAGGAGTTCGAGACCAGCCTGGCCAACATGGAGAAACCCCGTTTCTACTAAAAATACAAAAAATTAGCCAGGTGTGATGGCGGGTGCCTGTAATCCCAGCTACTTGGGAGGCTGAGGCAGGAGAATCACTTGAACCCGGGAGGTGGAGACTGAAGTAAGCCGAGATTGTGCCACTGCATTCCAGCCTGGGCAACAAGAGCAAAACTCCATCTCAGAAAAAAATAAATAAATAAAATAAATAAATAAATTACCACAATCCTGAGGGAGGAGTCATGATCTTTGCTCAAGAAAGTGAGGAAAAAGTAAGTTTGACATGTAAAGAAATTTACCCAAGACCCCCCAGCTGGTTAGTGAGACAGTGAGACCGTAATTCAGAGCTACGTGTTTCTAATCTGGGACTTTCAGTGTTCCGCCATGCAGTAGTTTAGCTGCATTTCAAGCTCAGCCTTTAGACAATGGCCCAGTCGATAATAACTTGAAAAGGGCTCTAGAATTATGTAATTTGGAGAAGAAAATGAAATGCTCAACAGAAGCTTAAAACACGCACATTGAAAATTTTTAAATTATTCCATGAAAAAAAAACCAAACAGATTTTCTTAAGGTTAGATTAAAAAGAGATCTTACAGACTGTTCCAGTTAATTTTAACCTCAGTGAGAAATGTCACATTTCCCATGCACATTTGATTAGGCATCCAGGAGTGTCAGGACGTCCTGTCCCATGGTGGATTTCTGTGAGAATTATATGGTCTATGGAGATAATTATAAAACAAAATCTCATCTCGATGTGAACAAGAGGAAGAAAATGAACCACTAATATTCTGATATTCCAAGGACATGACAAACCAAGATACACTCTGAGCTCTGAAATGCCCTTTCATCCTTACACTTCTCCTATTTAGTAATACTTGTTAACTCAGGTGGTAATTGTTTGTATCTCACTGGGGGTATGTTTGAATTTATTATGATCTCGACAGGCAGAGAATTTCTCCTATTTAGTAATACTTGTTAACTCAGGTGGTAATTGTTTGTATCTCACTGGGGGTATGTTTGAATTTATTATGATCTCGACAGGCAGAGAATTTCTCATCGTGTTGACTAGTAGTTCTCAAAGGTAAGGATGAGGATATTGGGAAAGACTATTTATATGTATATTCCGGAGCCCCATTCCCAGAAATTCTGACTCAGCACATGTGGACTGACACTCAGGAATCTAAATGCTTAAAATACAGCCTAGGTGATATTCCTGCAGGTGGTCCATGGACCTCACTTTGAAAAACAAGAATGTCTTCTGCAGCCCTGCAGTCATCCATTTGTAGTCTGCTCACTTCTTCCTGTCATTACGGTAGGGCCCCGTTTCTCATTCTCTTACTTCTTAAAGCTCAGCTCCTTGCCTAGAATCTTAGGACACAATTATTTTAATCTATAATTCTCAATAAACATTTGCTTAATAAAGGAAAGTAAGTGTATAAAATAAAGAAGGTAAAGTGGATGAATGAATAAATGAATGAATATCAAGTACAATGGGCTTCATTGCAACTCGTTGTAAGGTACTGCCCCTGTCTTCTGGAACCTACTGGGGATTGAACCAACATATTTTTCTGTTTCTGTGCTAAATAATTCTGGGACAAAGCATATTTTCCTGTTTTGTGCTAAGCAATATTGAGATCAAACAAAAATAATTTATCCTCATTTCCAATATATCTTCTCTTAAAAAATAAGGCTATGTCCTAATTGATCAGCTTACATATCAGGGCTAACAGCACCAATATGCACATCAACACCCTCACCCACCTCAACATGCACAGAAATCAAGTGTTCACATTATAAACTCTGCTCAATCCTAACTAGTTCCCCACCTTGCAACCAGTTCCCTAACACTCAAAAGATAGTGAAGACTGAAACCACGGTAGATATTACCTACTCTGAAATACTACTAATCCACTCTCTTTATTTCTTATTTTGAAGATACTATGAGACTGTTGAGGTGATGTCCTTTTCTGTTAAAATGAGCTTAATAAGCTTCACCTTCCTTGATCAGAATGTTTTCTGCGGAGTGAACAACCAATACTACAAAGCCTCTTCGCATAGAACTATATAAAACCCAGCAAACAATGAGCCTGCAATCATTGCTCTAGACTGGACCAAGAACCCTGATTTATGTTATATTACTATGAGTAACCCTATAATACATAATATTACTCTGGGTAACCCTATAATAATAATATATAATAGATTATAAATATAAATATATTATAAATATGATGTTATATATTATAGGGTTATCCAGAGTGATTTTCAAGCCAACCCCTTCTGGGTTGCCTGGGTTGGAGAAAACAGAAAGACAGAACATTTTGTATTCATTCATACATTTATTTGTGCATTCATTTGACAAATATTTATTGGAGAATTATATTGAGCTGGGCACTAGGGATAAAATACTATGCATTCGCTGTCTAGCAGAGGAGATAACTAGGTAAACTGATCAGTGTAATGACGTGTCACAAGGTCTATGATGAGTCTATTGGGAATAGTAGGAACATGAAAAACAGAGCAGTCTGTTCTACCTGGAGAGGGAGGAAGTGCCACTTCGTGCATAATGGACTTGATGCTTGAGCTGAGATTTGTAAGATTAGGTAAGATTACAGTTTACTAGGAAGATGAGGTAAGATAAACATTTCAACCGGAGAAGACAGAAGGAGCAAAGTTCTGGAGGCATAAAGAGGCTGGGGTCAATGGAGTTGTAAGTATTTTGTCTTTTCTGGAACACAGAATTTGAAAAATAAGTATGGAAAAGTTAGTAAGGGCCAGAAAACAAAATGCCTTATCTCAAAAGGGTATTTGACTTGCTAAAACACTGACGGGTTTTTATTAAGATAATGACAGGACAAGACTTATATTATAGAAAATTCCTTCTGGTGACAGAATAGAAAGTGAATTGGGAGGCAAAATGACACTGGACACAAGGAGAGTAGTTGGTAAGCCATTACATTTGTCTCGACAAGAGATAGTGAAGGTTGCAACCAAGGTGTTGCGGAATGAGCAATCTGTCCCAAGAAGGTAAGTTCACCTCCTAACCAGTGTATGTGAACACAATCTTATTTGGAAATAGGGTCTTGCAGATGTAATCAGGTTAAGATGAGGTCGTAACTAACAATGGTGTGCTCCAATCCAATGGCTAGAGTGCTTAGAGGAAGAGGAAAATTTGGACACAAAGACATACAGAGGGAGAAGATCATGTGACAATGCCAGTAGAGACTGGAGTGATGTGTCTGCAGGCTAAAGAACACCCAGAATAATTGCCAGCAACTACCAGAAGCTATGAAGAGCGAAGGAAGAGCCTTCTGAGAGAGCAGGGTCCTGGCCACATCTCAGTTTCAGACTTCTTGTTTTTAGAACAGTAAGAGAATAAATTATTGGTTTTGGTTTCATTTTGTTTTGTTGAGACAGAGTCTTGCTCTGTCACCAGGCTGGAGTACAGTGGTATGATCTCAACTCACTGCAACCCCCGCCTCCCAGGTTAAAGCGATTCTCCTGCCCCAGCCTCCCAAGTAGCTGGGACTACAGGCACCTGCCACCACGCCCAGGTAATTTTTTGTATTTTTAGTAGAGACGGGGTTTCACCATGTTGGCCAGGATGGTCTCGATCTCTTGACCTTGTGATCCACATGCCTCGGCCTTCCAAAATGGTGGGATTACAGGCATGAGCCACCGCGCCCAGCCAAGAATAAATTTCTGTTGTTTTAAGTCATGTAGTTTATATTATTTTATTATAGCAGCCCTGGAAAATTAATATAAAAGCAAATTGTAGTAGAGAGTGGGATTGGGGGGAAAAACAAACTATGGTTAGGGAATAGAAACTTTAGGGCTCAGAGAAGATTGAAAATGGGATTTAGGAAACATGGGGGGTGGTCAAGGTGAACCCAAAGCTCTGTACTTTTTTCAGTGTTGGACACAGTGTATGTGAATATCTAAGAGTTTTCCAACTAAAGGAATCTGACAGGAAAAAGTGCTGGTCTGTGGGCTAGGAAGAAGGGGCAGACTGGAGGGTGCCAAATGGCCACAGGAGAGGAGCCCATCCCAGGCACAGTGTACAACCTGAGACACCTGAAGAGTACTTTGGAGAGAAAAATGTACACTCTTCAATATCATTTGCCGTGTAACTCAGGAATCAGATGTTTCTCCTGCCTGTCCTCCAATATGAGGGCTAATGCATTTTAATTAAGCCTTGACAAATGTCATTTTATTCAATTGACTGTCTTGTCCACTTGTGTAACATGACTCTCACTCCAACTGTATCTGCTTGTGGTAGCATCATTCTGTCTGTTTTCTCCCTTAACATTTCTTACGTGGCTCTTCTCCACTTTAGTTCCCTAGCTATTGCCCCAGTTCCAGTTCTCACTATGATTTGGCCTCCTAAGTTTTATTACATACCTCTAGTCTTCCCCTTCTTCTTCTTTGAGACAGAGTCTCACTCTATCACCCAGGCTGGAGTGCAATGGCACAATCTCAGCTTATTGCAACCTCCGCCTCCTGGGTTCAAGTAATTCTCCTGCCTCAGTATATCATGTAGCTGGGATTACAGGTACCCACCACCATGCCCAGCTAATTTTTGTATTTTTAGTAGAGACAGAGTTTCACCATCTTGGCCAGTCTGGTCTCGAACTCCTGACCTCAGGTTATCCGCACACCTCGGCCTCCAAAAGTGCTGGGATTACAGGCGTGAGCCACCGTGCCTAGCTCCTTCTCTTCTTTTTTCCCCAAATCCATCCTCCAAATGCAGTCCAGAGATTGTTTTCTCAAATACAAACCTAATTACGCAGTGACACTCCAAGACTTCCAGGAGTGAGTCCGACTTCCTTTGCCTGTCGAGTCCTTTCACATCCAAATCCTTTATACTTCTCCAGTCTTTCTCTGAGTGTGTCCCTTAAATTTCTGAGTCTTATTATTGTCCCGCTACTCATAGCTCTTCAAACTTCATTCTACTGTGATTGCTATTCCTTCTGTCCAGATTTATCTTTGTTGAACCCCTTACTCATGTCCCTAAGTGTTACCTTCTTTATGAAGCCTACAGAATTCCTAACCCAATGCAAGAACTGACCACCTTCTCCTTTGTGCACACACTGTGAACATTTCTTGGGATTTCTCTGCAATCTGGGACTATACATATTATGACTCTGTCTCTCTAGACTACAGTCACAGAAGAGTGTCTGCATCATATTTATCTTTACAGTTGTGGCACCCAGCTAAGTGACACATAGTAGGACCTAAAAAAATAGTGATAAATGAGAACAACGAAACTATTTAAATCCTGTTTGAAGCCTGCTCTCCAAGATAAATGCATCCAGTGTCAGTCCCCTGAGATTTTCCTATCAAGGCCGGGTGATTTACAAGTTGTATGATTTATCAGGCTCCGTGTACCAGGTGTCACCTCTGTATTCAGCTTCACTGATCAAGGAAATGAATTCAATCCTGGATCTCTGTCCTTCCGATAGCAGCTTGCCTGGAGAAGTCGTTAATGCGGTAAATTATCTTCCCAGCTGTTAATATCGTGTACCCATCTTGTTTCCCTTCTTTTAGTTCAGTTGAGCATCAATTTGTGCCATGATATTTACATGAATATCTTCATTTCATCAGTACCATTGTCCATCTGTTTGGCTGAGGGCTGAATTACTGAGCTGTGGCCAGGAATGGAGGCATTAGGCAGTCTAAACGCTAACTTCTCCCAAGAGAGAAGGGCAGTCCTGTTTTCAGTTTTCCTGCCCCTGCTTACTGCTGAAATGCAGACCAGGAGACACAGAGCAGGAATTAGAAAAATCATCCTTCAACAGAAAGTTAGAAAATGATGAGGGGCCGGGTGCAGTGGCTCACGCCTGTAATCCCAGCACTTTGGGAGGCTGAGGTGGGTGGATCACCTGAGGTCAGGAGTTTGAGGCCAGCCTAGCCAACATGGTAAAACCCCATCTCTACTAAAAATACGTAAATTAGCCAGGTATGGTGGCAGGCACCTGTAATCCCAGCTGCTCGGGAGGCTGAGGCAGGAGAATCACTTGAACTTGGGAGATGGAGGTTGCAGTGAGCCAAGACCATGCCACTGCACTCCAGCCTGGGTGACAGAGTGAGACTTCATCTCAAAAAAAAGAGAGAGAGAGAGAGAGAAAGAAAGAGAGAGAGAGAGAAAGAAAGAGAGAAAGAGAGAAGAAAGAGAAGAAAGAAGAAACAGAAGAAAGAAAATGATGAGGTATTTGTCTTCTCTGAGATAGAGGCTATGCCATGAAAGCTGAGTGCAGAACATGAAAGAAGAACCCTGGCCTCCTTAGCGGAGTCCCTAGTCTGCAACCCCAGATCTAACAAATACACATTATTCATTCATTTAAACATAGTTAACATGAGCTTACTACAAGCCAGACACAGTGGACTATGAATGCAAAATAGTCTCTGAATTTATGACTCTTCCATTCCATCAAGTCAACAAACATGTCTTGTACATCTACTGTATGCCAAGCACTATGCTAAGTCCTGGGGATGAAGCACTGATTAAACCAAGGACATGCTCTGAAAGACTCAGAAGGTGACATTTGACAACCACATTTGGAAAAATAACTTTCCACGCAGAAAGAATGGCTCTTGCAAAGGCTCCAGGACAGAAATGAGTTTGGCACATTCAAGGCACAGAGAAAAGGTGGAGTGGTGTGGGTGAGCAGGAGGAGTGGAGGTGGGGGTTGCGGACAGAGTCTAAGGGATGGCAGTGGCCATGGCATGTCTCAGGTCTTACTCTACATGTGATGAGAAGACATTGAAGAGTTTTAAGAGAAGCCCTGCCATCACGTGTATTACCTTTTTAAAAGATCATCTAGTCAACCCCCTCATGGAGAATGGGGTGCAGAGGAACAAGGCTGGAGGGAAACCAGTTAGAACTATTTCATTTGTCAAGATGAGAAATAAGGTAGCTGGAACAGGGGTTGTTACAGGGAATGTGGTAAGAAGTGATTGAATTGGGATGTATTTTGCAGTAAAGTGGCCAGGACTTTCTAATGGAAGAGAATGGGTTACATGTGAAAGAGAGAACAAAGCTAACTCTGAGGTTTGTGGAGTGAGCAACTTTGTGGATGGCAGCACCATTTATTTAGGTAGGGAAGTCTTGGGAGTGGGGAGCTGATTTGGAGAGGAAAATCAGTAAGTCTGTTTCTAACACGTTAGGTTTGAGACGCCAATCAGACATCCAAGGGAGGATGCCAAATGTGCTTACGAAAGATGGAGAGAAGGAGGCAGCCAGGTGAGGACATGGAAACAGAAGTGCAGGGTGGCACAGAAGCATTGCACAGATTGAAACGCAACTCATATTGCTGAGCATCTGCCATGTGTCAGGCATCAGACTTTAACTCTCAAGTGCATTATCTCATTTCACCCACAGTACAAGGGAGGTGTGATTTCCTGAATGATGGAGGGCTTCAGAGTGAGAGCACTACAGTCTACCACATTTGTATTTTCTGTCTGTGTGACCTTGAGCAAGTTATTCAACAACTGCAGGTCTTTGTTTCCTCATCTGTAAACTGGAAATCGTAATACAACCTTTATGAAGAGTAAAGAGGTAATGCATGTAGATATCAAATTACAGCACACACAAATAATTACCAAATAATAGGCATTATCATTATCATTCTTTATGTTTGTTCTGTTGTGGTTTAATTGTGTCCCATAAAAATATGTGTTCTATTCCTAACTACCAGCACTTGTGAAGGTGAACTTAGGGAAAAATGGTCTTTGCAGAGGCAATCGAATTAAGATGAAGTCATACCGGATATAACTCACTCCTAATCCAATGACTGCTGTCCTTAAAACAAGAGGGAAATTTGGACACAGGGAAATACAGGGAGAATGCCAAGTGAATATGGAGGCATGTTGCCTCAAGCATGGAATGCCAAAGATTGCCGACAACCAACAGAAGCTAGGAGAGAGACGTGGAATGAATTCTCCCTCAGAGCCTTCAGGAGGCTCCAACCCTGCCGGCACCTTGATTTCAGACATCCAACCTCCAGAACTTTAAGGGAATACATCTCTGTCATTTTAAGGCACCCACTCTGTAGGATTTTGTTACAGCAGCCCTGGGAAACTAATACAAGATCTATTTTATGAAAGAGGAGATGAAAGTTCCAAAGAGGTGACGTGGCTCTCCTAAGGTCAAGTGGCAAAACGTCAGTATCCCTGAACCCATGTCAGAGAATATGCTCCCCCCACTCAGCCCCTGTGAAGGGTCAAGTGCACTATTAGAAACTCAGTTTGCAAATGATTTAGTCATGCCCTACAGGGACCTATAGTCCACGGATGAGACAGGCAGAAAAATGAGCAAAGGGAATGATGTGCTGACACCAGGGTACTAGGAAAGGTTCATGGGAGTATAGACTAAGGGAGCCATTCTGATTTGTGCAGGGGTCAAGAATTTGACAAGGCAGGTGAAACAATGGCTGGATTTGGAGCAGCAGATGTAAGAGTGGCCAGTCCCTGTAAGACTTGGGAAAGAGTCAGGACAAGTGGTACTGTTTGCACAAGCTGCCGGCACTGTGCAAAACATAGACAAGCATCATCTCACAAAGACCTCATGCCAGCACTTTGAAGGAGGGTATTATCAGTCATGAATTCAACAGTTAAGAACACTGAAGTCTGAGGGGCTAAGTCACTATCCCCAGATCACATAGTCAGTGCCTATGGACAGAAACTGTAGCAAATCCTTGGTCCAAGCCTTCTGCTGTGCTGGTTCTCAGTTACTAGCTGCCTGACTTTGAAAAGGCAATTACCTTACCCTAGGCTCCTTATCTGCAACCCAGGAATGGCAATAATCATAGTTGATGGTCAGCATGCACATTACCCCTCCAGCAACACCAGTCTAGTGGTCTCAGGTGGGCCTCCTCAATGCTAGTGAGGCCATAGAGACACAAGATCAAGAATGATTCTTACCAGAATTCTCCCCGTTCCTTCTCAACATTAATAGTGGACAAAGAGGTTAACGGTCTTTTTGCAGTATCTTGGGGGGATCAGAGGCAGGAAAGGCCAATTATAAAATATTCTGAGAGTTGGTCACAAACACCAAAAAAAAAAATGATAGAGAAATTGAGTGTTAAGTGTTTCTAACAAAGAGGAACAGATGTAGCAAACTGGGTTCACAGACACACGGCAATTTCATCTCAATTGGATGTTAGACAGCTCTAGCCTGTTTAACAAATACACCTGCTGCCTAAGAAGATCGTCAATTGCACTTTAAAATGAGTCACAGAGGGGTGCAGCAAACTAATCTAGGTCTAGGTAGTTTTAAAAAGCAGAAGGCAGTTGGCTGAACTGTGGGAAAATGAGATAGGAGTATACTGTGGACGGCTCCACAGATAGGAAGCATGACTTGGATGTGGAACCATGTCGTCCCAAATACTGTCCTTAAACAGAGATGCAATAAGAGACGTTTATCGATTGCTTATCACATGCCTGGAATATTCTAAGCATGGTTACACTCCAGTAAAGAAGATGTTATTTTTATTTCTATTCTTTATACATTAGGAAACTAAGGCAGAGAGAGATTTGGACCCAAGGAATCTTCCTCCCAAGTGTGTGCTCTTAATCACTATTCAACTCAACTTCTTCAAGTCTAGCCCACAGGAAGGCACAAAGAGAGGAACAGGATTTAAGTCAGCTGTTGGAGGATGCCAGGCTAGGCTTTCCCTCTCCGAACATAAAACCCCAGATGTGGGTAGAATCAGAGATAAAAGTGAGCAGAGAGTCTAGTAATTCTGCAGAAGCCCCAGGGGCTGCCATGAAGTTTAAAGTTTCCAGCATCAGTAGAACAGCCCTGAAAGCAACTCCAATCTATCCTGCCGAGAGTTTCTGGCACTCTGACCACCTGTGTACAGTTGGTTGTGGGAGTGGGGCCTGAAGCCTGCATAGGACTGGGCTCACTTCTGCTGGATCTGGGATTTAATGGGAGAGGGTACTCAGAAAGGAAACAGACTGCTGATGCTGTTAAATACATTATTCAATGTGTTTCTTATGGAGACTATTTGTGCCTACAATGATTTTGTGGTGCTTTGATCAGATGAAGACAAAAAAGTGAAGAAAATCTAAATATCAGGAAATCAACAGATTCTACAAGATGGTGTTCCCTGTATCTTCTAACAAGCAACCTGTATATAGCAAGATTAACATGAAGCAGAGTGCTCATTTATGTTTGAGTCAGGGCTACTGCATGCATGATATATCAGAGGAGATGTTTAGTAACGTGGGAAGGAGCAAGCCTTGGCAGCTCTTGGGAGCCAGACCAGGAAGTGCAGAGGAGGAAGCTCGTGGCCACCATTGCATTCATGAGCTGTCTCTACCCATGTGACTTTCTTTTTCAACATTGGTATGGAGTCTAGAGGCTAATTTTGGAAGCCTTAGAATTGTCCAAATACAAAAGGCTAGAATAAGGCTCCAGTTGTATGATTTTAGGTGAGTTATTTAAACTTTTGAAGCTTCAGTTTTGTCTACTCCAAAATAAGATTAATAATAGTGGGTGCAGTTGCAGGGATTAAATCACATAGTGTACATTAGATACTTAAGGGGGTACTCAATAAGTGGAAAGTAATAACTTTTGTTAATGAATTTTTGCTGTTGCTATTAATGAAGTTCTGTACAAGAAATCCTGTGCTTGCGCGTGTGTGTGTGTATGCATGTGCGTGTGTGTGCGCATGTGTGAGTGTGTGTGCGTGTGTGTGTGTGAGTGTGAGTGTGTGGCTGCATGGACGTATCACTGACAATAGACCAATATTACAATGTACTGTTGTCTAATTTTCACTGGAAAGCCTTCACGAAGGAAGTAGCTTTTAATCTGGGCTTTCAAAGAAAAATTGACATTGATCAGAGAAAGAAAAGGGTGAAGAGTTTTCCAGACAGAGACACCTGCATGGACAAAGTGCAGAATTGCCTGATATTTATCCCATGAAGCCTGACACCTCTGTGGGAGAACTGCCTTAGTCCCTGATTGTTTTAGAAGCGATGCTTTCTTTTCTAAATGACAGAATAAAGACTCAGCACATGCCACGTTTTCTATCTCTATTAGAGAAACTCTAGTTTCTCTCTTCTGACCACAGCACTTCAGTTCAAATGGCCACATCACGGACACCCACAACCAAGTCTAATCTGTGTCCCTCCCTGTTGCCCAGATAGACCAGGCTGTAAGAAACCTTCTGAAAAAAAAAAAACAATCCTGAAGGAAAAACTCTTGACCATGATCTGCAAACACCTAGGTCACAGTGAGGAAGTATGATTTGGGGAACAGCTGGCATCTCCACTTCCTCTCTGAATCTGTTAAACTTCAACTACTCCTTCAAGCTCAAGATTCAGAGTGCCCAAATTACAGAGATGACTGAAAGTAAAGCGGATGTGTGGCATTGGGAGGATGCTGTGTACGTCCAAGCACCAGGACTACTAGAACGCGGGAGGAGTCTCCTCTGCTCCCACACAGAACGAAGTGTGGCTTCAGGACAGTGGGACATCCAGACCAATCTAAAATATACTCAGGGAGGCACCAAGAAACTGGCATTCTTAGGGGAAAAAAAGGACAAATGCCAAGCACCAGCCCAGCATCTCTAGGGACAGTAGCAGGCACACCAGTAGGGACTAAGCAGTGCCAGCAGACAGCAAGGGTGCAGCAGAGACAGCGGCCCTCCAGGAGCACCAACTGGCAGCAGTAACCATGGTGATGCTATAGGATCTTTGGGGTATTGTTTTTCTGGCCAGAAACCTATGGCCAATGGCATCTTTGCCCGAGTTTTGCTCAGGCCCACTTGGGCTCATTTTGACCACTTGGCTTGGCAGGTTGTGCTTGGCTCATGCTACTGGCCTGGGTCTCATGCCTCCCAAGGGAAAGTCAACCTTGGAACGGTATGGGGAATGTAAGACAGCACAGAACCCAGCCACTGTGCACAGTCAGACATGCCAGCTGCTGCAGCAGGGCAGGCAGCTCCAGATGCCAGCATGGATGCCGGCTCTGTGAGGTTGCAGCTGGACCAGGTGCACCACAAGCAGCTTCCATGACTGTCACCAAGGAACACAGTGGTGCCCGGAAGCTTGCAGATACCAGGAACCACAGGCCCTCAAAGAGGGAGTCACAGCCCTGGATCCGGGAGCTCCCAGGTCTTGGAGGGCCACAGCTGTTTTTTCCTTATCTTCACCCACAATGTGGTGAGCAAGGGGCATGTCTCAGCCCTGTTTGTGACACAGCTCTTTTAACCTTGCATTTTGGTGGGTCCCAAGTTCTTGTCCTGTGGCCAGGAAGAATGAGGTATGCAGACAAGTTAAGGGTGAGCAAGACCATGAGGAGCTTTATGGAACGACAGAAAAGCTCAGGGGAAACCCTCAGGGGATGCTCCTTTCCAGTCAGGGTGTGCCAATGAGTGTTTAGCTCCTAGAAGAGAGGGTGTCTCTTCTCTGCTAGGCAAGTTGTCTCAACAGGTGTCCAGCTATCAGCAGATAGGGTAGCTCCTCTCTGCAGCTGGTCATCCCATTGTCTGCACAACTCTCAGCAGAGAGGAGGCCCTGGAGTGGGTTGCTCCTCTCTGCAGCAGATCATTCTGACATCTGCTCAGCTCTGGCTGAGCCCGAGGTTTTTATGGGCCTCAGAGGGGAAGAAGTGTACATCCATTGGTCCATGGGTGGCTATGAGTGGGCCCAGAAAAGACACCACAAGTTCCTACTCTGGTCTGTGGGACTGGCAGCACGGTCCCCAGCTTTTGGGTCCTCCCTGGCCTGAAGGTTGGGCTTCACCAGGAACCCTCCCACCTCTGCCCAGGAACCTGTCTGCCTCCTGCTGCCATTTATGGTGCCCAGGCTGTAGATGCCAAGGGATGCCTGCGGGCACCAGTGCTGAACTGCTGTCAGTTCCCCCTAGGGTTTGTTCCTATGCTTTTTGGTGCCCAAAGTCCAGAAGGGGCCAGGGTGGCAGGATGCTGGCATGTCAGCATTGCCCTGAGCATGTGCATACCCAGCCGGGCCATGACAGTGCCCAGGCTCAGCCCCCACTTTGCTCCAAGGTCAGAACAAGTGCCGACAGCAGGGAGAAGCCAGGCAGCAGGAGCAGGCACTTCTGGACTTGTGAGAGTAGGGGATGCCTTCCAGGGCCCCCAAGAGCGCAGGGATGCCTGAGTCTGTAGCCATAGTCTGGATGGCTGCAGCTGTGCCAGTGGGGCAGGGCTTCTGCCTGCTCTATGGAGCAGGAGGCCCAAATCTGCAGCTGTGGTTTGGGCAGCTGCAGCTATACTGAGGAGGGTGGGGCTCCTGCCTGCTCCTGGGCCCCAAGAGCACAAGGATGCCCAGGTCTGCAGCCATGGCTTGGGCAGCTGCAGCAACACCCAGGGAGTACACTCCCTAAGTCGGAAGGGTGGGGCTCCCACTTGTCACCGGTTTCTTCCAACTCCCACCAGCTCCATGGAGCATGCAGCTCTGGCTGTGCCTCTCTGCTGCAGCTGGAGTGATGGCAGTGGTTGCTCCAGATGGCCTGCCACTGCTATCAGTGAGAAGCTCCCTGGGCTCAGTGGACACTGGAGGACCCAGCAGTGGGTGTGGCCAGAGGAGAGAAACTGGCAATACGAGTGGCATTTGAGAACTTAGTCCTTCCTTTGGGTATTCCGAATAACCCAGGAGGTGAGGACACAGAGTTCCAAAAATCCTTCCAGTGTGAGTGACAGCCAGAATATGAGTAATTATTGTAATTTATTAATATCATTTAATAATGAAGAAGAATATTCTCATCCATTTGCTTATTCAACAAATGCTTATTGAGCATCCACCAGTGCCAGACACTATGCTGAGCACTGGGAACATGCTGGTGGATGAAAGAGACACAACCCCTTCCTTCATTAATGTATAGACCAGTGGGAAAGACAGACACTAACAAAACAAAACAAAAACAAAAACAAAACAAACAAAAGAAAAAAACAAGTAAATGAGCAACTAATCACAAACAGATGAGGTCAAGTTACAGAAAAATAAGCCAAGATGTGGTAATGGAGAATAAAGAAGAAGGCGCATCTACTTAGACTGAATGGAGAAGATCTATTCCAAAGGTGACATTTTAGATTAATTATGAAACACTGAAAAGGAGCCGTCATGGAAACATCAGGGGAAAGAGAATTCCAGGAGGCCTTCAGATGGGAAAGATGCATTTCAGGATCTAAAGGTGGCCAACATGACTGGCAACAGGGAGTGATCATTTTACCTGCAGGCTGCTATAACCTAGAGAAGAAAAGAATGCAATGAAATGCTAACAATGTCCCTCTAATAACAATGGCAACTCCCACTTATACAGTTCTTTCTGTTTCACAATGCCTTTCCTATTTACTTTTCCAGTTCCCAGTCCACACTCCTGTAAATGATAAAGCCAAGGCTAATGTGTCCATTCATATGAGACAACTGAGGGCTGAAAAATGTGACTCACCCAAAACATAATGGTGGAGATGCCAGGCAGTTGACTTGGGTCTCTAAAATTTCAGTCCTGACTCTTCCCCAAGTCGTGTTGCCTTGACTCACTGGGGTCCTAATTTGATGACACAGGTCCCAGATTTTAATCTTCAATAAGTCGTGGGTTGCCCATGCAAGCCACAGCTCCTTGGTGGAGACTCTTACCTCTGGACAAACAGGACCTGTGAAAAGCTCCTGTCTTCTACTCTGGATACTTCCTGTAAATGGGACTCATTTTCAATGTGACTCTAATAATCAAGAAAATAAATTAGATCCCAGAATCTCTCTCACTTTGGATAATAGCTTGTTCCAGGAATTCATTAATGCAGTAAATCAAACTCACAACTGTTGACACCATGAAAGCGAATTGTTTACCTTCCTTTGATTCAGCTGAGTATCAATTAGCTCAGTGATATTTACATAAATATCTCGATTTGGAGGGCGGAATTGTCCATCTGCTTTTGGAAAGATTTAATTAGGTCTGTGTTGCTAGAGAAGAAATTAATCCTTTTCAACATTAACCTTTTCAACTAATATATGTTTCGCGATGTATTGTGTAACATGCCTTGTTATGTAAATTGGACAAACTGAAAATTTCAGGCTGGTGAAATGATGTCTTTTAAACTGAAAATATATCTCTCTCTCCAAATCTTGAATGCAAGTGCATCCTTTTGTGCTTTCATATATACAGTCCCTCTTGGTGAGGGTTCCTTCAATCCAACGTCATGAAGGCTTGTCTTCAATGTTGTATATGCTCTCCAGTCTGCAGGGGATATTGGTGGCATTCTCTGAACCTCCCTCCTGCTGGGACTCTCACCTTCACATTTTCTTCTTCCAGCTGTGAGGCTTTCTTGGGATCCCTGAGTAAGATCAGGACCCCGTGTCATTTGTGTCATTTTCCATAAGGGAACTCCTCACTTGAAGTGGCTCTTTTACGTATGTCTTACCCACAGAAGTGACCACTCTAGGAATATAAAAATCATGAATTCCTTGTCTGCTGCCATTTGCCTGGTGCCTAGCAAATTGTGCATTTCATAAAAGACTCTCACTAAATGTATATTGAAGGAATGAATGAGCAAAACCAGAATCATTAGGTTACAGTTTCACTGTGATCTCACAGCTCACCACCCAGCTCACAGAACCAAACATTTTGTTAAAGGTATGGATATTATTAATACAAAAGTCGAAATGGGTTTAAAGGTAAAGCATTCCCCCTTCCTTTTATCTACACTCTGACATGAACAGGTGCTCCTGCTTGCAGATTATCCCCTTTCATGAGCCCTGTACAGCCAGGTGAGCTCACTGAGGACTCCTAGTTTGCTCAATTCAAGTCCTCCAAGGTCTCACTATTCAAGAAAAAGGTCTCTTCATCTTCATTCCTTGAAATATTCATCTCTTCTCCCTTGTCTACGATCAAGTGTTTCTCACCTCTTAGAAGCTTTCCATGAGGTCCAAATGCTTTCATATAACTTCCCAAAAGCCTCCACTCAATCCAAGGTGGGGAGGATACTTGTAATAATTACAGTCACCACTTATCAGATCCCTACCCTGTCCCAGGCACTTCTCTGGATCCTTCCTACATAAATCCCTAAGCTTACAAAACCCTGAAATTTAGGCATCACTGCACATGTTTCCAGGTGGCAAAACAGACTCAGAAAGGAATGTGATTGCCCAGTCACATAGCAAGTAGCATAGAGCCTGGATTTTTAAACTCAGACCTGTCTACCTCAACA
Organism: Theropithecus gelada; assembly: GCF_003255815.1. Classification (NCBI taxonomy): domain Eukaryota; kingdom Metazoa; phylum Chordata; class Mammalia; order Primates; family Cercopithecidae; genus Theropithecus; species Theropithecus gelada. Next base: position 136,591,647 of record NC_037676.1, read on the forward strand.
GTCCTTCTTCTTTGCCCTTAGACTATCCTGTCTTCAGAGTCCCTGCGAACCAAAGCACCAGTGCTGAGTAAAGCATTAGGTCTTCAGGTGCAATTCTGTTAACCCAATTGACCAGGATTAAAATGACTCAGAATAGGTGATCTCAAAAGATGTGACTCTGTTTGCATCATTGCCTCTATAATAAATCAACCCTCTGTAAACTGGTTAACAAAATATGGACATATAAAGCAAACAAAGATCAGTAAACTTCTTCTGTGAGGAGCCAGATAGTAAATAGTTTTGGCTTTGCAGGCCATACAGTCTCTGTCGTGACTTCTCAACTCTGCCACCATAGAAAGCAGCCACAGACAAAACATAGTGAATGGATATAGCTGTGTTACAATACAACTGTATTTACAATAGGAGGCAGGATGAATTTGGCCCACTGATTTGCAAACCTCTGAAACAACACAAAGGTAGATGGTGTTTTTTTACTACTCTACATTAAGAATGCAATTTAATCCTCACGTTAATGTTTGAAAGGAGGTTGAGTATATCTCCATTTTAAAGACAGCCATCCCATTACTGGGTATATACCCAAAGGATTATAAATCATGCTGCTATAAAGACACATGTACACGTATGTTTATTGCGGCACTATTCACAATAGCAAAGACTTGGAACCAGCCCAAATGTCCACCAGTGACAGACTGGATTAAGAAAATGTGGCACATATTCACCATGGAATACTATGCAGCCATAAAAAAGGATGAGTTTGTGTCCTTTGTAGGACATGGATGCAGCTGGAAACCATCATTCTCAGCAAACTATCGCAGGGGAACATCACACACCGGGGCCTATCATGGGGAGTGGGGAGGGGGGAGGGATTGCATTGGGAGTTATACCTGATGTAAATGACGAGTTGATGGGTGCTGATGAGTTGATGAGTGCAGCACATCAACATGGCACAAGTATACCTATGTAACAAACCTGCACATTATACACATGTACCCTAGAACTTAAAGTATAATAATAATTTAAAAATTAAAAAAAAAAAGAAAGAAAGTTGAAGCCCCAGAGGACAAAGAGGTTGAGGTCCAAGGTTACACAGCTATTACATGTATATCTACAGCCCCTGGGCACAAGTAGGTCTTCAGCTTCTCAGTCTGGGTTGTTGGTATTATTTGTTTCCTTGTTTTTTCCTTTAAACTGAGAATAGCTTTAAATTGATATTGTGTCAGAATCCATAGCCCTTCAACTTCCCAATATTCAAAGTGTCTCTCTTTCCTTCTCCAAGCCCTTCAGCCTCCGGTGAGGGCACGAGATAGTAACCCATTATACGAAGGTATAACAACCACTTCCTCTAAGAAAGTGACAAAGGTAACATGTTATACAAAGGTAAAGCAACCACTTTCTCTAAGGAAGTGACAAATGACAGCACCAGACAGAAAGGAACTGCCTGGCACATAGCAGGTAATCAATAGTTCCATATTGAATGATTTAAGTGGATGAGTGAAATTGACAGAAGAACACGAATTTTGTTGCCTTGGGTTATGGCAAATTATTAGACAATTAATGGGGCTTTGGGTCAGACCTACCTCCTCAAAGTCCTGATTTGGCACTTAGAAAACAAATAGCCTAGGAAAAGTTACTTAGCATTGATGAACCTCTGTTCCCTTATCTGTAAGAACACCAACAATGCCAGTATCACTTTAATAAGTTGTTATGAGGATTAAATAAAATAATTTATGTGAGATACTTAACTCGTGGCAACAATGCGATGACTATGTTTGGCACTGTTACTTACTGCATTTGCATTCTGAGCTCTCACTGGCTTCTATATCTATCATTTCCCATCCTAGAGACAAGAACCATGTACACTGGTTAAGGATACTAGGTATAATATATTGAATCACTAAATATGGTGTGAGAATAGCTGTATCTATCACCAAATGCATCCTCAAAGACCAAAATTCTAACTTTAAAAATCTCAGTAAAAAATCATGCCAATATTGGAATTAAAGGAATGCAAAAGGATGGACGCACACCAATGTAGAGACAAAAGGGGAATATTAACAAATACAGTTTTATTTACCAGGGATTATGAGATATGTTTTTCCATTTTTTGTTTGTATGTTAGCCACAAGGTTACTTATGACATAAGAAAAAGTAACAAAGAAAAAATTCAATGAAATTACATTAAAAAATCAATGATAGCAGGAAAAACTTTGCCATGTTCTAAAAACCGAAATTACTTTTGTTAACCTAAGCATTCATGAGATCACAGGTTCATTAACTTGACTACAGAGTCTGTTAGTTACTTTTTCTTAAAAATCCCATGAATTTCTGCTTTACTGCTTGAGATCCATACAACAGACTACTTGGCTGGTTTCCTTTTACTTGCCTCCCATGTTTATTACTGATTTCCATTCAACAGAGGAACAGTGAAACAATGGGGCTATTCATAGGAAACACTGATGATTATTTTTATTAATTGCATCTGTCCCGTCAGATGAACTCCATTAGAACTTCCCAGAACAGTACAGATGGAAGGTTCTCAGGCTCAAGGTCATTCACTTGTTATTCCAAATAACCAGGCACCTCACTGACAAATTAAGCAACACGCCTTGAGTTTTCTAAGAGTTATCTTGTTTTACAAAATTTGTTATTCCCACAAAGACCTTTAGAGAATTATTGCACGTCAATACTTACTTGTTCCCAAAACAGCATCCTATATGTGGTCAGCAGAGCTGGGTTTGCATCTACTTCTGCTATTTACTAACCATGTGACCTTGGATAAAATACTTAATTTCTCTCAGTTTTAATTATGTTAACAGTCCTACCAACCTCCCCAATATCATGTATATAACATTTTTTTTTACCATAATTATATTTTTTCCTAAAACACAAACTGAGCACTTACTAGGTATCAGACCTTCTGATGGGTGTTTAGGAAAGACACAGGATCTGTATCATTAGAGAAGACAGACACACAGATGACCAAAATACAGGACACTGTGAGACCACAGTGGGCAAGTTGTGGGGTGGGGCACCCGACCATCCTCAGGGCATAAAAGGCTTCATTAGACATGATATTTCCCTTTACTCTTGGATAAGAGGGACCGAGACAGGAAGGACAGTCTAATTAGTGGAAAGAGCATGGGGAAAGATACCATCACGTCAACAAGCCCAGCACATCTGGGGAAATGTGCTGAGACTCATCAGGGCTGGAGTCCAAGGGAGCATGAGGGGAGGACACAGGCAGGATAAATGTAAAACTGGAAGGGAAACAATCACATTGATTATTGAGACTTTATCGGCAACACTAATAAAAATAATCCTTAACATCATTGGGCTTTTGTTCCCAATTAGGTATTCCACAAATTTTTACATTCTCATTTATATCACTACCACAATCCTATGAGGTAGGTCTGTGACTATTTCTATCTTTCAGATGAACCAACAGAGGCCTAGAGGGTTTAAGCACAACAAATGACCAATTCAGGACTCTAACTCAGTTCTGTCTGATGCCACAGTCCCTGCTACTCCTAACCATTGAGTTCTGCCCCAGCTGAGGGTCTGGGATTTATTGCATGGTCAGTGAGGGCCTGTGCTGAATAGGCTATAGGGGGACCCCATGACCCACCTCTTGGTAGTTAGTTGCCTGTGTAATCTCCTCCTATGTAATCATCTCTCTTGAATGTAGAATGGCCTAATGAACTTTTTCTAACTGATGGAATATAGAAAAAGCAATGAAATATCACTTTCATAATAGAAAACTGTGATGTCCCTCTTGCTAGAAGACTCTTCCTTGTTGACTATGATGAAGTAAGAGACCATGTTGGAAAGCCCCATGAGGCAAAGAACTGGAGGCAGTTTCCACTTAACTACAATGAACAGAATCTCTCAAAGAGCTCTCCGAAAGCTGAATGCTGCCAACAATTTGAGTGAACTTGGAAGTGGACCCTTCCCCAGTCAACTTTTCAGTGGAGACCCAGCACTGGACAACTTGACTGAAGACTTGTGAGAGACCCTGACACAGAGGGGTCTCTATAAAAGCAGTGTCCAGGTTCCTGGCCCACATAATGGTGAGATGATGAACATGACTTGTTTTAAGTCACTAAGTTTGTAATGATTTGTGACACAGCAGTCTATAAATAGCACAGAGCCTTTGAAGGGTTTAAGCATAGGAATGATAAAAAATAGATCTATGTTTTATAAAGTCAGTTTTGTCAGCAGGGGACAGAGTAGTTTAGAGGAAGACAAAGAGAAGAGACTGGCTAAGAGGCTATTTCAAGGCAAAACATGGTGGTGTCCTAAATTAAGCCAGTGAAAAAGGGAAGGGAGGAAGAATATGGGAAGTTACAGAAGAGACACTGGAGGTAGATTCAGCAGGACATTAGATCCAACTTGATATATAGAACAAGGGGAAAGGAGCATTGAGTTTAAACACAACGGGAGTCACTGCATTGGCTTCACCCAGAGTTGTAGACCTTACTGCTGTCAGAAACTACTTGGAGCAGCAGCCTGACTGTCATCAATGCCAACAACAGAGGATCCACTGAACACCTATATGGGACAAGGGAATTTCTTAGGCCATTTGGGTACCAAATTCTAAAAGCCTCATGCTGAGAAAATTTGACACTCTTTAAGACCACAATAAGAGAATCATCCTCTTCAAAATTCAGCCCAGAGAGGAGTCCTGGCATCAGGGTACTACATCTAAATGCCCCCTGAATGAAGCAGTTCACTTTGGAGAGAGCCAGAAGCAAATAAAGGGCGTCTTTGAAGATGAAGATGCACCAAGTGCCTCCATTCCAGGAGGATATGTAGCTGAAAGGATGGCTTCATGATCTTAGCCATTCACTAAGTTGTGCTGCCTCCTTACTACTGCGACTTCTTTACTCAAAGTAACCATGCTTATGGCTATCCAGAATTAATAGACCAAAATGAGATAAGAGCACTGAAAAGGGAAATGCACTTTTTATATGACACCTGATCCTAACATGATATCAGAACTGAACTTCAGAAAACTTGAAACATAATAGAATAGCTGGCATTTTTTTCTGTGTTAAACTTTAGTACTAGCAAAGGGCCATTGCAAGCATCAGCTGACTTTATCCTCATGACACCACTTTGGAGTAAGTTTTATCTATATCTCGCACAGGAGAAAACTGAGTCTCAAAAAGATTTAAGTTTCCTTATGAATATTATTTTGGGGGGTGAATTATGTGCCCCTTACCACCAAAATAATATATGTTGAAGTCTTAACTTCCAGTATCTCAGATTGTGGCCATATTTGGAGATGGGGTCCTTAAAGACGTAATTAAGTTAAAATGAGGTCATTACAGTGGGCCCTAATCCAATCTAACTGTTGTCCTTATAAGAAGAGGATATTAAGATAGACACAAAAAGAAGGAAGGTGATGTGACAATGTGAAGGCACGAGGAGAAGACAGCCATCTACAAACCAAGGAGAGAGGCCTTGGAAGAAATCAATCAATGTCCAAAACCTTGATTTCAGACCTCTGCCTTCCAGAATTGTCAGAAAATAAATGTCTGTTGTTTAAACCACCCAACTGTGGTACTTTGTTATGGCAGCCCTAGCCAACTACTATAATTACAAAGCAATTAGGTTCTGAAACCAATCAAAGTACATCTCTGCCCATCAAAAATCCACCCAATTCTTCTGTTGGAATCAAACGTCAGCACTGGGGTGCAAAAAGGCACTGGTGGCTGGTCCCAAAACCCTAAATAGTACTGAGCAATGAATTTCACCCTCATAACCACTCAGCTTAAAATCTTTGATTGACAGCTGAGGTCAGGACAGGACCCTAGAGTAGCAATACTTGAAGCATGGTCCCAGCATCAAGTAGGAGCTTATTAGAAATGGAAACTCACAGAGCTCACACCAGAATCAGAATCTTTCATCTTGGCGCTCAGAAATAGATGTCATAACAAGCTCTCTAGCTGAATCTTACATATCCTAAATTTTGAGAAGCCCTGGGCTGGCGGAAAGGTGTCTAAATTGTGTAATGTCCTCCTGCACCTCTAACACTATGTTGGAGGTGGCCAGGGAGGGGCATGAGAGATGTCTTCTGTGGGGTGTTCAAGGCTACAGTGATGAGGAAAGCATAAACATATTATTGAGCAACAGATATTTATTGAGCATTTACTATGTTCCAGGAACTATGCGATATGCTGAGGATACACTGGAAGTAGAAACAGACCGGACCCTCAATTCCTCAAGTTTACAGTCTTATAGGTCATATTAAGTAAGGAGTGGAGAAGACAGGAGGGAGAGTGGCAAGGCCAACGATTTCCAGGGTCAGGAGAGGTGACCACCCTGCCTGCAGAGTGCCCCCATGTGGCCCAGATGGGAGGTGCTGGGGGAGAGGCTGAGGCTCTTTCAGGCAATACCAAGGGCCCCTGCCTGGAGCAACCCAGCCTAGAGATGCCAGGTTCACTACCCCAAGTCCACCAGTGGCTATAGCACCATAGCTCTGTTCTAATGAAAAACACCCTATCTCCATCACCTTCAAAGCCACCTTCCGGTGGTAGTCTTCCCAGATCTCCTCTATCATAGGTACTTCTCTACTTCCTCAGTATTTTGATGTATTGTCTTTAGTTTGCACTCCCTCTGAAGCACGCCCTAAGATAGAAATTTGGTGCAGGTGCCTTATTTAGGAGAAATTTGGTACAGGCGTCATATTTGGGAGATGATTCCAGCAAGCATGGCGCATGAATGGGGAGGAGAGACAATGATGAGAGGAAAGCTAATAAGGCTAGGGTAATGAGCAGGTCACCACTGGGGGCCACTGGGACTCAGTCCCACAGGGGACCCTCTGAGAGACTGCAAAGCACAGTTCAGAAGTGGACTCTCCAAAGGCAAGGAAGCTGGAGTCCTTACCTAGCTCCTCTCCTCCCTCATGGGCTGAGGACTTCTTCAGAGATTTAACCTTCCACTCTTCCAACCTGTCCTGCACATGGACAAAGCATCCTCCTATGGGCCAAAGGACTCATGATGCCACAGATTGGGAAAGAAGGGTCCGCAGGTGGCCTCAGGGAAGCAGAGGGTTACAGATGTGCACCAACATTTATCCTACAAGACGCTTCACCAGAGCAGCTCTTATAAAACCACATACATGCATCTTGTATCTGAGCCCTGCAATATTGTCACCACCAAGAAAATCTACCATTCTTTTCTGTTCATGAGCCTCAAGTTGGGCAAAATATAGTGCTCTCTGTTGGTTTCTTCAACCATCCTGTCTTATGGAATAAAGTATGTGTCTTCCAACGAGGTATGCAGTGGTAAAACACACAGAGGTACTATGATTCCAGGCAACAGCAAATAAATGATGTTTCCATTCTCCTGCACAATGCTATTATGGTTAAATATAAGAAGACATTGGTTAGGATTTTAAAATACTGAAAATTACTAGTGGATTCCAACCATTGCCTACAAAGACTCGCTAATGGTCTGTGGAACCACTGCAATCTCCTGGGGCACAGGGACTCTGTCTCATTCCTCACTGCCTCCCCGGCACCCACAGCAGTGCCCACGCAAAGGGGAAACACCCTGTCTGGGTGTAGTTTGCTGACTGAGATCGACTTCCAAAGCTTTAAAGGGCTTTTAGGTGTGCTTCATTCCACATAAGTCTAATTTCACTTAAAAATTCTTAGAGTTTCAAACAGACATGTTGAAAATTCACACTTTCATTCACTTTTAACGAGAACTTTCTTTTTTCAAGAATCATCTGCAGGCTGCCTTACAAGTAATTCCACAGCCATCTGGAAGACTTGTGTCGCTACTTAGAAGTGCCAAAAGGGATATATATGGAGGCTGGCTCCCGACAAAATTGGAAATGAGGGGAAGCTCGCTTCAGCAACACATGCCTCCCCTCCCTGCCTCCCGTGAGTGCCCAAAATCCTGGGCACAGCCTACATGCACGCCTCCAAGTCACACACATGTTTCAGAGATTTAAGACACTGCTCTTCCCACAAATATATTTTGTTTTACTGAGAACACTAGAGGATGAAATACTTATTTTGCCAGAACAGTTCAATAATGGGAGCATTTCGGGCATCGCGATTCCAGACAGGAAAGATAGCCAAGGACAAAATAATCTGTCCAGGGCTCTAGAAATCATAAGACATCAGCCAACTGCATCCATTCATAAGAGCAACCCTGGCTCCCAATAACCCCATTCAGCACACATCCTCAGAGCATTTTACTAGGTGTCAGGAACTGAAGAAATGGAAATGAGAAATCCATGACCCTGCACACAAGCAGCACATACTCTAGGGGCATAGAAAGCTCATCACTCAGACATCCAAGTGTGCTGGGGAAAGAAATAATTACCTAGCTACAGATACATACTAAACTGTCTTTTATAAGCATGGTGCTGTGGGAGGCCAGAAGAGAACACCTCAAGCTCTGCTGGGATGTCTGAGAAGTCTGGTGAAGCACATAACAGTCAGGCTAAGCCTGAAGACCACAGGAGCACAGCAACAGGAGAGAAGGTAGAGAAAGCATCATTGACTCTGCAGCTGCAAACCAGACAAGCAAAAGACTCAAAGGGAGGAATTGCAGGGCAGGTTGGAAGGACAGAGAATTGTCCCCTGTAGTTGATTTATCAGGATGAAAATTTAAAGGACCTCTGGTGGTTACTCCAGACAGGAAATTTAGTTTAGTAGTTAAGAGCTGATATTCCAGAAACAGACTACCATGGTTCAAAGTCCAGCTCAGCAATCCATCAGTTATGTGACGCTAAGGAATCAACTGAACTCTTCTTTGCTCCAGTTTTCTCATCTTTAAAATGGGATTTATAAAAGACATTCTTTCTAAGATTGCTATGATGTTTAAATGAGCTAATGCATTTAAAGCACTTACATTATGCCATGACATTGTTAGTTATCATTGCTATTATAAAGAATGTGGACAACAAAGGCAGTGCTTTGTTTCTGGTGTCTGGAAAACTGGTATGTATGTATTTAGTTATTCATTCAACCAACAATCATTAAGGATGGATGAGAGCCAAACACTGGTAGATGTGTCTCTTGCCCTCCAGAGGCTCATGGTCCCATCACAGGAAGACAAGCCTTGTTGGGTTATTATCAATGCCAGCAGAGGACAGTGGGAGGGAAAGCACAAAACAAGGAATAAATTGGCTTGAAGTAGTGAGGAAAGGCTTTGATGTGAGACTTGGTTTGTGGGCTGAGCTGTAGGACATCCACATTCAAGTGTTTGTCCCACCCAGTGGGACCCTGGAATAACAGAACAGGGAAGAGTCCCCTGTGAGCCCAGAATGAGCATGGAGATCGGTTAGGAAGGGATCCTGAGTGCTTGTCATCTCATATTTACCTGAAACACACCACGGCAGCAGAAGCAGCTGGTGAAAGCCCAAGGCCTTTCTGAGTGGACAGTGCTGGTGCCAACACAGTGCTGGTGGAATATTTGGACTGGGCTTCTGAAACTCTTGGATGAAGAGACATGGGCACAGAACTCACAAGGTTCTGGGGAAAAGGGGAAATGGAAGAGAATTCATGCTATTCCGTAAAGCCAGGAAACTCTATCTGAAGGCACAAATAAGGCCCTGTGAGCAGAAAACATAAAATAAAAAAGCTACAAGGAGAGATTGCTGAGGGGGGTAGGAGGGCCTAGGCTGTCATGCAAAGCAGAGTGTGAGTTTGTTAAGTTCCATTGATGTGATCAATGCTTATGCAAGCCTGTCATGCTCAGTTCAACACACATGTCCGCAGTGCTAGACAAGTCACCTCCTATGAAGGATCCCCAAATTACGGTCGGGAAAAAGACTCTACACTTTTGTTTGAGAATATTACAATCCAATCATGTTAGATAAATGTATCTAGCTTCTAAGCTTTATTTCTTAATCACTGTGGGAGGTGGGGGTGGCAAGTGGTTGGAGGTACATCAATGAAGGAGAGAGATGGAAAAAGAATGGAGGAAAAGTGCAGCACATTTGTGTATGTCTTGACTCCCTCAATTAAGTAGAAAGTTCCTGTGGCTGAGAATTATGTTTTGCATTTCTAACTGCCCCTCCCTGGCTCCTACCATGAGGCTGAGTGCATAGTAGGTCCTTAAATCTGCTTCCTGAGTTTAAGGTGCAAAACTCCCCTCTATGCAGAAGCCTGGATTTTGCATACAAACAGCTCTAAAGATAAAGTTGATATTAGTTTGCTGCAAATAATATGCGTGTTCTTCTTCTAGCTGATGAATATTTCTCCCCTTGAGATTCTTGAGTGATTCTAGCCCACTGGCTATTTTAAGACCCAGATTTATTATTTTCGTTCGTGTCCCTAAAAGATTTTAAGAGTCCTATCCTTCTCTTTTATTACCTTCACACATCCTCCCACCTAATTCACGAAAGGACAATAACTTGGGGTCACATTCCTGTGCCAGCCCCATCTAAAGCTAATCAACTGCACGTTACAAAAACAACACAGTCAGGCTAAGGCTGGCAGCCTCTGTGTCTTAGGTCAGCAGATGCATTGTGGGGCCACAGGAGAGCAGGGGAGAAATGAGGCTGGTGAGCTCTGTTTATGGTAGTTGGACTTTGAAAGTGCCATTTTAGAAGAGCATATTTCAATCGAGAAAATGACATAAATTTCATATGACAAAGTAAGTATGTTGTGATTAGAGAACAATGAATGCACTTCTAGCATTTTCTGTGTTTTCTGATGCAGCGCTACAATTAGCATTTAGCAAAGGGAAGGACAAAAATGTCATCTTATTATAAGAAACTGACATTGTAGCCCCTAGACTATTTGTTAAAGATTAATAAGAAATAGATTCTCATTTTTTTTCTTGTTTTGGTCCCAGCTCAGAGGTCTTTTTTCCTGGAGAAATAATATAATAAGCAGACACAAATCCTAAAAAGGATTTGAGGAAACCAGGAGAAAGGCAGACATATCAAAAAAGAATAACCAATAGTATTCACATAATAAAATGAGGCTGATGGAATTTAAAAATTGCATTTTAGCAACCACCAATATAATAATTGATTCAGGGAAGAATCATCAATGAATGCTTTTCAGTTACTACTAGAGCATAGCAATTACCCCACATCTCTAGGGCTAAAGCAACCACCTTATTTGATACATGATTTTGTGGATCAAGAATTTAAGACACTGTCTGGGCAATTCTTGCTTGCAGTCATTCATGTGGTTACAGGTGTCAGACGGAGCATCAGCCATCTTTAAGGTTCAGTTCGGCTGTAGCATTTAAGTTTGGTCACTTGTATGGTGGCAGTTGGTGCTGGCCATTGGCTGGCAGCATGGCTGGGCTGTTGACCACAGCATCCACTCTTGGCCTCTCTAGCATGGCAATCTCAGGGTGGTTGGACTTCTCATATGCTGCCTAGTTCTTCCCAAGGCCAGCAGCCCAAGAGGACAAAACACAAGCTGCATGACCTTTAATAAGGTAGCCTTAAAGGTCACACAGCATCACTTCCCCTTTACTCCAGTAGACAAAGCCGTCGCAAACTCACCCAGATTTGATCGGAGAGAATGTAGACCTCTTCATAGGATGAATCTCAAAGACTTGCAGGGCCATATTTTATAAACTGTCATGTACTGTTGCCTAAGAGTTTACTAGGGAAGAGGATATTTTCTCAGTCTCAAAGTATTTCTCATAGATTATCTGTTTATGAGTAAGGGAAAATAGATGTATTTATGGTGAAGAAATCTGGCAGACACCACCTTAGCCAAGAGATCAAAGTTACTGGGATAAGACATCAGTTTGAAAAGAGCTCCCACCAGAATGGTGAAATCACTGATGATTTATGAAAAGTTTATGAAGACAATGCTCCAAATAAAGCAGCAGTTTGCAAATGGATAACTCATTTTAAGAAGGGACAAGATGGATTAGAGACTTAAATGTTAGACCTAAAACCATAAAAACCCTAGAAGAAAACCTAGGTAATACCATTCAGGACATAGGCATGGGCAAGGACTTCATGTCTAAAACACCAAAAGCAACGGCAACAAAAGCCAAAATTAACAAATGGGATCTAATTCAACTAAAGAGCTTCTGCACAGCAAAAGAAACTACCATCAGAGTGAGCAGGCAACCTACAGAATGGGAGAAAATTTTTGCAATCTTCTTATCTGACAAAGGGCTAATATCCAGAACCTATAAAGAACTCAATCAAATTTACAAGAAAAAAACAAACAACCCCATCAAAAAGCGGGCAAAGGATATGAACAGACACTTCTCAAAAGAAGACATCCATACAGCCAATAGACACATGAAAAAATGCTCATCATCACTCGTCATCAGAGAAATGCAAACCAAAACCACAATGAGATACCATCTCACATCAGTTAGAATGGCAATCATTAAAAAATCAGGAAACAACAGGTGCTGGAGAGGATGTGGAGAAATAGGAACACTTTTACACTGCTGGTGGAACTGTAAACTAGTTCAACCATTGTGGAAAACAGTGTGGCAACTCCTCAAGGATCTAGAACTAGAAATACCATTTGACCTAGCCATCCTATTACTGGGGATATACCCAAAGGATTATAAGTCATACTGCTATAAAGACACATGCACGCGTATGTTTATTGCGGCACTATTCATAATAGCAAAGACTTGGAATCAACCCAAATGTCCATCAGTGACAGACTGGATTAAGAAAATGTAGTGCATATACACCAGGGAATACTATGCAGCCATAAAAAAGGATGAGTTCATGTCCTTTGTAGGGACATGGATGCAGCTGGAAACCATCATTCTCAGCAAACTATCGCAAGAACAAAAAACCAAATACCACATGTTCTCACTCATAGGTGGGAAATGAACAATGAGATCGCTTGGACACAGGAAGGGGATCATCACACACCAGGTCCTATTGTGGAGAATGGTAGGGGAGGGAGAGCATTAGGAGATATACCTAATGTAAATGACGAGTTAATGGGTACAGCACACCAACATGGCACATATATACATATGCAACAAACCTGCACGTTGTCCACATGTACCGTAGAACTTAAAGTATAATAAAAAAAAAAGAAAAAGAAAGAAAAGTATCTTGTACCTGATGGAGCCTATTTTGATAAATAAAGTTTGTATTTTTTATTTTTATCTTTTAATTCCATTTTCCATGAACTTTTAAAAGTCCCCTTATATTAACAATTAGTGACTATGAGTGTATTATATGGGTGTTAATTGTTTTCTTCTTGCAATTTTCTTAATCTTTTAAAACTATCTTAAAAAGTTACAAAATAATACTAAAAATTTAAAAAATATATTATAAATCTAACAGAAATCAGGAGTGTACCAAAAAGAAAAGTATCTATAGCTGAAACGGTTTATTTTTAAATGTAGCTATGACCTTTCCAGCAGATCACAAATGTCTAATACTGGAAGAGGTGGAAAATGCTAAAGATATGTCAAGTATTTCTCAAATGTTATAAATATGAAAATGTAAGCCTTATAGTGGGTTATTAAGGCAAATCATAAAGGAAATGAACATTTTTTATGTTGCCAGATGACGTACATACATTCTCTCCCTTAATGGTAATGTCCATGTGACTAGGGTTTATAGTTTTTGCATTGATGTGAGCTGCTATGAATTTCACAGAATTCCCACTTTGCTTCAACATGCCAAGGTATTATTTCTTCAGGCTCAGAAAGACCAGACAACTTGCCCAAGATCTCACAGCTAAAACATGGCAGAGCCACAATTCAAAACTTGATTTGTCTGTATCAAATAGTTCACTCTTTTTCCTACTCAAATGCCATACCCCAATTCTCAATGAAGATATAGGGATGTTGCTAGCCCATGTCTAATCTTTGATCAACCTAAGCTGTGATATCAATGCAGGTAATTATTACATAGTCACCACAGACCTGCATGAGCCACTGGGTGGACTTCATGAGGCAGCCCTATGTTAGATGAAGGGATAAGTAGATGATAGGAAATGCTCCAGTGTGCATGGCTATTGTGAATTTCTATACTCTCCTCCTTCTTAAGGAAAGGAAGCATTCATGTGGTGGCTGCAGAGCTCTCCTCATGAATTGCCCAAGTGTCTCGGTGGACTGCAAGCTCACCATGAGTCAAAACTATGGCCAAGAAAAATTAATCTGATTTTGAATTTGAATCCCTGGAGATTCAATGAATTTTATTATCTAATAGGACTCAGAGAAACCTTAGCAATCTAACCTGCTAATTTTTAAAGAAGAGGAAACTGAGGCCCAGGGGAGAAGGATGCCTTGGTTGGGGCAGCAAGCTAATTAGCAGAAGAGGCAAGCAAAGAGCCATTAGACAACTCAGCTGTTACTCTCCTGGGAAGATTTGCTGGTATTCCTAGGCTGAATTTTTCTTTATTTTTTAAAAATCATGTTCTTCCCCTTTTATTGAACTAGAAATTTTCTGACAAGCTTGGAAATGTTAATAGACCATCTGAGAGAGCTGGTACCTAATGCAGCTAAAAATATCAAAAAGGATGGGCAGTGCTCTTGACTTCTCTTTCCCTTCAGTGTAGCTGATAGGTTTCCAAAAGGAAGTATTGGGAATGGGTTTGGACAGGGCCCGGTACAGCTATTAATGACCTTTTAACACAGTCTCATGGCTAGGCAGGCTCTGCTAAAGAATCTGTTCAACTGATCATAGGAATGAGGAGGTCAAAGGGACCTGGGACAGAAGTAAATTCCCCTGAACCAAACTACGAAAGTAGGCACCACAAATATCAAGAAATAGAGGGCATCTTCATGCACAGCCTTACAACATTGGAGGAAACCAGGTGTCTGAGGGTTTGGAGGGATAAGAATATATTGTCTTGCAGGGAGCAGGGTATAAAATCTCAAGGACAAAGAAAAGCCATGGCCAGATGTTCATGTGTGGAGGGGGAGTGATGAGGCAGTGTGTTTTTTTCTGCAACTGATCTAGCAGAATTTGATCTGTTCAGTTTTTAAAATGATGCCCAGATAAAATCTCACTTAACTATATAAACATGTATATGTGTGTGCATGTGCATATATGCATATGTGTATATATGTGTATTGTGTGTGCATATATATGTGGATATGTGTGTACTGTAGTAGGTGTATTTTGTGTGTGGATACTTTGTGTAAGCGTGTATATAGGTATTGTATGTATGTACATGTGTGCATGTGTGCTTTGTGTGAAGTTTGTATTATATGTACATATACATGTATATGTGCAAATTGTGTATTATGTGCAAATTGTGTATTGTGTATGTGTATTGTCTCTAGATCCTAGTCGCTACTCCCAACATACTCTTCTTCTCTCTTAGCTAAGGTCTGGAAAATAGACCTAAAAGTCTAGCAGTTGGAATCCTGTTATTTTTCCTCTTCCCACTTGGGCTATGTGAGATGAAATGCATACTTATATTTGAAAGAAGTCCAATTAGCAGAATAATTTGGAAATTGCCCACTATTTGGCCCAGATTCATACACCTGGGCATTAAAGCAACTCTGAGACTCATTTCCAAGGCACCACTGCCAGGTGCTTTCTGGTAAAAGTGACTGATGCCCACAGCATCCAGAGTGTGGACATTTGCATAATAAATGGGCAAACTTTGGGTTTAAAACCCATCCACAACCCTGTGCATTGGACCTAGTGGTGGCAGTGTTTAAAATGTGTGACCGTGTTTTGAGGGATGATAAATTTTATGAAGCAACCATCAAACTGACGTGCTATTAGGCTCCATCAGATATGCCAACATGATCGATGTTTGCCCATCAGTACAGCCAAGATACGATGTGTGGGCCCAGCATGTGTAAGCAAAACATTACCCACTCAGAGTCTTAAGACCTGATGAGAAACTTTGTAGGGGGCTGTTTTTATTATTATTGCTGTTATTATTCCCTCAAGGGGCCTCTATGACTACTGAATTATAACTGATTTATCTTGCCGTTTATTGCAATTTGCCACTTTGCTCCTCATGTCAAAAACCCAGTATAAGTTTCATCCAAAAAAATCAGGCATGACATTATGATAATGGCATTAGCATTTCATCCATCAGCAGAAACTGAATGCATTACTTAACGCATTTCAGAGATATTCATGACAAATTTGAAAAGCTGATCTTTTGGAAGTGTGTACTTAAATCTTCAGATTATCGTCTAGGTTTGGGAAAATCCTGGCAGCCTGGCCTCCTGGAGATGAGGTAGCCTTTTAGAGAGTTGCCAGGACTGCCTCATCTCCAGGAGGCCAGGCTGGCCTTTTAGAGAGTTGCTCACTGATAGGCCAGGACAGGGATAATAAGAATCAGCTGGAAGGAAGTTTACAATCTGGGCAATGACTGCTCCAAATCCCAGAGTCACTGGCTTTGAAAAGCCATCTGCCTAAAATTGATTGGCTCAGAATGCTGGCACACAGAGATAATGAATCCAAAGTTATAGGGTCAGGTTCATGTGCATCTGAGCCAACTAACTTGGGGAGGGTGGTAGGGAGCTATGAGACCACAGCCTCTGGATCTCCTCCAGCCCTGTTGGCTTTACATACATACGGCATTGGTTGCCAAGAAGAAAACGGGCAGAAGTGGGGGTGGGGGCGTTGCTGGTTCACTCAATTCAAAAAGCTTTGGTTGAACCACTATTTGAAAACATTATTCACTCCCAACTAAGTAGACTTAGCAAAGATAACAAGGCCTAACCCCTGTCCTCAAGAAGCTTACAGTCTAGTGGTTGAATCACACAGTTAAACAAGCAATTCTCATGAAAGTTAGAGTAAAGGAAGAAGGTTGAGGTATAAGTATACCCCAGGTATCTCGTGAATGGTGACCTCCTTCCCCTTCACTACAGGTCTCTGCTGCTCAAAAGGACCCTTCTCTGTAAACCTCTACCCTTTCCAAGTTTCAGTAACCAAACCACTCAACTTTGTTTACTCATCATGGCCCAGAGATGACAGTGCTTCTATTCAGGTCTCTTCACAAGCATGCTCTAAGCCAATAGTCAGCAAACATTTTCTGTAAAGAGCCAGATAGCAAATCGTTTCACCTTCCGAGGCCATGCAGTCTCTGTTAAAGATACTCAGCCAACTCTACCCCTGGAGTGCAATAGCAGCCACAGACAATACATAAAGGACTTGACATAGCTGTATTCCAATAAAACTTTATTTACAAAAACACAGGCAACAGACTGGATTTGCCCCATGAACTGTAGTTCCAAATCCTCAGACAGACTGGGAAGTTTAACCTCTGGCCTCAACATGCTTGGCCTCAAAGTCTACTTTGGAAAACTAAAAAAAGGAATTCCCCTGAAGACTTCTGCTGCAGAGGTTCAGTGACTCTGAGTGAGTTACTTGAGGAAAAGGACAAGTTCTTATTTACCTGTGTCCCAAGCACCAACTCCAGTGGGTAGAGCTTTGAACGTATAAAACAAACAAACAAACAAAAGGTGCTTCTTGAATAAATGACAAATACAATAGATGTTGGCCACTAGAAGTCAGGCTGGCCCACATGGAAATGGTGCAACGATCCCAGGAACTTTTGGAGAGCACCGCCAGTGTCTAGGACAGTCCACCCCTGCACCACTCAGATCCAGCAGTGCCTCACATGAAGTTGACTCCTTCTTAAAACTAATTACTCTCAAGAGTAACTAAAATGTCTCACCAAAACAGCATTAGTGGGATGTTGGACAAGTTACAGCTTCCACTACTACAGCTAAACCCAAGACCACAATTCATATTCACCGTCTCCCTCCTCTCCATCCATTCTCGATTTCTCTCATCCTCAACCAACACTTTTGCCAAACTAGGCTACTTGCCAAATGGGGTAACCCTAACCTTAATTTTTTCTTAAGAATGCACATGTATTACTCTGAGGACAAAATCTTTTATAAAATAAAATATTGACATTAATGATCTTTTAGCACATTACAGGTGCTCAAAACTGTTAATTCCCTACCCTCAAATTATACTCACGCGTTGAATGAAATGTATTTATTTCACAACAAAATAGAACTCATTAAAAAAAATTTTTTGAAACGCTCTTTCTGTCTGATTGCACATGCTGACATGTTCTTGCCAAATCCAACTGTTGGCTCATCAAAAAGAGTTCGTTCGTGCTGATTCTTCTGGCACTTCCCTAGTAGATACCACAGTGTGCCTCTGGAATAAAGCAGTAGCATTGCTGGCTGATGGTGCCGAAAGCCAGGGAGATGATCCTCAGTCCAGAAGCAATTTCCTCCCTGTCACATTATCTGTTTTTCTCATCAGTTGCCCTACAAAGCCCTACTCTATAAGGGAGAACAGTTCTTGCCCAGGCATTACTGACTTTCCAGAACCCTGGGGTGCTTCCAAACAGCACATTTTCAGGCTCATTTCATGTCCTGCCTTTGATTCAATAGTCTGGAAAGGAAGGCAGGAGAATGATGCCCAGGCCTTGGATCAGAGGGCTTGCAGAGGCCATGACAGCCAAGTTAATGTCAATCTCTTTGGCAGGTTCATGATGGAGGTAGTATCCCAGGGTCTATTGATGCTGAATGGGCCCATGCACAGCGGCTGGTAGAATCGGCCTTTTCTGGCTCCCTGCTGTGGACAAGGAGAAGCAGGCCCTCAGGAATGAGTCAGCATGGCCACAATGAGAGTCTGCAGAGGAGAAGGGGCTTGCTCTCTCCCACCCCTCTTCCTAGCACAATGATTTGGGACTAACTCAGGAGGGAGGTCCAAAGTTCAGGAAGACACCGTTGTGCAAGGCACCCAGTAATTGAGGCAGCACAGGAGATCCCAGTACAGAACCCTAGGTGGTCTCCGGGTTCCATTTTCTACCAGCTATGTCACTTGGGCAACTTGCATCTGCTGGTGGCCTCAGTATCCTCACTTGTAGGAAGGAATTGGTAGTACATGCCCTAACCATCTCACCAAGATTCTTGGCAAAGACTTAAAAGTAAGATCATAGATATTTAACTGTCTTGTAAAATTTCAAACACCTTATAATTGCAACCCATTAGGATGAGTCTAAAGATGGCTTCAAAGAAAAAAACCCACATTCAGAAGTCAGGTTTGAAGCCAGGTTCCATTTCCAATTAGTTAGAAGGCTTCAACATTCTTGGCCTCAAAGTCCATTATGGAAAACTAAGAAATGAATTCCTCCTGCAGACTTCTGCCAGGGTGTTTCAGTACCATGAGGGCAGTTAACTGAAGAGAAGGACAAGTTCCTCTCAAGCACTAACCCAGTGGGTAGAGCTTAGAAAGTATAAAACAAAAAAGGTGCTTCTTGAATGAATGAGCAACATTTTAAACCAGGGTAACATAGTCTAACATTAACCATGGCAATAATAATGACAATGATACTACAAATTTTGTTCAGCTGGGCAACATTCTAAACACTTCACCTGCATTATCACATGTAATCCTCATAACAACTGTATGAAGTCATTCTGTTATCAGCCTGAGTTTTTAAATGAGGAAGGCAAGTCTTAAAGTGGTGAAGTAACTTGTCCAAAGCCACCCGAATTGTCCACAGAAAAGCCAGAATTCAGAAGCACCTCTCTCTGACTCTAAAGATAGCGTGCTTTAGGACAGACAGACCCCAAATACATGCACTGTGGACTTGTAAGGGCAGGGCACAGAGCTTCAGACACGCGGCAGTAATGGTTAACCCTTTCTGAGTACATGCAGGCACGCTGTCGCTACTGACCTTTATAAGGTGCTATTATAATTCTTATTTTACAGATGAGAAAACGGAGGACTGGTAAGATTCAAGGGCTTATTGCAATCTCAAGACTAAGTGGCAGAGCTAAAATTTGAACTCAGGGAGTCTGACACCACAGCCTGTGCTTCAACCAATCTAGATACGGCTTCAGAGATGTGCAAACTTGGAGGTGCATGGACACACACACAGACTTCTAATCATGGACTCTTCTCCACCATGGTGTCTTCTCGTGTGCTACCTACCAGGCCCTCAATGGCATCAAAGGGAGACAGAGCCGCTGTCACAGTCAGGAGTTGCCTCTCTGGTTCTGTGGGACGGAGCCCCACTGGAGGTGGGAAGCTGCAGAGGAAGAGGAAGTGGGTTGTCTGGAAAAGCAGGGCTGGGCCACAAGCCTACAGTTCTGCAGGCTCTGCTGCTGGTGTGAGTTTCTTCCAGATTCACAGGAGAAGGAAGCTTAGGAGCAGCTGGCCTCCCCCGGCATCTCTGCAGGGGCCAGACTGCGTTGTCTTTTATGTTGCTTGTGCCCCATCAGCAGTTTCTCTTTGCAGTGGAAAAACATCCCACCTTCAGGGAGGCCTCTCAGCTCAGGGGTTTTTAGTGACCTCAATGAGGTAGAAAAAGTGCTTACATCTCTGCAGAGGAAAGGGAGCATCTCAGAGGTGAGAAGAAAGAAGCCCAGCAGAGGCCAGAACTGCAGAGGCGCAGACCCAAACGGATGCACCAGTGCCACATGACATTAGAGGCTCTTGTCTCCCATGCACCCCACCCCATAACCTTCACCTCCATCCCCCCTAAATCACACCTCCTCACAGCCCCTCAGGTCATGCCTCTGCACAAATCCCTCAAGGCCTCTCCATTGCCCTCAGAAAAAGTCAAAACACTTCAGCATGGTTGAAGAGGGGTGGTCAGCCCACCTCTCCCTCACCTACCACACCCCAAGCATGCTAAGCTGCTTGGGCTTTCCCAGCAGGGCGTGTGCAGCCTCCACACCAGTATCCCAGCTGTGGCCTCTGCCTGTGACACCTCTTCCTCTGCTGGACATTTCCCAAATCTCTGCACTTCAAGATTCCACTCAGTCATCTCTCCCCTGACTACATACACACACACCCCTCCCGGATTTTAGTGTCCCTCCTCTGGATGCCTGTTCTGACAATGCTATAAAGAACTACCTGAGACTAGGTTATCTATAAAGCAAAGAGGATTAATTACAGTCACACAGGCTGTAAAGGAAGCATGGCTGAGGAGACCTCAGAAAACTTACAATTATGGTTGAAGGCGACAGGGAGGCAGGCACATCTTACTTGGCTGAAGAAGTAGAAGGAGAGTGAAGAGGGAGGGGCTACACACTTTTAAACAACCAGATCTTGTGAGAACTCACTCACTATCAGGAGAACAGCAAGGGGGAAGTTCACCTCCACGATCCAATCACCTCCCACCAAGCCCCTCTTCCAACATTGGGAATTACAATTTGACATGAAATTTGGGTGGGGACACAAATTCAAATCATGTTAGTCCCCCAGCAGCCTGCAGGGTCCTCTCTTGGAACAGGCACCACACTGTATGATAACCATTGATGCAACTAGAATCTGAGCTCCTTAAGGGCAGGACTGGAACCGATTCACGCCTGAATTCCCCACACCACACACAGAATCTGGTATGTACGACACGCTGAATAAATGCCTACAAATTATCCTAATTCACTGCATTGTTAGAATCAAATGAGATGACAGATGCAGAACATTTGGTAACCTGAAAATAATTATATAAGTTAAATGTACTACTTCATAATGACTGAGATAAAAGAAATTTTACCCAAAGCCATTTCTAACATAAAAAATGTCAGACACTGTTAAAGTACTATTTCTAATCAGCAATTATTAGCAGGGTTTTTCTTCCTTATTAGCAGGATTGTTTTCCTTATAATAAAGAGGTTTTAGGGTTTATTTCATTTGTATATATTGATGGAGCTTTTATTTTTATTTATATTCCTAAATCCAAAAAGATTTTAAGGCAACTTTTAAAGGGGTTAACATTTTCTGCATTTCTCACCACCCTCAATTACACTGCATAACTTTTGGAATATTCAGAAATAATACTGAGAAACAATTTTGTTAGGGAGTTTTTCTGACTGGGGCCCACAGTGCCAAGAGACCTCAGAGAAGGGAATGGAAGGTAACCCCAGGGTTGACACTTGGTCCAGGCTTTGGATTTATTTGAAAATGACAAACCTGGGCCATTGAATCCTTCTTAGAAAGTGAGTGGTCAGAACTGCTAGACACTGCAAAATTACTTTCATCAAAACATACTAGAGCCCTGTGTTAGATGTTTCCCATGCCTTTTCTTGTTTAAATCTCACTAGGAGGAAGTCCAGTTAGTTCTCATTTTGTATTTGAGGAAGCCAGTGTTCAGGGGGACCTATAAGCTTCAGGGTGGGAGCTGCACCCAGGACTTGGCCGCACAACTGACAACCTCATCCATTGTGCTGAACTCTGGCTGCCATTGATATGTTAAGGTGGAGGAAGCCTTCAGCTCACCTGTGCCACCTGACCTGAGATATAAACTGCAAGAGGACGAGACAGCTGTGAATGGCCACAGCTGAGGTTAAGGCCTCCTCAGGTGCAGAAGAAAGTCTAAAGGGAAACTTCCATCACACAGTGGGTATAGTAGAAGAAGAATAGACTTGGAGTTCAAAGAAACTAGGGTTCAAATCCCTGCCCCTCCACTTAGAAGCAAGTACCATAACTGTGGGCAATGACAATGCCTTAACCTTTACTTCCTCATCTGTTTAAATAAAATGAAACCATTTTTAAAAACGAATTATCCTTACGCTCCTACAAGGATTAATTAATCCCATGTACTTAGAGCACATTTCATATTGGCTTTCTTGGTTAAAGTGGGTTTCTCAGCCTACACACTATTGACATTGAAAGCTGGGTATTTCTTGGTCATGAGGGTTATCCTGTGCATTGGAGAATGGTAAGAAGCATCCCTGGCCTCTACCCACTAGATGATATCAAACCCCAGTAGTGACAACCAAAAATATTCCAAATGTTGCCAACGTCCCCTGAGAGGGGGCAAATCTAGCCCTGGAAGAGGACCACTGGTTTAGATAAAAATTTGCTATAGCCATCAGCCAGGGGTGGCCCTTGCAGCCAAAGTTAGCAATCTCCACAAGACCAAGGCCTCCTGCCAGTCAGTCACACTTATCAATGCTGCCCCTGGTAATGTCATAGCTGGATGCTTGTGATGGTTTTTTTCATATGTCATCTTGGTTAGGACTGTTTAATTGAATAACAGTACTAGTCATTCAATCAAAGGTGAATCTAGGTGTTCTGGGAAGGTATTGCATAGATGTAATTAAAGCCCCTAATCGGTTGTCTTTAAGTAAGTGAGATTGTCTTGGGGCCTGGACACTGAATGAATTGGAAGGCCTCAAAAGTAGGTCTGAGATTTTCCTAGGCAAGAGAAGAAATTCTGCTTGTGCATGAGAGGTTCAGCCCCATGCTTGTGGGTTCAACCCTACCCAGGGTCTTCTCTTTCTGACCTTCTGCACTACAGATTTGGGACTTGCTTAGCCAGCCCCCACAATCACATAGTGAACTATTATATGTGTAATAAATCTCTCTCTCTCTCTCTCTCTCTCTCTCTCTCCCCCCCAATCACTCTCATACAAAGAATATTTGTATATACACATTTGTGTGTGTAACTATGTTTGCATGTGTGCCTGGGTTGTGTGTGTACTTGTGTATATATCCTGCTAGTTCTGCTTCTCCTGTTAAATCCTAAACAATACAATACTAGCACACTACATAAAACATTGAAGTTGAACCTCATTCCCACTGAATAAGGGGCAGCTCTGCAAGACTTCAGTGTTCAAATTCAAGTTGTCATTTTCAAAGGAATCCTGGAATTCTTTTCTTTCCTGAGAACCATACAAGCATGGATTAGATTCCAACTTCAAGCAGCTATGTAATCATATACTAGTAACTTAACCTCTCTGGCCGTATATTGACTCATCTATAAACCTCTTGATTTGTAAGAATTAAATGAAAGAATGGTGCCTAAAAATACAGTTTTCTACATCTGTTAGATACATTCAGACCTTAAAAATATTTTAGCAATCTTTCAAAAATGTAAATTATAATAAAACGTAAGGTAAATATATTTCCATAGAGAGAAATATTAGCACATTGTAGCTTATTTTGAATAAGTTACTAATATTCTTTTAAACTTAGCTGTATAATGAAATATACAGCAATTAAAGTTACATATAGAAATGTCCACATTGGAAACAATGACATGTATTTAAAAGGTCACAGTAGTGTCACTTAAAACATCTAGGATTCATTAAGGAATCCAAATATTTGTCTGGGGGAGAATAACATTAATAATCTCTTTGTCCATTGAGATTTTCAATCTTTAGAGTATTCCATATGAATTTCTATTGATTATTGATTTGGACTCATTTGCATTTACAACATCTTTCTGTGTAAGCAGGGTGGACGTTGCTGCTGTAACTCAGGAAGGCATACAGAGGTGGTGGAGGTGGGTGCACAGGGTGAGTAAGCTGCATTGTACAGGATGCAGTAATTGATGGGAAATGGGGCAGGGATTCATTCAGGTTTAGGAGACTGTGGGTCTGCCAAGAAGCATGGCAAAAGAATGAGGAGAGATAACATGTTTTAAGAAGAAAATAATACATTTGATTTGTGCTGGTGGAAGTGTTTTTGGGGACAGTCCACAGGGGGATTCGGACCCAAAAAAATGCAGCTTGCAGAGCATCTCGGTGGCTTTGATGGTAGCATTTAACAGCTACATTTTAGCCATCTGTGGGCGAGCTCCTTCTTCTCTGGGCTGTGAACACCTTGAGGGAAGAAGCCACGTCTTCCTGCCATGGTGTCCAGCAGACATGTACAGACACTCCATGACAGTTGACTATAAGAAAGGCACCATCAGTCAGTGAAGCCTGCAGAAGGCTGCTGTGTCTCAGGCCAGAACTCCAAGACCTAAGGAAGACTGGTTCAAATAAGGCCAACATCCTCAGTGGACTGACACTTCCAAGGCAGCTGATCTCCAGAGGGGTGTAGGCTCATGTAATAAGAGAATTAGCAGGTTTCCAAGACCAGAGACAGTTGGCTCTTGGTAACCAATCAAAATCCAGGCATAGAACCAATGGCAAAGGTTGGCCTCGGGGCTAGGAGGACAGGAGTGGGTGTGGCATCCTTTAGAGCCAAAGCTGAGATAGGAGTGCACCAGAGAAAGCTACATTTCTGAATTGTGCATTCAATTACAGTTGATCCTCATCATTCATGGACAACCCATTTGGAATTCATCTACTTGTTAAAATGTATTTGTATCCTCCAAACTAATGCTTAATGAAGCTTTTGTGATCATTTACAAGCATGTACAGAGCTGTGAAAAGCGTGAATCACTCAATGTGCATGTTCCAATGTGCATGTCACCTTGAGATGGATCAAGGCAACACCGTGCCTCCTTGTTTCAGCTCTCATACTGTAAAAAAGTGCCCCTTTGACAGCCTAGTTAGTGGCACATCTTTCACATTTGATGGTTTCTTGTCGGTTATTTTGCTATTTAAATATATTTCTATATAAATGTATATGTGCTATCCCGTGTTCCCAAGTACTAGGCTGTGATGTGCCTTATGCGGTAGATAAGCTTCGTTCAGGCATGAGTTGTTGGCTGTGTGTTTAATGTTAACAAATCCACAATCTATATTAAATAAAATGCTTTCAAACAGAAACACATGTAAACAAGTCTATGTATTGATCACTTGACAAAAATGCATGACCAGGGGCTCATAGGAAACTAACCCCATATGTCCCTGAGGAGTAATGGCTCAGTATTTGCTAATTCTGTGTTCGCAATGACTTTATGAAATAGGACTACTGTGAATAATGAGAATCGACTGTACTTTGTTGCCTGGGATGAGGCTGTGTAGGTAGGCTCTGAGTAATAATGCCTTCTCCATGTTTCTAAAGAGGCCTTGCAGGAACAGTTGCAGCATATCTTCTCAGTGAGGCATTTTCTCTTTTTGCCTCAGACATCCCATCACCCAAGGGGCAAAAATAAGAATTCATCACCCCCAAACCTTCATCCCCTTGCCCCATCTCTGGCAGCCAGGGCAGGAGGAGGCCGGTCAGACAGGAAAGTACATCCAGCAGGTAACAATTAAGGAAAGCAATCTTGTGCTTCCCTATCCCTCAGGCAAAGAGAGACAGCACCCACCATACCACAATTACTGTCCTTGCCTTTTTGGGGTTATTATACAGCTCGATCATAACAATAAAAAATAATCGATACCTAGCTCATACTGCAGAGAGGTAGCCTCAAAGGAGCAAAGCAACTTCTGTACCCTCGGAGGAAGACACATTCAGTGAAAGCGTCCAGGGCGGCAAGAGTCCACGACTGAAACAGGAGTAGATGGCAGCCTCCCAGGCCCCATGATTTGGGGTGACTTTTAGGTAATTTTATTTGTATCCCTGCCACAGCAAAGACCCATCTCCTCATAGCTCTTTTCCTGAAGACAATTTAGTAACATCAGGAGCTGGATCTGTCTTTTATATGATCTTATAAATAACAACCGTCTAGAGATGGCCTTGGCTGCTGTTCTCTCCAAATATTAAATTAGCTGCTGTGGTAGAAAGTAAATTTAAAAGACATGCCTTATTGTTTCTATAAAAGTGAGGAGAATAGGGAGTAGGGTCTGGAGGAGGAGGGCAGCCCAGGCTAGAGAGAGGAGCACTTCATGTGGTCACATCCTCTGCCCAAAGTTCTTAGACTACTTTTATACAAATTCTCAGATCATGGGTTCCTTATTCTTTCTCATTGGAAATGAATGATAATGCCTTCTCAATGTTTCTAAGGAGGCCTTGTAAACTGGAGACC
This sequence comes from Theropithecus gelada, assembly GCF_003255815.1. Classification (NCBI taxonomy): domain Eukaryota; kingdom Metazoa; phylum Chordata; class Mammalia; order Primates; family Cercopithecidae; genus Theropithecus; species Theropithecus gelada. Next base: position 136,618,178 of record NC_037676.1, read on the forward strand.
CAACATCTCTCAGCTTTTGCTTTCTATCCGGCTCCATGCAAGTTATTTGGAATAAGAGTACAATTATATGCCGGGACCAGCTCTTCTGGAAGGAATGAAAGACCAGCTTTACCAAGAGCTCCTGCCCATATATCAGAAGGGTCCAAAAGTAATCCTTGTGACCCTTTGCCTGAAGGTGGAAGCCCTGAGTGCTTTCACGCATACATGCATGCATTCATTCATTTCATAAGTATATATTGTGCACCAACTGTATTCTTGGCACAGTGCTGGGCACTGGAAATACAGCCAGAAGCAAAGCATCGTCCCTGCCCCCAGAGATCTCACAGCTGGGTCAAAGAGAAGGGCATTTGGAAAGACCATTACCATTGAATATGTGTGCTGTCAGATAGGAGAGTTAAATGTGTAGCGGAAACAGAAGAAGGGCGCCCAACCCAGTCTCAACTGATCAGAAACAGCTTCCCAGAGGAAGTGAAACTGAGGCCCAAAGAATAAATGTGAGCTGCTTGGGCAGGAGGGAGAAACAACATGTGGCAGCAAGGCAAGGGCAACAGAGAGCCTCCATGTTCCCGGAACATCATCAGATTGGCCCATGGAGCTTGTAGGGGACGGGGAGCGGTGAAAAAATGACAATGGAGAGGTCAGTGGAGGTCCCATCATGCAGAGTCTAAAAACCTGGCACCCATGCTCAGTGGCAGATTGCTGAATTTCCCTAGAGGGCAACTAGGTTAACTGTCCTGTAAGCTCTGCCAGGGTCTACCAGGTGCACTGTGATCCTGGCTCATACCAGCAGTCCCTGGAAGACAGGACAGTGTGGTGTAGCCCTGGCAGTTGTTCAGAGGTGCTTTCCTCTTGCTCTTGGAAAACACTCATTTTCCTAGAATTGAATCCTGCCCTATTTGGTGATGGGATTTCTGGAGCCACTTGGCTTGCACATGCTCAAATTTTTGTTCTCTGTACTGCCCCACCTGCCCGTCTCAATTCCTCACCCTCAGTGGGTCCTCTTGGTCTCTCTGAGAAGAGCACATGCAGATGCAACTGCTCCCCATGTCCCTAAATTCCTGATTCTCTCTTAGTAACTCCTTCTTCCCCAGATCTCTCCTTCTCATGCCCTCAACGGGGGTCCTGGATCCTGGGGAGGGGATCCTCAGCCAGAATCTTCAAACTGAAGATTCTGGCATGAAGCTTGTAGAGGCTAAGCCTTACAACTCCATGGTTGCATGCATTTTACACTTTGAAGCTGTCTGTCATGTTAACCCACAGCAGCCCAGGGAGAGGGTGTGAGGGGCCAATGAGGAATCCAGTGCCTGGAGAGGTGTCATGACTTCCTAGGATCACACGGCCAGGCTCGAGGAGACAGGGCTCAAACTTCCATCCCCCAAACCATCATTCAGTGTTCATTCCACTCTTTCCAGCTTTAGTCACACTCAGTAAAATGTTCCTTTCAAAAAAAAGATAGTCAACACCTTCCAAAGACCTGACCTTGTCAAATGGCTGTTTCATTTTAAGACCAGGAATTTGTGATGTCAACTACATCTTAGAAGCCAAAGAGAAAATACAAAGACCAAAATAAGTACTATTTATTTACTTATTTGTGTATCTATTTATCTATTTATAACTCGAGGTCTATCAGTGTGCTGGTCTCAGGCTATATAAGAGCATTTGTAACCCAGGGAAGAGCCTTTACTTCCCAAAATGAGGCTCCATTCATTGCCAGATCATGGACAAGTCAATCAACCAGATCATGGGGAACAATCTACTGACCCAGATGATGAAGACTGTTTATTACAAATGCCAAAGAATATCAAGGTTTCTGAGGTTCTGAGGCAAAATAGAAACACGCAGAAACAACTGCCACTCAAACAAGGAGGCAGCTCCACTTCCTGCTGAAACACTCCCTCCCACACGGAAGATGCAGCAATGCACTGATAGCAAGAACTACTGTGTGTGACACACAACAGCGGCAAAGTTGTGTGCTCTCACACCTCCTGGAGTTGCCCATGACATTAATCCTGCCTGAAGTGTGCCCCTTCCCTACTTTGTCACTCAGCAAACTTGTCCTCCTCCTTTGAGGCTCAGTATAAATTGCATCCTCTATATCCCCACCCCCTCCTACCCTCTATGGCAGAATTAGTTGTTCCTGTACCTGAGCTCTCAGAGCATTTTGGTCTTAACACTAATGTAGCTTAGGTTCATGGAGGCTCCAGGAATGATCATGTCTGTTGTCTGTGACATCTCAGTACCTAAAGGAGTTCCTAGACCATGGTGAGTCTCAAAGCAACGTGTCTTGAAAAAGAGAGAGAGAGAAATGAAGACTTTCAGTTGGAAGTTATGAGTTCTGGTGACATGATTTGAGGAGGAGGATTTGCTGTCTGTTACATACCAGGTGCTTTGCTCTCGCTAACTTATTAAATGCACCTCTCAACAAACTATGCGGTAAGTTAAACATTTTTACAATGAAAATGAAAAAGTAGAGGCTTAGTGGGTTTAAGTAACTTGTACATAGTGGAACCAGATTCAACTCCAGGTCTAGCTTGACCCACAAACCTATGCTGGTTTCACTATACTGACTTACTCCCCAAGCATGATCCCAAGGATAAAGAAAGTAAGATTAGTCTTGTTGCAATTGCTTTTGGTGTCTTTGTCATGAAATCTTTGTCCGTTCCTATGGCCAAAATTGTATTGCCTATGTTGTCTTCCAGGGTTTTACATTTTACAAGTTTTGGGTTTTACATTTAATCCATCATGAGCTGAATTTTTGTATATGGTATAAGTGAGGGGTCCAGTTTCGATCTTCTGCATATGGCCAGCCAGTTATTCCAGTACCATTTATTAAATAGGGAGCTTTTTCCCATTACTTGTTTTTGTTAAATAAAAGCTTAAAAAAAAAAAAAAGATTTCTTTCAGATTAGAATCTCTGTCACTGGCTGCTGCAAGTGTTGTATCTGGAAAAGTCATATAAAGGCCAACTCAGTTGAAATTTTAAAAAAGAAAAACAATTCATGCTCCACTGCTTGTTGCATGCAAGCAACTTAGGTATTTGCATGCAAATATCTAAGTTAAGTCATTAAATTTTACCACTTCTCAATGGACATATGAGCTACATCTACTCCCTCACCCCATCAGGCTTCCTGGAAGATGCTGCACGATACCTACAAGTTTAACCAAAGGAGCAGAAAACACCCAGGGAAACCTATGGTGTCAGAAATTTTCTCTAAGGGGGTCTTTGTTCATATTTGAGAGCTTTGGAGTTATATTGTCAGGAAGAAATTTCCTCCAGGGTCCACCTCAGGGAAGCACCAAGCTGTTCCTTTTAAAACTGACATTCCAGAATCAATCATATTTGCTATTCTGATTACCACAGTTTCTCTCTTAGGTATATCATGAAAAGTTCGTAAAGCAAAATTATTGCTTTTATACTTCACACTCTTTGGCCAAGTTATTACTTGTGAAAGGCTGGATCAAATCTCACTTCTATAGATCAGCCCTTGGAATTAGTTAACCCATAAAGTTTAACATACGTATATCGGAAGATCTAAAATGCATAAAGTTACTAACACACCACACAAGCACGCACACACACACACACACACACACAATCTGGGTTACAAATCCAAGTGTTTACAAGGGGAAGGCCAGCCACAAAAAATAAGTGAAGCTGGCCCAGTGAGGACTGTGATAAACTAAAGAACAAATGACCATCTAGAGGTACCAGCTACATACATGTGCCCACGTGGAAATATGAATCCCACACGTTAATACCTCAACCCACCATCAGTAACTTTGCTCCACCACTTGGCCTCATTGTCCAAAGCATCTCCCTACTCCCTTATGTTCCCAAGCTGACCGGGCAGCTCTTGTGTGGTTTTACCAACTAGATTCCATCCCAGATGTTGTTGAGCTTCACACAACCCAACACAGACCCATGTAACAACCCAAAGAGTAGAAAACCTCTTTCCCAGATGGGGATCCCACACTTTTTTTTTGAGACAGGGTCTCCTTCTGTTGCCCAGGTGGGAATGCAGTGGTACCATCAGAGCTCACTGTAACCTTGAAGTCCAGGGCTCAAGTGATTCTTCCATCTTGGCCTCCTGAGTAGCTGACTATAGGCATGCACCACCATGCCTGGCTCATTTTTATTTTTTAATTTTTTGTTGAAGTGGGGCCTCACTATGTTGCCCAGGCTGGTCTCAAACTCCTGGCCTCAGGCAATCCTCTCACCTCAGGCCTCCCAAAGTGCTGGGATTACAGGTGTGAGTCACGGCACCTGGCTGCTCTCACACTTTTGTAGCCTGAGTAACCAAGGCGGAAGTTACAGAGAACATGCCAAGTGCCAAGACACTAACTGGATTTGTAAATATTAACCTCCTTATTAAAAAATAAAAAGGCTGCCTTTCTATTTTATAGACTGCAGATGACTGGTAAACTCGTCATTGTAGGACTCACATAGTTCAGGTTAATAAAGTGTTTGCCATAATATTTTGAAAACACAGGTGCATCTCAACCATCTTTCAGCGCACTTACTCTGCTCTTTGAAACTCACAGTGGATCCATGGCCCTTCTCACAGACTAAGCTTTTCCAGGTGACTGTCATTGTTTTCATTTTTGATGCCAAGTTGTCTCCTCTATACATTTTATAGTACATTTATAATCATTTGCAAAGAGTTCTCTCTCTTTGATATTTTCCTAGCTTCTCTTTTGTCTTCTTCACCTTCCCTGCCTCCTGAGCCTCCTCAATAAGACAGTAGTAGCCAGAGATCCAGCATCAGGACTCAGGCATCTGCAGGGAATGCCAAGCATTCCACTTACAAGCACCTTCCTCATAAGGAAGCCCATCACTTTTCTAGGCAAGAGAGGCTATTTTGGTTTCCTTCCTCCTAGAAGCCTTTGCGGACTTAGTACAGGTCTGACTTTAACTAGATTAATTGTTACCCCTTCACTTCCACTGCAATCATGGACTGGACTGATATTTACAAGCATCCTTCCTCCACCATACTTTTCTAATGCTTCCACTAATACCATGCCCAACCCCTGCGACAAGAGCTGTCTTGTCCTAGGCTCCTGCTCACAACACAAGAGCAGACACGGTCACCCCTCCCTTATTGCTCCATTACTCACCAATCCAAGCACCTGTGACTCTGCTTTCTGTGGCTACAAGGATGTCTTCCGCCTGCATGTAGGGAAGTCCAGAAGTGCTAGGGAGTCAAAGCTTTCAGGAGCTTAGGTTATAATGGATGAAAGTAGGGGTATAAATACAGTTTTTCGGTTTTTTTGTTTGTTTGTTTGTTTGTTTTTTAAGATGCAATCTCACTCTGTTGCCCAGGCTGGAGTGCAGTGGTGCAATCTTGACTTACTGCGACCTCTGCCTCCCAGGTTTAAGTGATTCTCCTGCCACAGCCTCCTGAGTAGCCAGGAATACAGGCGCCCACCACCACGCCTGGCTAATTTTTAGTAGACATAGGATTTCACCATGCTGACTAGGCTGATCTTGAACTCCTGACTTCAAGTGATCTGCCTGCATCTGCCTCCCAAAGTGCTGGAATTACAGGCATAAGCCACAGTGTGCAGCCTAAATACACTTCTTGAATAAGAACAGCATGTTCTACACTGTCTCTCAGAGGTCCCAGTGGGATTGAGCCCCGGTTACATGTAGAAGTAACCTGCTCATTCATGCGTGCTGAATTGGCTTCCTTCCCTGCTAGTCTCACTTTTCATCTTACCTACAGGAATTTCTTGGGATCACTTCCCAAGTAAACTACTTGCAATTGAAATCCTGCCTCAGGCTCTGCATCTAAGGAAACCCAACAGAAATCATCACTGTTCTCTTCCCCTGTGCATTTCACTTCCTACTCCACCAACTCATACCCACCTTCCTCCAGGGACGTGGAAGGGTCATACCCATTTGCCAGCCTGACCTTGTAATAAATTGAACACTGGCCCAGAAACAGCATCCCTTTGAGAAACTCAATCCTATGCTAACAGACTCACAGTTCATACTGGCTCAGTCCTGTTCAGCCACATGCCCCTCAATGTGGGTCACTTGAGCTCGATTACAGGGATGCCTATGGAACCATCTTATCTACCTGCTCACTGGACCAAATAGCTGACACTCTATTCTATTCATCTTTCCATTCTCTAGTTGATGGCTAGGGCATGGAGATTACTTTAAGGAGCAGACAACTACAAAGGTGCTAATATCGAACTAATTTTCACAGGGCACCAGGTGAGTGAGCTGAATTTACCAGAACATGTTGCTTCCTGAATGTGTTGTTGGTGAGTAAAATAGAAACCACAAGCTGGATGTGCACCTAAATTATTTATTATCTACAGCATCATAAATAAGTCAGTGAAACAAGCACACAAACAGTCCAAAATTCTCTCTCAAGTGGGGAGGCTCAAGTTCACGTGCCTATTGACAAATCAAATTACTTTCTTTTTGATCTCATTCTTTAGCTGTGGCATAAACTCTTCTGAGACCCCCATCTAGATATTCTCCAAAGAGGCGCTGGCGAGACAGACTCTGTGTCTAGTTGCCGCTTCCTTCATTTGTATGCAGTTTCTTCCTGATGCTGTCATACTTGGGTACCCATTGTCAGAACTGCTAAGAATGAGGTTTAGCAGTTTCATCTTTCAATGAAACTAAGACCTTGCACCTAGCCAATTTATCCTCACTGTGGTCAAAATAAGCCAAATCATTTCTCTCTTTTTGTCAGTTTTTCTCCCTCTTTTGCTTCTCTCTTTCTTGAAGAACTTGCTAGTTTAACTAAGTTAAGTTACTTTAATATGTTGCCCTCCTCCGACATAAAAAATTCTGAGTTCCTTTCCGATCAATAATGCCACTCATTATTCAGATCTTTCTTTTCTTTAAAATAATTGTAAAATCTTAATCTTTACATAGAATTTTCAGATTTTTGAATGTTGACAGTAAAATAAAATAAATAAATAAGTCACTCTTAAGTCCAAAAGGAGCACATCTTCAGCCTGACTGAGGCCTGCTTTAGTTGATCTGTAGCTTCTGGTAATCAGATGAAAATATTTTATTTACCTGTGGTTCTGCTAATACATTGTGATGCTTCAGAATTCCCTGCTTTCTTTTTGACTGTTCCTTTAATCTAGAATTTTCCTTCTCTCCTCAAACTGGATTATTACTTCTAAAAACCTTCCTCAGTGAGGTATTAGCTGTGAAAATGTCCCTTCTTCTCCCACCCCATCAATCTGAGTCTATGATTCTTTCTCTATAATGCTTAGCTCTTCCACACACACCATCAGCTCTTTTTAACATGCCATATGGCTTCTTGGGGCATTTTGGTTTATTCTACCAGACAATTCCTGGATCTCAAAACCTTGTACTATACAATCAGTGTATTTTCTTTCTTTCTTTCTTTCTTTCTTCCTTTCTTTCTTTCTTCCTTTCTTTCTTCCTTCCTTCCTTCCTTCTCTCTCTCTCCTTCCTTCCTTCCTTCCTTCCTTTCTTCCTTCCCTCCCTCCTTCTTTCTTTCTTCCTTTCTTCCTTTCTTCCTTCCTTCCTTCCTTTCTTCCTTTCTTTCTTTCTTTCTTTTCCTTCCTTCCTTCCTTCCTTCCTTCCTTTCTTTCTCTCTTTCTTTCTTGTTTTTTTCTTTTGAGATGGAGTCTCTTTCTGTAGCCCAGGCTGGAGTGCAGCGGTGCAATCTCAGCTCTCTGCAACTTCTGCCTCCTAAGTTTCAGTGATTCTTGTGCCTCAGCCTCCCAAGTAGCTGGGACTACAGGTGTGTGCCACCACACCTGGCTAATTGTTTCATATTTTTGTTAGAGACAGGGTTTTGCCACGTTGGCCAGGCTGGTCTCAAACTCCTGACCTTAGGTGATCCGCCCACCTCAACCTCCCGAAGTGCTGGGATTACAGGAGTGAGCCATCGCACCCAGCACAATCAGTATATCCCTATTTCCAACACTTGGAGATATGGTACCTCCAGATACTTCCAGGTACCAAAATATAGTGCCTGGCACATTGATGGTACCCAATGAACATGAATTGGATAAAGGATGAGGAGAATGAATGGATAAAGTTTCTTAAATATACTACAAATTACAGTTCTTCATAGCAAAGAATATAGTATCTAGTGAATGGGGTTGGTTGCGTCTGCCTTCAAAAGTGTGATGTTCAATTTGAGGAATAGCAAAGGGGCATCCCTAACATCTTGCTGCTTACCCCATCTCAACAACCCCCACCTATTATTATCAGCACCTAGTAACTTGTTTGCTTCCTCTAATCCAGTGGTTCTCTACTGGGAGTGATTTTGCAACCCAGACAATATTTGGCAGTGCATGAAGACATTTCAGGTTGTCACAGTTGGGGTTTACTAGTAGCATCTAGTGGGTAGAGACCAGGGATGCTGTTAAACTGACTCAACACACAGGACAGCCCCTTACAACAAATAATTCCCCAGTCCAAAATACCATCAGTCCTAAAGCTGAAAAACTTTGGCCTAAGAGACACTCACTTTTGCTGCTGCATTAGTAGGCACCCAAAGAATGTTTAACAAATTGAGGTAATTAGCAGATCCATGATGATTCAGAACAGAGAGTGAGATGTAGAGGTGACAACTTGGAGATGTACTGGCTTAACCTAGAATTTTGTCAAGAAGAAGCTGCCAACACCCTGACCTGAGCTTGCTCCTTTCAGAGCTCACAGAATCTCTCCAAGACTTCAGAATTGCTTTGTGCTATACGTGATCGGTAGGCGACATTTTCAGATGAATTCAGCTTGAACTGTGCAATTGACGTTAAAGAAACAAATGGACTAGGTTTTCCCCTGTGATTTTAATATGGAATTATAGCAGTTTCCTCTATAAAAGTTGACACCTTCTATCTGGCTCATGTGGAAAAATACCATTATTATACCAGTAAAAAACGCCTTTTACTGAGCACTTACTGCTGTCAGTTAATAGTGTCCTCCAAAAAGGGATATTGACATTCTAACCCCCAGTTCCTGTGAATATTTCCTTCTTTGGATATAGGGTCTTCGCATATGCAATTAAGTTAATGTGAGGTCACATTAGATTAGGGTGGTGTCTTTAGGAGAGAGAGAGATTTTGAGACACAAACACAGAGGGAAGAAGCCCGTGTGGTGACAGAGGCAGGAATCCAAGTGACACAACTGCAATAAGGACTGCCAAGCAGCCCTTGGGAGCTAGGAAGAGGCAAGAAAGGATTCTTCCTTAGAGCCCTGATTTCGCACTTCCAGCCTCCAGAACTGTGAGAGAATACATTTCTGCTATTTTTGAGCCACTCAGTTTGTAGTAATTTGTTATGGCAGCCACAGGCAATGTATATACTTACTATTAATATATGCCTGGGGCAGTGTATGTATTACCTCACTAAATCCTCACAGCCACCCTTAAGAAACATTATCTCGTTTTACGTGGGATGTAATTGTGCCATGAAGAAGTTCCATCACTGCCCCATGGCTCCATAGCCAACAGCAATAGAGCCAAGATTCAAATTCAAGTCCATTGGATTTCAAGAGCCAAGCCCCAACCACACAGCTCAGTAGGTTCCATGAAAACCAGTTTCTCCCCTCCATGCCCCTGACCCTTGAAAAGTCAGAATTTTGGTCTGAGCCTTGCTGCTTCTGTTTTTCCATCAACATGTGGGGTGCAGTCTCCATGGAACCTCTCACTGGGTTCCATTTTTAAAAAACTAAAACATACTTATCTAAGGTTAACTCTTCAGTCACGTCCTTCACAGTGAGTCATCCTTTTGAATTTCCCACAGCTCCACCATCTTGGACAGTCTTTGCCTGGGGCCATGGAGCTGGGGCAGTTGCTTCCCTGTTTGGCTGCCCTCCCCAAGCAGGCTTGAGGTGAGACCCCAAGGTGACACAGAAAGTCTCTGGGATTTGATTCCACAGACCTGCTGGGATCAGAGTCTCCACTCAGCCTCTCCTTGGCTTGGCTGTCTGGTTTGTGTTCACAGATGGGGACCAGAGAGCCAAACCAAGGACAGACACGAAAAGGGATCCTTTCACCTTGACCAACTCTTACCTAGCATCTCATCACCTACAAGGGTGCTCAGGACCATAGCCAAGCAGCTTAGGCAAGGCATGGTGAAACACACCCTATTTCAGCCCTGGACTTACACCATGTCTGCATCTGTTTCCTCACCTGTAAGCTGGAATGCTGAACGCAGAAACCCCAAAAAGGTTTCTTGTACCTCCTAAAGCCACAGCCACAGCCAGAACCAATGCCAGTCTCAGCCTCTCAAGCCTGATGTCCACTTTCCTCACCTCACCAGGAAGCACTTAGCACCCAAACCAAGCAGAGGAACCTGTGTTCCTGGTGAGCCAGCCATTTTCCTGCAGTATTGACCACTTGATGGAGGTTGTGGGACAAGTGCTAATGTCTTTGACTCTTCCCGGGATTCATGAAGGAACCCCATGTGTATGAGTCTTTTTTCATGCTGCTTATAAAGACATACCCAAGACTGGGAAGAAAAAGAGGTTTAATGGACTTACAGTTCCACATGGCTGGGGAGGCCTCACAATCATGGCAGAAGGCAAGGAGGAGCAAGTCACATCTTACATGAGTGGTGGCAGGCAAAGAGAGAGACCTTGTGCAGGGAAACTCCCGTTTTTAAAACCATCAGATCTCCTGAGACTTATCTGTTATCATGAGAACAGCACGGGAAGGACCCGCCCCCATGATTCAATTACCTCCCACTGGGTTCCTCCCATGAAATGTGGGAATTGTGGAAGTTACAATTCAAGATGAAATTTGGGTGGGGACACAGCCAAACCATATCACCATGCCTTGGGCCACTGCTCGCACCCCAGGCCCTCCTTTCTTCCTCTAACCCTCAGCCTTCCTACCCCTCCTCCAGCAGCTGCCATGGCCCATCCTACCTTCTGAGTTTCCCTGCAAGTACTAATTATAAGACCTAACATTTTGGGGGACTTACTCTATAACCACCAAACTTCTAAGCTCAAAACCATCTCACATAATCCTCACCACAGCCCACCAGGCAGGCATCATTATCATAGTCTTTGGGTGGGCTATACCCTCTCTCTAGAAGGTGATGGGCTGAATAATGACCCCCAAAGATATCCAGGTCATAAGCCCTAGAACCTGTGGCTGTTGCTTTCCATGGCAAAAGGAACTTTGCAAATATGTTTAACATCTTGCAATGGGAAGATTATCCTGGATTATCCAGTGAGTCCTAAATACAATCACAAATACCCCTATAAGGGGGAGGTAGAGGGAGATTTGACACAGAGAAAAGGAGGCAATATGAAAAAAGCAGACAGAAAGTTGACAGTGCTCTGCTACTGGCTTGGAAGGTGGAGGAATGAGACATAAACCAAGGAATGCGACTTGAAAGCTGAAGTGGCAAGGGAGCCAATCCCCTCTAGAGCATCTGGAGGCAGCACTGCCCTGCTGACACCTGAACTTCAGCCTAGTGACACTAATTTTGGATTTCTGGCCTCCAGAACTGTAAGAAAATAAGTCTGTGTTCCTTCAAGTCACTAAATTTGTGGTAACTTGTTACAGCAGCTGCAGGAACCTCCTGCTGAATTCCTCAACTGGGTTTCCCACGGCTGGCTCCTCCTTCTTACTCAGGTCTCCATTCAAATGGTGCCATCTAGATAGGCCCCACTGACTGACAACTGAAGGACCTGCCTCCTCCCCCAAGCCACCTTTTGTCATCCAGCCTATTTAGTTTCTCACCTGGAATGGTCCTGTTTGTGCATTATTTTTTTCTTCTAAAAAAAAAAAACAAAACAGGATACACATGCAGAATGTGCAGGTTTGTTACATTGGTATATGTGTGCCATAGTGGTCTGCTGCACCTATTGACTTGTCCTCTAAGTTCCCTCCCCCCAACCCCACCCCTCAACAGGCCCTGGTATGTATTGTTCCCCTCTCTGTGTTCTCTTGCTTTTTGGCCCTCTCCACTCACTAGGTTGCATTTTGTAAGGACAGGGATATTGTCTTGTCCACCACCCAATCTCGAGAGCCTAGAAGAGTGCCCAGCACATCACAGGGCTCCACGGAGGGTTGTTAACTGAATATATACTTTGAATATACAGAAACTATAGCTCAAAGCTGCCCCAAGCCACCCAGTGAGGAAATGACAGATCTGGAGCTCAGACTTAGCCACCAAGTTCTTCCCTCTGCCCACCACTGCAAGGGGTCTCACCAACAGCTCCAGTTCCCCCTGGGATGAGGTAAACAGTGCAGGGGTTGAGAGCATGGATGCTGCAGGGAGGGCAAATGGGTTCTCATCTTGACTATGTCGTGAACTAACTGTTTGATTTAGGGCAACCAAATGCACCGGTCTATACTATCATGGGGAGAATGATAGGACCAAATTTACAGTGTTGTTGTGAGAATGGAGCAGTTAGCCATGTGGAAAGCCCTGGCACATCATCCTATAAGGAAAGATTAGCTCTTCCTATCATTCTATGCCATTCCCAAAGGTGAAACCACGAACCTCTAGTTTATGCCAAGCACAGGAGAGATTTGAATAAACTAACTTCTAAAGTTTAAGTGCAAGCACTAAGAAGGGGGAAAGAAGGGAGAAAGCTCAGTAATTTGAACTTTAACAACTGGATAATAATGGACGGAGCACTTTGGTGTGGAGAAGAACCTCTTCAAATGGACACAGATGGGCTATCACAGCTTCATTCTTGGGTCATGGTTAACAGTAGGGATCTCAGCATAGAAATATTACTGCCCTGGGAGGCCCACTGTAGCAATCTTCAGTGATTTTCTACCATGCTGCTGTGAAACCCCCAGTATGTTTTCCATCAAGATCCACTCTGAATGAAATGATGCCAATGTGGGTAACGTACTCCTCAGCCCCACAGAACTGCACATGGAGAAGGGGTCTCTGGGGCTGCAGAGAGAAGTTCCACAGCTTCAACTGATGACCATGAGGTTCCACTTGGCTGGGAATTGTGAGACTGGGAGGGACCCATTGTCTCAGCTGAGGGCTCAGTGCCTGCCCATGGCTAAGAACATGGATTTGGGTTCCTAGATTCAATATTAGGACTTTAGAAACCTTTAATAGACACATACTTTTCCAAAGAGAGAGAGAGAGAGAGAGAGAGAGAGAGTCAGAGACATTGAGATTTTTTTCATGTTTTTATTGTTCCTAAAATCATTTGAACACCAGGGCTTACATGTAGCAATGGACTTGCTAATTTGCACACCCCGTCCCAAAACACAAGCCTCCCACTTGGAGAGGAAGCCTGTCCCACTGGGTTGTGTGACAAAGAGGGGAGATTAGATTGCTCTGCTGTACAGAGATAGATACCAACTGGAGGAAAAAAGAGGGAATTGAGGCAAGAAGCACAGTTAATTCTCCCAAATCCAACCTTCAGGCAAGCCACTCCCTCTTATATGGGGAGGAGTCAGAGGTGAGTGATGGAGCAAAATCCTCCACGGAGGCTGCTTCACTGTAAAGATTAGGAAGGGAGATAGGTGTCACCTACCTAATCTCTTGGAGTATCATTTTTATTATCTTTAAAATCATACCCACATCACAGCATTGGAGTGAAGACAACATATAAGAAATGCAAAGTAATTTAGCACAGCATCTTGCAGATAGTATGTACACAGTAAGTCATTATTACATTTATTTGTATCTTTACATATGACGGAAGGACTTGAAGGCACCATTAGGTGAGAAGAGAACTAGTATGTTTTGAGAACTTTATATATTTCAGTTATGTGCACCCTAATTTATTCCCTACTCAGAACAAAGCAGTAAGGTGATAATCTTCCTTTTTACAGGTAACAAAACTGTGGCTGAAGGAAACATGGACAAGTAATCACATGGGGGTCAGAACAGATCCACCTGCTTTCCACTGTCGAAGTAAAAAAGAAGACTCGGGAGGTACAATGTGATTCAGGAGAAGAAGTGATGGGATGGAAAGTACAGTCCATTACAGAGCACTTCAGTTTTGGGAGACAATGATGGCTAAGAACAGGGCTGAGAGAGGGGCACTGCAAAGGGTAGTAAAGGCCACTGGGTAAGAAGGCTCCTGAGGTTGAGGTGCTGATGGGTTCTCACCATGGGCATGAACATCTTCTGGAATGAGATTGAAAGTGGCATGCAGGAAAACACCTACTGGCAAGTAGACAGATCTTGAAGGATTTTCAGCAGTAGTCTGGGTAAATAACAGATGACTATGCTGAGATGCATGCAGAAAAGCAGGATGAGAATTAGGTTATATATCTTCCAATGAAGCAACACTCACACTCTGCATAGACTCACTATGCTCTCAGTCTCTATTTCTCCAAATACTCATTACACACCATCCATCCATCTACCCACCCATCTACCCATCTATGCACCCATCTACCCATCCACCCACCCACCCATCCACTCATCCATCCATCTAGTAAACATTGCAAGATTGCCCCATATTCATTAGGTGCTGTGCTGGATGTTGAGGTTTTGGCAGAGAATACATAAACAAAGGTCCTGCTCTCAGAGGCCCCCCACCGTCTAGTGAGAAAAACAGAGGATAAACTAGAAATGACGCTAAATGGAGTCCTGGGTCATGCTAGGAAGAGCACGGGGGACTCTGTAAGCACAGAACAGGGTATGTAAGGTGAAATGTCAGAGAGGCTGTTTCTGAAAGGGTCATTTATGTTAATTCCTGAAGGACAAAGAGCAGTTATGCAGATGAAGAGACAGGGAAGAGCCTGTACCAAGGACAAGAGGCAAATGGAAAGGTGGTGTGGCCAAGAAAATGAAAGCTCAGTGTGGCGACACCATAAACTCAAGGAGCCCAGGCATAAGAGAGAACCCTGGAGAAGTAGGTCAGTTTAGGCAGGGTCTTCTGAGGCATTTTAAAGAGGTTAACTCCACAGCAATGGGAAGCCTTTGAAGAATCTCAAGCAGACAAGTGGTATCATCTGATACGGTTTTGCTGTGTCCCTACCTAAATCTCAACTTGAATTGTATCTCCCAGAATTCCCACGTTTATAGGAGGGATCCAGGCAGAGGCAATTGAATCATGGGAGCCGGTCTTTTCCATGCTATTCTCCTGATAGTGGATAAGTCTCATGAGATCAAATGGAGTTATCAGGGATTTCTGCTTTTGCCTCTTCCTGATTTTTCTCTTGTTGCTGCCATGTAAGAAGTGCCTTTCACCTCCTGCCATGATTCTGAGGCCTCCCCAGCCATGTGGAACTGTAAGTCCAATTAAACCTCTTTTACTTGCCAGTCTTGGGTATGTCTTTATCAGCAGCATGAAAACGGACTAATACAAACCGTATCTGCACATTAGCATGGTCATTTCGATAGATATGTGGAGAAGAAGAACATGACTTGAAATAGAATCAGTCAGGATGTTAGAGATGATGTTGGCCTGCACAATTACAATGATGTGGAATTGACAGAAGCTTCCAGAATTGAGAGCTATCCAGGAAGTCAACTGATAGGACTCATTAGCAAGCTATGGTAGGAGCAAGAGGCCTCCCACCCTTCTCCACTCACACCTCACATTTATATACTGATTTTTTAGCTATCTTTTTCTTCATCATCCCCTTGTCGGGTCAAAGGATGAGAATTATCAACTTCAATTTGATCATGGGAAAACCAGGATGCAGTTTAAATAGAGTCATTTCTCCTTACTGCTCTTCTTTGCTGAGCAGGATTACAGCTTCTGAGCGATTTTCTAAGGGAATATCTTTTCCTCATGTGTATGAGACAGCTTAGTTGTTCATCACACTCTTTTCCATGCAGATGGACTACATGTCCCAGCCTGCCATGCAGTTAGGGGTGGCCATGTGACTGAGCTCTGACCAATGAAATGTGGGCATGTGATATATGTCATTTCCAGGCTACTCCCCTATCTTGTAATGGGAGGTGAATGCCCAGCATGACCTCAGAAGTCAGAGAGCCAAACAAAGGTTTAGGGTCTCTGAATAACTGCAGGCAATTCAGTTTATCCTCCCTCCCCTTGCTGCCAAATCGACAAATGGTGAACAAACTTTTATTGTGTTAATCCACTGAGATTTGAGGGTTTATCTATTAAAGGAGTTAGCATTACCTCAACTGATGCAATTTCCAAATTTTCTAGTCCTCCACATATTATTTTATCTGAAGAAATGCCTCAGATAAAGAAAATGCCCTTTTGACAGCAATATTTTCTTAGGATGAATGTTAACGTTGCTTAGCATTATTCTCTTACATTGGCAGCTCATGATTTCTGTGGGTATTTTTGAGGAGCACTGTGTATGCTCTATATGATGCTGCAGGGTCTCCAGGAGCTCCAAACATGCTCCTGGAGCATCGTTTATGAAAACAAGTCAAGGAAGATGTTCTTCATGCTTCTGAGTGTTATGAAATGCCTGCAGTGTGCTTCCTGCAATGCTTTCCAGAGCTCTTGGCTCTGGAAATCCTGTTCTGAAAGATCTCGGTCTCCAGAGGAACAAGTACTGCAAACAGTTACAACTCAGAATGGTTAATGCTTTGGACAGAGTACATTATCAGTCAACTTTTTCCTGTGGCATCACCAGACAACGAACAATCCTCAGATCCCAGTGTCCTAACGACAAACATTCATCTATTTTCACAGGTCTGCAGAGAGACTGTATTTGGCTGATCTTGGGTGGATTTGCCTGAGCCTGGTTAATTCCAGGCTTCAGGTTGGGGTCAGATCTGCTCCACATCTCTACATTCCAGGACCCAGGTAGAAGAGGCAACATCTGCATAGGGAAACCTTCTGTGCCTCTTTCAAGCCCTTGCTCAGAGGGGCACACTGTCACTTCTGCCCACATTCTTTTGGCCAAAGCAAATCAGATGACTAAATCCAACTTCAAAGGGTCAACAAAGCATATTCTTTGGAGGCTGGTGAGAGAGATTGAGTATGTGCTGAACCATAATCTAATCTACCAAACAGAGAGCATATACTGCATAATTAGCAGTAACAGCATAGGGAAGGCAGCATCCGTTGGCTCTGTGAAGTCAAGAATGGCCAGGCAAGGGAGGGGACATTAGATTCGAAACTTGTGAGACGAATGGAATTAGGCCAACTGGAAGGACAGAAAGAATTCATTTCAGGCAAAGGAAACAGTATGTACAGTGTTGGCAATACTATCTGTAAGAGAAAGCACTTGGAAGTTCTCTAAACATCCATCAATAAGAGATTTGTTTAAAATATACATGGAATGACTAAACTGGAATACCATGCATGAGTTAAAAAGGAATTAAATTAACTTATATAAAACGACAAAGAAAGGTTTTCAGGACACATTGTTAAGTGAAAAAAACAAACTTCAGAACAGCACATGGAAGATAGTATCACGCAAATAAATCCTATACATGAACACAATAAAAATGCTTTATATACAGATAGATATGTAAGTATGTATGTATGTATATGTGTATATATACACACTCAGAGAGAGAGAAAGATTGAGAGACAGAAAAAAAGAGAGATAGAGGGGTTTTTATATATGTAAAATCATACCCTTTCCAAGAAACCATCAAGAGGAACACACATCTAATGGCCAGTGCAGCTAGAGATGAGGTTTCTAGAGACTGCTGAGTGCTGTCCAGGGGGTACTCTAGCTTTCTCTGCAAAGTTATCACTTTTTACCAAAAGATGTGCTTGTTTGTAACCATTTCACTAAACGGGCTGGGGATGACAGGATACAAGCAAACAATGCCTTAACCCGTATCCTCCACTAAACTTGCTGTCTTGAATCCTCCTTTCCCTACCTCCAGATGGACCTCAGGCAGGTGCCAATCACTGTGGTCGCTGTTAAACAATAAAACATCCTCCCGTCACTTTGTCATAGGAACGGTCCTGGTTTTTAACAATTTAAATGCACCCAGTGTCGTAATCAAAACCATGTCTTGTCCTATGTCATGCTTCCCCCGACACTGCAAACCCCAGGCCTGTCATAGGAGAGGGGAGTGTGAGTGGGATATTTTTCTCTGTCCCTCACTCACCCACTCTCCAATTCCTTAGCAGCTCTTTCTGACACCAGCAGGAAGTGGAGAAGACAAGGTGATGAGGAGCAAGGGCACGGGACAGTGTGGAGGAGACAAAACCCAGAATCTGCTCCCCCTGAGGGTGGCATATGCACATTGGAGGCTCTTTCTGTCATAGGTGTTTCTACGCGGACTCTAGAGAGCCCCCTCCCCAGGGGGGACCTCCAACTACAGCTCTTGTTGCAGAAATAGCTGTTCATCTCTCAGTCTACTTGCAACCCGGGCTCTAGTGTCCCAGCTCTCCACTGAGCTCCCACTGCTGTCCTCTGGAGTTGGACTCCACATAACTCTTCTTGGTTTGCACAAACACTAGTGTATTTAGGTCCCATTTTAGGGTAAAGGGCAATTCCCAAAATTGCAGCACTTCTCCTTCCCTACTTCCAAACAGGCCACCTGCTACACCCTTGCTCCTTTTGTCTTCCCAGATGGGATTCACACACCAGGCCTTATGATTCCTGAATTCCAGGAGACATTAGGCTGGCTCTCTGATTTTCCTCCATGAAGCCCTGCCCTCCCCCGCCCCCGACTCAGCCTGAGGTAGGGACCAAGTGCAGAGGAAAAGAGAAATCGGTAGGGGCGCACACACCAACACTTCCTCCAGATAAATCCCTTCCAGTTGTTCATGCCACCTCTTCAGAAGGTGGATGGATGGCTTCCAGTGGTGGTGAGTGGAATTTCCATCTCAGCATCTCTGCATAACTGACCCAACATCCCACATTAGGGTGTGGATGATCTGGACACTGATTGCATTAGCCTTTGCTTTCTCAGCCAAAACTGAGACAACTAGTCCTTTTGCAATACCCTATTACACCAGTATAATGTAATAATCAAAGACTAAAAGATTTAAGTGAGAAAGAGAAGCACAGGAGAAAGATCAGAGGTTTAAATATGCTTCTCCCCTCACCTCACACTACATAGACACACACGTGCATACGTACACACAGGCACACACATGCTTGCACATGCACACACAAACGCAAAAGACCAGGAGAGAGAAAAGTTCTGATAAGCTCTGAAAACAAGGAAAAGTTCAAATTTGTGAAAAATAAAGAATCCAGAAGAGTTCAGATGGATGTGCAAGATTTATACCAAGTCCAAACATGGCTTCCAAATGTCTTTTGAAAGATATATAATACCTAAAAGAAATGGCCAGGCATGACAGCTCATGCCTGTGATCTCAACACTTTAGGAGGCTGAGGCAGAAGGATCTCTTGAGGCCAGGAGTTCAAGGTTACAGTGAACTATGATTGCACCACTGCACTCCAACCTGGGTGACAGAGCAAGACTCTGTCTCTTAAAAAAAAAAAAAAAAGAAAGAAAAAGAAAAGAAAAAGAAAGGAAAAAAATATTTAGTATTTTGACAGAACCCAAAAGTCTGGAGAATTGGAAGTTACAGTTTGATCAGGTTTTGCTTACTATATAAAATTCATTTCTTTTGAGCATGCATTCCCTTGGTAAGCCTTTACACCTTGGTTGCTGGCAAAGCTGCTTTGGGCTATCTAAAATGTGAGTTGATGCAGCATGCCACTCGTGGTTGGGCTGAAAGAGAACCAAAATGCTGCCATGACATCAGACCTTTGGGGGCCATGCACAGAGCACCTCACCCTTAATTCTGGGTTTCATCCTATCACCACCTCACCAGTAGTGCTGAAATGAAAGTCTTGTTTCCAAAGTGTGATTATTTCTGTACTTCATCATACAGTGTTCTCCAAATATAGTCTGCTTGCCCTGGCTCCCCACCCAGGCTTCTGATTTGGTCCCTTTTGTATACCCAGCTTCTCAACTGGGACTGTAACTCAACCTGTTTGACCCACTCTGTGTATTTTTCCTCAACACCAAATACTTATTATTTTTCCACACTAATAATTGATTATCCAGTTCCTCCACACCAATTGGGTGCTCGACAATTCAATTCAGTTCCAATACTAACTACCCAGTGTTAGCAGAAGCCACAGGTAAAGGCTCAGTCCTACAAGACTGTCCATCCTCCGACTCCAGCCACAAATGGAGTTCCCAGACTACCCACATTTCTTCCTGGTCAGCTATAAATTTGGAGGTTCCCATGACCCCCTCCTCAGGTTTGATAATTTATAAGGACTCACAGAACTCAGGAAAATGCTTTACTAACATTTTCAGTTTATTATAAAGGGTGGAACCCAGGGACAATCCAATGGAAGAGATGCATAAGGTATGAGGGTGAGCTCCCCTAATTGATTAGGCAAATCACCCTCCCAGCACATGGATCTGTGCACCCCCTCAGAAGCTCCCACACCCTGTCTGTTAGGGGTTTCTACTGGGGTGTCATCATGTAGGCATGATTAATTAAGGCATTGGCTATTGGTGATTGAACTCAACCTCCAGCCTCTCTTCCCTCCCTAGGTACTGGGGGTTGGGGCTGAAAACTCTCACCATGAAATCACTGAGTTGGTTTTTCTGGCAACCAGCCCCCATCCTGAAGCTATCTAGGGCCCTCAAGGAGCCGCCTTATTACCATAAACTCAGGTATGGCCAAAAGGGGTTCATTATGAATTTAAGAAAAGACATTTCTCTCTTTCAGGAAATTCCAAGGGTTTTTGTTGCTCTGTGCCAGGAATCTGAAACGAAAACCAAATAGATCTTTTTATTACACCACACAGGCCAGCCAGCCAGCCTCCTTCCCTAATGGATCCTGCCGTGCTCTCCAAATCCTGGGTTTGACTGCAGATTTTCATTTCTGGGAACATGCTGTGCCCTCTCCCCTTCTGGTCTTCACCATTGCCCATTGACCTTCACCAGTCCCTCTTGCTAGTTTGCTTTGCCCCTCACACCCAATCCTCTTAAATGCTGATACCAGCTCAGGTCAAACCTGAGGGCACCACATCTCTGTCTCCCAGCCTGCTCCCTCTGAAGGCTCCCTCCCCTCCAGAGTGGATACAGATAATATAATCCGAGTAGAACCTGCAAGAGAAATTGCCTCAGTTAGCACAGCTAAGCACCTGGCACTTAACATCCATATTATCAAGATTTGTCGGTAATCAATTAGGCAAAACAAGGGTCTCTTGGGAGGATGGTTTCTGTGTATCCAAAATAACAGTTTTCCAAAGCTGATCTCATTCTTTGTTTTTCTGGCTTTTTAAAAAATTTTTCCTGCAGGAAAAGTAATACATTCATAATGTTTTTTAAAAGGATGATTAAAGTAAATATCACCTGCTATTATTCACCCCAGAGAGAAGAGCAGTTATCACTGTAACCATTTAGAGTTTATTTCCATTGCATGGATGCACCATGATTCCTTCCACCACCCTCCTACTTTGGACTGTTACTTTAACAGAGCTCTCGATAATTAGGGTCCTTTCTGTAATCACCCAAGAATCTTTCACTTAATGCCACTTACATATGGTCATTGCTGTAAGAAAATATCATTTCATGGGCCATTAATGGGCTTAACAGTCTTATTTTAAAAAGTAAAAATCCTCTCACTTAATATTTTTTAAGTGGGGTTGAAGGAAAAGAAATATGCCATGACCCCTCATTTCACTCCAGCTAATATTTATTTAACACCTTCTTGGGCCTGATGCCCTGTGCGTGCTGCGCCATTTAACTCACCCAGCAACCCCAGCAGCTAGGCATTGCTGCCCCTCAGAAAAGGAGAAGTGAGTGCAACAAGGCTAAGTTACTTCGCAAATCTCATAGTATGAAGAAATTGCAGAGCCATGGTTCAACCTAAGCTGGGTCTGACACCAGAATCTGAGCTCTTTCCACTGTAACAGGCAGCCCCAGATAAGCCAATGGAGGGGAGAGAAAAGCAACTCAATAACTCTGGTGAAGAACACTGAGTCTGGAGCCAGGCTCTTGGATTCAGTGGTTCCCCTCTGGCATAAGCAAGCTGTTAAGTTAGCCTGTCAGTGTCTCTGTCTCCTCAGCTGTAAAATGAGAATAATAACAATGGTGACCCCATCAGACTGTTTGAGAATTAGATCGTGCACATAAAGCCCTTTGAAGGGGCCTGGCACGCACCGCGAGCATTCAGTACACACACCCATTGTTGTTATCACCAACTCCTTAGCACCGAAGCTTCCACGACAGAACTAACCAGCTGTGCATGTTTCACGTACAGTGTGGGGACATTAACACACCCTCCAGGACTCCCTTATGTGCACTCATGGCAATGGGTATGATCAGGGTTTAAAATCCTGATCCTATTTAAAACTTTAATCTTATGTTTCCATGCTTTGTGTATTTGTCTTCTAGCTCATCAAGAACTTTTACAGAAGAAAATATTCCATCCTTTCTTTTCGCACACAAATGAAGATGTCAGGTATCCTCTCCTCCCCTCCCCAACCTACCCCAGCTTTTACGATCTGGAACACTCTTCCAATCCCCTTCTCCTAACCAGCAGCCACCACTTGTTGGAAGCCTTCCCTGATCCCCATCCTTCACTCCTTCCCTCCCCTGGCTAGTCACCATGTCTCCTCTGTGCTTCCACTGGTTTGGATCCTTACTTTTAAAGCAAATTTTCCTTCTGTCTCAACTGTTTGTAACTTTCTCCCTCCTTCCATTAGACAATACACTGATTGTATTCTAAATGCCAATGAGTTTTATAATCCTGTCTCCAAAAAATGCATCCTCCTCACTCCAGACTCATGCTTATATTGACATACTTGTTATCACCACAAGAATGTTGCAGAGGTACTTGAACCCTCCTGTGGTCAGCCATAGCCCTTTATCCTCTGCTGTGAGAACATAATATCCCGAATAAAATCTACACCTTCACACTGGGTCCCAGAATGAAGAGGAGACTTGCAATAGGGCTAATGCCACACAGTGTGAGCAAGAAATAAAGCTTTGCTATGGGTGCCACCAAGACATTGGGGAGATTGTTTCTGTATCTTATTCTAGAGAAAGCCAATTACTATGTCTCTAAATGGTCCCATCCCCATGCACTCGGCTCCCATCCTCTCTCTCACTGCTCCAACGGTGATGTTTTAAAAATACAAACCTGATTCTGTTACTCCCCTATTTAAAAGCTTTCAGTGGTTTTCATTGCTCTCAGAATAAACATCAGGGCTTGATCATGGCTTTCATGGCTCTCGTCCCAGTATCCCTCTCCAGCCCCATCTCATCCCACTCTGCTTGTCTTGCCTGTGTTGCCATCACAGTGCCCTTTTCATTCCTGGAAGGTGTCACATTCCCTCCCACCCAGAGCCTTCGCACATGCTGCTTCTTTTTCTTGGAATTCTTCCCTTCTTTCTCTCTGTATCTACTTAATTCCTGTTCATCCTTGGACCTCAGCTCCAAGGAATTTATATTCACTCAAGGGGTATTTCCTAAGAGTAATGCCATGTACTCTTCTAGCCTCTTAGGATACACTGACAACATTTCAACCAACCAGGGAAGGCTGTTCTTTTGTTTGTATGGCGCCCTGTACTGTTTTACCGTGGTCCTTATTGCACACGTAATCTCATATATGTAGATGTAATCTGTGCTCATTTGAGTAATGACTGTCCTCCTCACTAGACTAGATGGTTCATAAAAATGGGGCTTAAATCTGTATGATTCCCCACTGTGTTGCCCGTGTTTAGTACTGAACTGACACATGGTAGATTTCATTGAGTATTTTCCATGATACAGCACTTGCCATGTGGCAGGCATCCCTCATAAGAACCATACGAACTAGGCACCATTATCATCACCATTTTATAGTGAAACACACAGATGTTAAATGACTTGCAAAATATTCTGCTAATATGAGACAGAGCTGTGATTCAAATCCAGGCAGT
The DNA here is from genome assembly GCF_003255815.1 of Theropithecus gelada. Lineage (NCBI taxonomy): Eukaryota > Metazoa > Chordata > Mammalia > Primates > Cercopithecidae > Theropithecus > Theropithecus gelada. The sequence continues at coordinate 136,641,925 of NC_037676.1, forward strand.
CTGACTCCTAAGACCACACCCTTCACCACTATGTGAATGAATAAATGGAAGAATGAATGAATGAATGAATGAATGAATGAATGAAGCTCCCTGGAGCATAAACTGTATGCTGTATGTATTGCTGCAGCCACAGTTCTGTCTCTGACAGCCCTTAGTATTGAACAAGGACTTGCTGAACAAATCAATCAACCCATGGATGAACTAACGATTGAGTTGCCCCAAGTGGTTTGCTATTTCATGAGTGGCAAAGTGGCAAATGTCTTTCCCTGGAACTCAACACACAAACACTTTCTGAGGCAGCATAACACCTAAGTCCGCATGTGAATTACAGGGACCTTTTCTGTGGGAAACGAAAGGCCCATGCATATGAGGAGACACCCAGAGGGCCTCTCCTGTGCCTTGTATACCTCTTAGATACCACCTTTGAAGACAGTGTCTTTTCAGGGGAGGTAGGGAGGAGAGTGTCATCTATAAGTTACTTTCACTCCTCTAATCATCAGGGAAAGGTGCCCTGCCCGAGTGCCCTGAGCCCCTGGGGACACCAATCAGCAGCCATTCACAGGCCTAACTTCTGAGAAGACGCTCAGCCTCACAGGTCCCAAAGGAGGGCCCAGGACAAGCTTTTGGCATTCCAGTTTCCACCAGGAAGCAGCTAAGGAAAAGCTACTTATAAAGCATTCACTTCCCCTGAGGAAGTCACATGTCTTTCACTAAAGTAATCTGACATGAGACAAATACCCTTGGTCTGATTGGTCACATCAATGCACCTTGTTTTGCTTGGTTCCTGAAAAGGAGTACAGCAGCATCGTCAAGTCACAATGCATAGGAAATGCACTCAGAAGATTTCTTTCCAAAAATGTTCGGGCCATTGAGACACAGTGCTGGGGCTAAAGATATGCCTAAGACTCTGCATCAGGCCTCAGAGACTGGGCACAGGAGGAGACAGACAAGTTCACTGGCAATTTTGAGCAGAAAGTGTTGTGGGAGCCCAGAGGAGCGGAACACCCCTTAGCCTAAAGGAAGGCTTCCTGGAGACTGTGATTTTGGAGTTGACCCTGTACTTCCTACATTAAAGGCCTCAATCAAGAAAAAACAATGCTTTGTAAAACAAAGACTTATCTTTATATTTTTAAAAATATTGCTCTGTTATTCAGCAATAATAATCATCATACCCAAGGCACATTCTGACCCAGCCCAGCCTCACTTCCTGCCACATCCCTCACTGCAGCCGCTGACTAACATCCAGCCTTACACATCTACCTGCAGCTCTCCAACACCAGAAATGCCAAGCCTTCTGCTGTGTTGTACTGTTGACCTCAAGCAACCCTCAGGGTCAAGCTTTGCTGTAATCTTCAGGAACTGACCAAGGCTTCCCCATTCTCAGAGCTTCCACAGGCTTCCCTGGGAGGGACCAGACATCTACAAACCCTCAAATGATCTTGAATTCACCCTGGCTGAGAACTTGTCACAGTACGTGGTAAGACCATCAGCAAGGGGAGAGCAGGAACCTCCCGTCCACCTGGCACACAGGAAGCACCAGTGTCTCTTTGCTGAGAAACAAGTGGTTTGATAAATTGATGGGAGAACAAATGACTGCATCTAGCCATCTCACTTACCTGAAATTCTAAAAATCAAAAGGGGGAAAAAATTTCACTTTGCACAGAAAATACAGAACTCACCAGATATTCCCATTTCTGTGGTCCATTTGACTCCAGAAAGGAACCCCAATCCACAGCCCATGTATTTTCCCTCTTGAAAAAATTCAAACATATCTTAGAGCCCATAGGTGTCAGTTTCAAATCCCAACTCTGCCTCTTCAGTTTACTGCCAAAGCCACACTTTCCTGTTCTGTGTGTTTATAACAATGGTACATGCATTCATTCATTCATTTGAAGCTTCAAATAAGTGCCAAGCACTGTTCTAGTCCTCAGAGATTTGGCAGTGAACAAAACAATGTTCAAATAGAGGAATAGAGGCAATGAACAAAATAGATCAGTAATATATTGTGTGTTAGATGGTGGATGCATTGAGAGAAACACTGCTAGGAAGGTGGATAGGGATTATGGATAGCCAAGGCAGGCTTTTGAGCAGAGACCTGAAAACAGCAGTGTCTTACTCTATTCTGGATGCTATAATGAAATAGCTTAGACTATGTGCCTTATAAATAACAGATTTATTTCTGACAGTTTTGGAGGCTGGACATCTAAGATCAAGGCACTGTCAGATTTGGTGTCTGGTGAGAGCTGCTTCCTGGTTCACAGATGGTGCCTTCTCACTATGTCCTCACATGAGGAAGGGGCAGGGGATTTCTAATGGGCCTCTTTTACAAGGGCACTAACCCCATTCATGGGGGCTCCACACTCATAACCTAATCACCTCCCTTCTAGTACCATCATCTTGGGGGTTAAGACTTCAACATATGAATTTGTGTGGGACACAAACATTTAAGGCATATCAGGGAGTGAGTGGGCCATTAGAATCCTAGGGGAACAGTGTTCCAAGCAGAGGCCACACTGCGTGCAAAGGCCCTGAGGCCCAAATGAGATGGGTGAGTTTAAAGTACAAGAAAGAGGCAAATATGGATGATGGTGATTAAACCATAGGAGGGGAGGCGAAAGAGGAAATGAGAGCAGGACATCTGGACTCAGGGGGCCATGTTAAGTACTTTGCCCTGTGCTCTGGGTAAGAGGGGAAGGACATTCACAGGCACTGGAGCAGGGGAGTAAGATGAACTGATTTATGCCTCATCTGATCACTCTGGTTGCTATATTGATAACAGACTAAAGGGGAAAACTCAGAAGCAGGGAGGCCAGGTAGGCAGCTACGTGAGAACTGATGGTGGCTTGGACAATGCGGTGCTTATGAGCATGGTAGGAAGAAATTGGATTCCAGATATATTATGAGAGTAGAACCGACAAGAATGATTATGTGTGTGTAAGATGAAGAGTGGAGTTGAGGATGACTTCAAGATTTTGACCTGCCTCATAGGATTGTTGTAGGGACATGGAGGAAAAAATACCCTTCAAAAGCACTTAGCAGGGGACCTAGCATATGGTAAGTACCACAGACATATCAATGTTGTTATTATGATCATGATTTAATTTTTTATAAAAAGTTAATTATCTCTTTAATTGACCCACAGCAAGGTAGAAAAGGCAATTCAGGGGAGAGAGATACTCCTAGAAGACATCTGATTGCAAGAAAAAAAGAAATCCCAGTTAACAGTAGAAGAGAAGGCTGAACAAATTCATTAAGCAGAGACACAAGAAGTCAGAAAAGCCACAGCTATTCAGACCCAGTCAGTAGGAAGACCAACATTCCTACATGCCAAAGTACATTCTTGGGAATCATCTTATAAATGTTAATTTTCTTAATGCCAGTGAATCATTCAGAAGATCAAATTATGTTTATTGTATTCCACCTAAAAGATCAGTAAACTGCAACCCATTATAGGAAGACTTTCATCTAAAATGCTTAAAGCAAAGTACTTGGCACTTAAAAGAGTAATTCCTCAGAAACCTAGAAAAGAAATGGCTGCCTCAAAATTCTAGGAAGATGCATCTTATTGTGAGCCCATAAATTCACTTATATTAAAACATGAAAGACACATTGGCATCCATTACCTCCTTTGATGCTCATAAAAGCCCTAAGAGATAGATAATTATCCTTAACTTCATAGTCATGAAATGTTATAGGCCCAGAAATATGAAGTGATTTGTCTGAAGTCGCACTGCAGAGTAGATTGAGAGCCAAAGCTAGGAACGTGGAAGAAGGATCCTCCTCCCTCAGGTTCTCTTCACTGGCCCATGCCTTCCCAGTGTCCATGTGCCTACGAAAGCTGCCCACAGTGGGAAGAGCCAGATCCAGAATTGAAATCTCATTCTGCCACTAACATTTGTGTGACCTTTCATGATCTAAATAAGGCATGGCCAAACTTTCATTGCATGCCAAACTTAATTACTCTATAACGGCTTCCAGGAGTCCTGTGTTGAAGGAATCCATGATCAGACAATCTGCCCTGGAAAGAAATGTGAGTTTGATTAACAATGTCTGCCATGAGCACAGACTGGGGAATGGGGGCATGATGCCTCATGTCTGTCATCCCTGGGTTAGATGATCTATAAATTCCCTTCCAAATCTCATGTCAGATGATTATAACTAAACAGAAATGTCTGGATCCATGAATAAAGGAGGAATGGAAATGCATGAAAACATATATATACATATATATGTTTTATATATATACAAATAAATAAATAAATAAATATAAACTTTCTGCAATACCAGAGAGACTCTGCCAGAGGCTTTCTGTATCATAACAACATTTTCAAATATTTATACTTCACATTTTTAGAATATCTTCATGCTGAGAAGCTCAATGTAATATACCTTACTAACACTTTTGTGTATTTTCCAATTGCCATTTGTAGAAATTGTATCTTAATCTTAAACTATAGCCAACAGGAATTTGCTCATATTTCCAGGATGTGTGTTGCCGTTAACAGTGGAGGTAGCTTTATTGCCTAATCAGTTACTCTACAAATTCCATTTTGTTGAATATATGACATTTTGCAGAGAAATAAAACCACGGCCTAAAAGTAATAAATACAAACTATAATGGGGGAAAGATTGTACTTTTTATACCTAACTCTACCAAGAATAATCATCACACTAAACAACATACGTTATCTTTGGGAGGGTGGTTTCTGCAGCTTAATTGTGACACCTCACTTTGGATTACTTTGTTACAATATACATTATTGGTATGTCTATGTAACAAAGGTCATCTTTGATCATCTCGAAAGGCAAAAGTCTATGCACAGCTTTTTGGGCACTGCTTTATTCTAGAAATAATCTATTATTGATTGTTCTGAACAAAATATGCTGTGAAAGTAACTTGCAGCAAGCAGAGAAAAAGTCACTTTTTTTTTTTTTTTTTTTTTTTTTTTGAGACAGTCTTGTTCTGTTGCCACAATCTCTGCCTCCTGGGCTCAAGCAATTCTCCTGCCTCAACTTCCCGAGTAGCTAGGACTGCAATCATGTGCCACCACACCCGATTACTTTTTGTATTTTCAGTAGAGATGGTTATGCCACGTTGACTGGACTGGTCTTGAACTCCTGGCCTCAAGTGATCTGCCTGCCTGGGCCTCCCAAAGTGCTGAGATTACAGGTGTGAGCCACTGTGTTCAGCCAAGAATTACATTTTTTGAGCCACAAATATATATCAAGGTGAGCTGTATCCCACTTAATTTAATACACACAACATTCATGGCAGGTTTTTCTTCCAAACCTTGCTATTGAAGGAAGATAAGGAAACAGAGGTAAGCTCATTTACTCAACAAATATTTCTTGAACAGATATTAGGTGTCAGATGCCTATTATAAAACAAGTTATATAACCAGTAAGTAACAAGTGACAGTAATGTAATTCCTAGATTAGAATTCAGCCATCTGATTTTCTTTTCTCCAGCCCAGCGTTTCTCACAGCGTGATCTGATGTGGCCCACCTACACCAGAGTCAACCAGAATATTTGTAATAAACATATCCTCAGCCTTACTGAATCAGAATCTCACGGAGGAGCTTCAGAATCTGCCTTTTACCAAGCAACTCTGCTGATTCTACACACAGTAACATTGAGAACAACTGGTTTTTATTACATCATATCCCCAAGATACTTTAAGCAAGAAGACAGTAGGTATGGTTCCTGGTGGATTGTAGGCACCTGATAAGTGTTTATTGAATAACTAAACTATTGCTGCATTTGGTGCATTAATTATATTAAGATAGCTTTAACTAGGAAACTAGCAACATTTTCTTTATTAAGCAAAGAACAGAGTAAAAATTTTGTGATGCCTTCCAAATAAACAGCATGTTCACACAAGTACCTGATTTAGTCTCCACGAAATATCTTATCAGTGGAAAAGTTAATTCAAATGGTTTCTATAAAGGAAATGACTAAAATGCTAGATAATTTACCAAATTTTTTGAAATTTAATTTTAAGTCCCAGGATACATGTGCAGGATGTGCAGGTTTGTTATATAGGTAATCATGTGTCACGGTGGTTTGCTGCACCTATTAACCCATCACCTAGGTATTAATCCCTGCATGCATTAGATATTTATCCTGATGCTCTCCCTTCCCCTGCACCCACCAACAGTCCCCAGTGTGTGTTGTTTCCCTCCCTGTGTCCATGTGTTATCATAGTACAGCTCCCACTTATAAGTGAGAACATGAGGTGTTTGGTTTTCTATTCCTGTGTTAGCTTGCTGGGGATAATGGCTTCCAGTTCCATCCATGTCCCTGCAAAGGACATGATCTCATTCCTTTTTATTACTGCATAGTATTCCATTGTATATATATATATATACCACATTTTCTCTATCCAGTCTACCATTGATGGACATTTGGGTTGATTCCCTGTATTTGCTATTGTGAATGGGGCTGCAATGAACCTACAAATGCATATATCTTTGTAGTATAATGATTTATATTCCTTTGGGTATATATCCCGTAATGGGATTGCTGGATAAATGGTATTGCTAGTTCTAGGTCTTTGAGGAATCACCATACTGTCTTCCACAATGAGTAAACTAATTTACATTCCTACCAACAGCGTAAAAACATTCCTATTTCTCCACAGCCTCGCCAGCATCTGTTGTTTCTTGACTTTTTAATAATCACCATTCTGACTGGCATGACATGGTATCTCATTGTGGTTTTGATTTGCATTTCTCTAATGATCAGTGATATTGAGCTTTTATTTCATAAGCTTGTGTGGCCACAAAAATGTCTTCTTTTGAGAAGTGTCTGTTCATTTCCTTTGCCCACTTTTTAATGGAGTTGTTTTTTCTTGTAAATTTGTTTAAGTTCCTTGTGCATTCTGGATATTAGACCTTTGTCAGATAGATAGATTGCAAAAATTTTCCTCCATTATGTAGGATGTCTGTTCACTCTGATGATAGTTTCTTTTGCTGGGGAGAAGCTCTTTAGTTTAACTAGGTCGCATTTGTCAACCTTTGCTTTTGTTGCAATTGCTTTTGACATTTTCATCATGAAATCTTTGCCCATGCCTATGTCCTAAATGGTATTGCCTAGGTTTTCTTCTAGGGTTTTCATAGGTTTGGGTTTTATATTTAAATCTTTAATCCATCTTGAGTTAATTTTTATGTAAGGTGTAAGGAACAGGTCCAGTTTCAATGTTCTGCATATGACTAGACAGTTTTCCCAGCACCACTTATTAAATAGGAAATCCTTTCCCCATTGCTTGTATTTGTCAGGTTTGTCAAAGATCAGATGGTTGTAGATGTGCAGTCTTATTTCTGACATCTCTATTCTGTTCCACTAGTCTATGTGTCTGTTTTTGTACTAGTACCACACTGTTTTTCGTTACTGTAGCCTTGTAGTATAGTTTGAAGTTGGGTAGGCCGATGCCTCCAGCTTTGTTCTTTTTGCTTAGGATTGTCTTGACTATATGGGCTCTTTTTTTATTCCATATGAATTGTGAAGTAGTTTTTTTCTAATTCTGTGAGGAATCTCAATGGTAGTTTAATGCAAATAGCATTGAATCTACAAATTACTGTGGGAAGTATGGCCATTTTCATGATATTGATTTTTCCTATCCATGAGCATGGAATGTTTTTCCATTTGTGTCTTCTCTCATTTCCTTGAGTAGTGGTTTGTAGTTCTCCTTTAAGAGGTCCTTCACTTCCTTTGTTAGCTGTATTCCTAGGTATTTTATTCTCTTTGTGGTACTTGTGAATGTGAGTTCGTTCATGATTTGGCTCTCTGCTTCTCCACTGTTGGTGTATAGGAATGCTTGTGATTTTTGCACATTTATTTTGTATCCTGAGACTTTGCTGAAGTTGCTTATCAGCTTAAGAAGCTTTTGGGCTGAGACAATGGGGTATTCTAGATATAGGACATGTCATCTGCAAACAGAGACAGTTTGACTTCCTTTCTTCCTATTTGAATATCCTTCATTTATTTCTCTTGCCTAATTGCTCTGGCTAGAACTTCTAATAATATGTTGAATAGGAGTGGTGAGAGAGGGCATCCTTGTCTTGTGCCTGTTTTCAAGGGGAATGCTTCCAGCTTTTGCCCATTCAATATGATATTGGCTGTGGGTTTGTCATAAATGGCTATTATTTTGAAGTTATTTTGAAGTATGTTCCATTAATATCTAGTTTGTTAAGAGCTTTTTAACGTGAAGGGATAATTTTATCGAAGCCTTTTTTTTTTTTTTTTTTTGCATCTATTGAGATAATCATGTGGTTTTTGTCTTTAATTCTGTTTATGTTACGAGTTACATTTATTGATTTACATATGTTGAACCAACCTTTCATCCCAGGGATGAAGCCAACCTGATCATAATGAATAAGCTTTTTGATGTGCTGCTGGATTCAGTTTGCCAGTATTTTATTGAGAATTTTTGTATCAATGTTCATCAAGATATTGGCCTCAGTTTTCTCTTTTTATTGTATCTCTGCCAGGTTTTGATATCAGGATGACGCTGGCCTCATAAAATGAGTTAGGGAGAAGTCCATCCTTTTCAATTGTTTGGAATAGTTTCAGAAGAAATGGTACCAGCTTCTCTTTGTCGCTCTGATATAATTCAGCTGTAAATCTATCTGGTCCTGGACTTCTTTTGGTTGATAGGCTATTTATTACTGCCTCAATATCAGAACGTGTTATTGGTCTATTCAGGAATTCAGCTTCTTCCTGGTTCAATCTTGGGAGGATGTATATGTCCAGGAATTTATTCATTTCTTCTAGATTTTCTAGTTTATTTGAATAGAAGTGTTTATAGTATTCTCTGATGGTTGTTTGTACTTCTGTGGGGTCAGTGGTGATATTCCCTTTAGCATTTTTACTGTGTCTATTTGATTTTCTCTTATTTCTTCTTTATTAATCTAGCTAGTGTTATATCTATTTTATTAATTTTTTCAAAAAACAAGCTTCTGGAAACATAGATTTTTGAAGAGTTTTTCATGTCTCTATCTCCTTCAGTTTCACTCTGTGGTTATTTCTTGCTTTCTGCTAGCTTTGGGGTTTGTTTGCTTTTGGTTCACTAGTTCTTTTAGTTGCAATGTTAGGGTATTGATTTGAGATCTTTCTAGCTTTTTGATGTGGTCAGTTAGTGCTATAAATTTCCCTCTTAACACTGCTTTAGCTGTATCCCAGAAATTCTGGTATGTTGTCTCTTCGTTCTCATTGGTTTCAAAGGACTTCTTGATTTCTGCCCTAATTTCATTATTTACCCAGGAGTCAGTCAGGAGCAGGTTGTTCAATTTCCATGTGGTTGTGTGATTTTCAGTGAGTTCTTTAATCTTGAATTCTAATTTGATTCTGGTCTGGCACTGTTTGTATGATTTCAGTTCTTTTGCATTTGCTGAGGAGTGTTTTACTTCCAATTATGTGATTGATTTTAGAGTAAATGTCATATGGCGCTGAGAAGAATCTATATCCTGTTGTTTCTGGTTGGAGAATTCTGCCGATATCTATCAGGTCCCCTTGATGCAGAGCTGAGTTCAAGTCCTGAATATCCTGTTAATTTTCTCTCTCAATCTGTCTAATATTAACAATTGGGTATTGAAGTCTCCCACTATTATTATGTTGGAGTCTAAGTTTCTTTGTAGGTCTCTAAGAACTTGTTTATAAATCTGGGTGCTGCTCTATTGGGTGCATATATATTTAGGATCATTAGCTCTTCTTGTTGCATTGATCCCTTTACCATTATGTAATGTGCTTCGTCTTTTTTAAATTTTTATTGGTTTAATGTCTAGTTTGTGAGAGACTAAGATTGCAACCCCTGCTTTATTCTGCTTTCCATTTGCTTGGTAAATTTTCCTCCATCTCTTTATTTTGAGTCTGTGTATGTCTTTGCATGTGAGATGGGACCTTTGAATACAGCACATCAATGGGTCTTGACTCTTTATCCAGCTTGCCATTCTGTGTCTTTTAATTGGGGCATTTAGCTCATTTACATTTAAGATTAATACTGTTATATGTGAATTTGATCCTGTCATCATGAAGCTAGCTGGTTATTTTGCACACTAGTTGATGCAATCTCTTCACAGTGTCATTGGTCTTTGTACTTCAGTGTGTTTTTGTAGTGGCTGGTATCAGTTTTTCTTTTCCCTATTTAGTGATTCCTTCAGGAGCTCTTGCAAGGCAGGCCTGGTGATGATTAATTCCCTCAGTATTTTCTTGTGTAAAAAGGATGTTATTTCTCCTTCATTTATGGACCTTAGTTTGTCCAGATATGAAATTCTAGATTGCAAATTCTTTTCTTTAAGAATGTTGAATATTAGCTCCCAACCTTTTCTGGCTTGTAGAGTTTCTGCTGAGTGCTCTGCTATTAGTCTGATGGGCTTCCCTTTGTAGGTGACCTGGCTTTTGTCTCTAGTTGCCCTTAATTAAAGGATTTTTCCTTCATTTCGACCTTGGAGGATCTGATGATTATGTGTCTTGGGGTTCATCTTCTCATGGAGTACCTTACTGGGGTTCTCTAGATTTCCTGAATTTGAATGTTGACCTATCTTGTTAGGTTGAGGAATTTCTCCCTGATGATATACTGAAGTATGTTTTCCAACTTGGTTCCATTCTCTCGATCTCTTTCAGGTACTCCAGTCATAGATTCAGTCTTTTTACATAATCCCATAGTTCTCAGAGGCTTTGTTCATTCCTTTCCATTCCTTTTTCTCTATTCTTGTCTGCCTGTCTTATTTCAGCAATATTGTCTTCAAGTTCTGAAATTCTTTCCTCCACTTGGTCAATTCAGCCATTGATACTTGCATTGTGAAGTTCTTGTGTTGTGTTTTTCAGTTCCATTAGGTCATTTATGTTACTCTCTAAACTGATTATTCTGGTTAACAGCTCCTGTAATGTTTTATCATGATTGTTAGCTTCTTTGCATTGGGTTAGAGCATGCCCCTTTAGCTCTCAGCAAAGTTCATTATTACCCACCTTCTGAAACCTACTTCTGTCAATTCATCCATCTCAGCCTCCGCCCAATTCTGTGCTCTTGCTAGAGAGGTGTTGCGATCACTTGGAGGAGAAGAGGCACTCTAGCTTTTTGAGTTTTCAGCATTTTTTCATTTATTCTTTTTCATCTTTATGAGCTTGTCTAGCTTTCATCTTTGAGGCTGCTGGCCTTTGTATAGGGTTTTTGTGGGGACATTTTTGTTGATGCTGTTGTTGTTGTTGTTGCTTTCTGTTTTTCTTTTGACAGACAGGCCTCTTTTCCATAGGGATGCTGAGGTTTGCACAGGGTCCACTCCAGACACTATTCATCTAGGTCCCTCCTGCACCTGGAGGTGTCACCAGTGGAAGCTGCAGAACAGCAAAGATGACTGCCTGCTCCTTCCCAGAGAGACACCAAACTGATGCCAGCAGGAATACTCCTGTATCAGGTGTCTGGCAACCCCAGTTGGGGGTTCTCACCCAGTCAGTAAGTTTGAGATCCATGACCTGCTTAACAAAGCAACGTGTCTGCTCCCTGGGCAGTGGGGATGTACTGTGCTGGTTAGAATCCCACTCCTCTGGGCTGCCTGGATTCCTCAGAGCCAGCAGAGGAAAAGACTAAGTCTGCTGATCCCTGGGGACCACAGCCACCCCTCCCACCAGGCGCTTAGCCAGAACTTGAAGACTATCTTGCTGAAATAAGACAGGCAGACAAATTATAGAAAAAGAATGAAAAGGAATGAACAAAGTCTCAGAAATCTATGGGATTATTTAAAAAGACCGAACATACAACTGATTGGGGTACCTGAAAGAGATGGGGAGAATGGAACCAAGTTGGAAAACATACTTCAGGTTATCATCCAGGAGAAATTCCCCAACCTAAAAAGACAGGCCAACATTCAAATTCAGGAAATCTAGAGAACCCCAGTAAGATACTCCATGAGAAGATCAACCCCAAGACACATAATCATCAGATTCTCCAAGGTCAAATTGAAGGAAAAACTTTTAGTGAATAGGATGTCCTTTCCCCAGTGTATATTTCTGTTGACTTTGTTGAAGACCAGTTGGTTGCAGGTATGTGGCTTTATTTCTGGGTTTTCCATTCTGTTTCATTTATCTATGTGTCTATTTTTATACAAGTACCATGCCATTTTGGTTATTATAGCCTTGTAGTATAATTTAAATTCAGGTAATGTGATGCCTCCAGCTTTGCTCTTTTTGCTTAGGGTTGCTTTCACTATTTACCAAAGCCCCTTTTAAAGCCAAAGATAGCAGTCAACTATTCACAGAGGATTTATGGAATTTATATTAATTCCATGTGAAACTTAATTGATATTATAATTGGCACCTACTTACATATTGTCATATAAAGTAGAGCAGCAGAGCCACTATCAGGCAGTCAAGGGACCAAAAAAAAGGAGGGGAGAAGACCATGCTTCATGCCTGCTATCTAAAGCCCTTTGATGATAAAGTGAACAAGACTAAGGTGAAATGGAGGTAAACACTATGTTCAGAAAGATCTCCCTTACAAAAAAAACCCCAAAACCAAAAAACTACCAAACATTCCAAAACCAATATGAAAAGAATACTCAAGAAGAATATCATGAAAGTATTAATCCAATGAGTTGGAGGAAAAGCATGTCTCTGAAAGTTATTTATTGTAAGAAATAAAGAAATATTCAATACATGAAGTTTGTAAACATGAACCCATATTATTTTGTATTCTCTATTTTGCACCCTTTGGTAGTTCTTTTCCATACTAAATTCTGGGTTAACCTTGGACTTAGCCTTGACTAATGAGACGTTAGCAAATGTGATGCAAACCAAGTCTTAAAAAGTATTTGTGTATGTGTGCTTGTCTTTTCTTGCTGCTCTGTGGAACCTTGGGATTGCCATATGCAGAAGTCTGGGCTAGCTTACCTTAGTATAAGACATGTCCCAGCTGAGGCCCCCAAGAATAGCATTCCTGTCAACTGGCAGACAATTGTGTGAGGCAAACCTAGACCACCTGCACCCAGCCAAGCCAACCTGGAGCAAAAGAATCATCCAATAAACTTAGCAAAGAGTAAGAAGTAATAATTATGCTGTTATATGACACTTAGCTTTGTGGCATTTATTTCTCAATGCAACAAAATATGAACTGATAAACATTTGCTTAGTTTCTCAGTAATATGCAAAACACTTTTTAAAAGACAAACAAGAAGCCATTAAAAAGAGTACTGGAAAAGACAATTGACTCCCATAAGGAAAAACTGCAATGAGACTAAAAATATAATAATTATTAAAATCAGTAATGCAAGAGAGTAAAACAGATATAACACTGCAACAAATTAAGCAATGTAGAGAACAACCTACAGCTTTCATCTCAGAAAAGACAGAAAAAGAAATAAGAAATTAAAATGAAAGAAAGTTGATGTGTAAGACAAAGCTTTAAATTATGAGTAGTGCTAATTCCAGAATAAAAAAGAAGAAACAACCAATAGAATATTATCCAGCCATAAAAAGGAATGGAAGATACATGATATAACATGGATGAACCTTGAAACATTATGTTAAGTGAAAGAATCCTGACACAAAAATTAATGTATGATTCCATTTACATAAAATGGCCCAAATAGGCAAATTCTCAGAGATGGAAAGCAGATTAGTGCCTCCATCAAGAGCTAGTGGGTGGGGAAAATAGGCAATAACTATAAATAGATTAGGATTTCTTTTCAGGGTGATAAAAATGCTCTAAAATTAGATAGTGGTGATGGTTGCACAGCAAAATAACTACATTGTACATTTTAAAAGGATGAATTTTATGGCATATGACTTATATCTCAGTAAAGCCATTTTTAAGTCAATTAGCAACTAATGACTCTAGGATAGACAGCAATATCAATGAAACAGCACATAGATCAGAAACAGACACATACACACACACACACACACACACACGAATTAATATAAAGGATGAATAACAATTAAATAGGTCTTGTATTAGTCCGTTTTCATGCTGCTGATAAAGACATACATGAGATTGGGCAATTTACAAAAGAAAGAGATTTAACTGGACTTACAGTTCCATATGGCTAGGGAAGCCTCACAATCATGATGGAAGGTAAGGAGGAACAAGTCACTTCTTATGTGGACGGCGACAAGCGAAGAGAGTTTGTGGAGGGAAACTGCACCTTATGAAACCATCAGATCTTATGAGACTTATTTACTATCACGAGAACAGCAAGAGAAAGAACTGTCCCCTGATTAAATTATCTCCCACCAGGTCCCTCCCACAACACATGGGAATTATGGGAGTACAATTTAAGATGAAATTTGGGTGGGGGCACAGAGCCAAACCATATCAAGGATCAATGGATTATTCAAGACATAGTGTAAAAAATGGCTTTTTCTTTAAAAGTACATCGAATTTAGATTCTCATCACCAGACAGCAAAATAAATCCTGTTTAGATTAATGATTTGGACGTATAAAGAAAGTAGGTACAAACATAAGAATATTTATTGCCCTACAGAAGAAGATAGACTTTCTTAGCATAAAGGCAATGGAAGCAACCACAAATTAGAACACTGAAGGACATGCTATCTTAAGACATAAATAAACATCTATAGAACAGAAGTGTCCACAAAATTTAAAGGACAGTAATAAAACTGAACAAAACGTACCTCATAAATTCCCCACACAAGAGTTTAATGTTATTTTTAAAAATACATTAAAATGGATGAATTCTTAATTAGAAAATGAATAAAAAATATTAACAGAGAGAAGAAAATCAAATTGCTAATGAATGTTAAATTTCACAAATAATAACAAAATATGGGGGCATTTTTCCACCTATCCAGCTGGAAAATATTTATAAATCAGTGTTGTTGAGTTAGAAACTCTGGTAGAAGTACAAATCAGTACAGAAGCAATCATGCAATATGTAACAAGTTCTTAAAAATTTTAATACCCAGGTAAACATGTACCAATTAACATCAATTTATTAAAATAAAATTTATACTTTAAAATAATATATTATCAGATACACTTCTAGGAATCCATCCTAAGAAACATTTCAGATATGTACAGAAAATGATGCATGCATATTGTATTCATTTTTGTTCACAAATATTAATTAAGCATCTACTGTGTGTCTGGGTCTGTTCTAGTTAATAAGAATAACAGTAACAACAAAATGGACAAAAGCCCTGACCTTACATAGCCTATATTCTGGAGAGACAGTAAACAAAATACACAGTCTATTTGATGTTAAAGGCACTGACGCAGCTGAGAAGAGATACTGGAATACACAGAAAAGTCTCTGGTCCACTTGCTGTTGAGGTCATTGCTGTGGATGCCCTCAAGCAGGCATTAAAAGGAAACACAAAGATTCTCACGTTTGGTACATGCTTCCAAGAGACTTCTCAAGCCTCTTCCCCAGGTTCCCTGGTGCCTGTTCTCCTAATCTTCCTCCATCTGGGTCCCTGACCATCTAGTCATGTGTCTGAATCTATTTCTTATCTCAGCTCCCTCTCCCGCCACCCAGTGTCAATGACCAAGTGTGCCACTGCAGCTCTGCCTGCTTGGAGGGTGGCTCTTCCATCATCATTTAGGGCCACCCATGAGTGGGGCTGCAGTATGGCAGTCATATTTTTAGTTCACATCCTCATCTTTCACACTCTTTCTTGCTGGCCCACCTATTAAATAGGTGAGCCATGTCTTGCCTCCTCTGTCAGCCAGTGGTAGGGAATTTGAAAGGTCTGGTTTCTGCAGCATATGTTTCCCCTGGTAAATGGCCTCAATTTGTTTGGAAAAACATTGTGAGCAATTGCTACTACATTTGCTTGCTGCAGTTTTGCAGGTTTCTTCCTTGAGGAAATGCTATCTTCCCTTCAAACAATGGGCTCAGGGTATGAGAACTATTTCAGAGCTGGAAACTGGGTGACAGACTACCATCTTTACATTGCAATGACTGGCTTCAGCTCCCCCTTCATCAGCTTTTGATTTTTTCCCGTTACGTAAGCCAAGTTACGCCATCACAGGTTACCTGCACATCTCTATTGCTCCCTGGAACATCATGGTCTATCAGCCACTGATTTAGATCCTGTAAAAGTCCAGGGCTACCTGGTTGTCCCTCTGGCCTTGCTGTGCCCGTATAGTAATCATGTCCTCCTAACTCTGCTGGCTAAGGACTGACACCAGGCATCAGTTAGTCTAGAAACTATTTTGCCCAGTTCAAAAGCATCGTCATCCAATGTGAAACCATAAATAACACTGAGCTTTTCAAAGACTCTCTTCCACCCTAAGCAGTGTATGGTGGATTCCTTATTGGCCTATGCACCTTCCCAGGGAACATAATTATACAGTGTGCTCTCTGGACTAAAATAAAAAATCCAGTCTATTATTCCTATCCCTTCAAGCATCTGACTCCCTCCTTATTTCTCCGCTAAGATTGTTCTGGCATTTCCATCTCATTAAGCCATCATTGTTTCCAAGTCTCAGGAAGTCATCCCAATAGAAGATTAGGATTGACTCCAAGGTGTCTTTGCCAGGACGTTAAATCTTGAATAATAGGAGAACGCTCCTTTATTAATAAATTTCCTCCTATCCAGCCATGTGCACTCCAGAACCATCCTTGCTTGTATTGCTGTGGTTCCAGCACATGTGTATGATCCAGATTCTGCAAAACCACAGTAACTAAGTGGTTTCCTCCAAGAGCAGGCACTGCATTCCCTGTTTAGACTCTGCTGAGGTCTGCCTCTATTTATTGATATGAAGATAACAAGGAGAAATGGCACAGACCTTGAGGGGAACAGAAAACATGTTCCAACTCATCTGCCTCCTAGTCTCTTCATAGGTGTCTAGGCAAGAGCAAGCTTCTTTCCTCTACCAGAGAGAAAGGAACTGCTTCTGACAACCTGGAAGACTCAAAGGAATCTAAGTACCCATCACACTAAGACACTCCATTCAAATGCCCTATCTCATCTCTCAGGATATCACCCTTTCCTTATCAGGACACTGACATTGACACTGGATGCATGCCGAAGTCTCATTTGCAGCTCTGCCACCCTTACAAGTAAATCCTGGGCTTGACTTTCTACATAGTCTTTCCTGCTGCTGCTGGAGTTGAGTGTATCTTTAAATTATGCTATAGAAGCATTCTGACTCTACATTGCGCCATGAGTTGATATCTGATCTGAGCCTACCATTTTAATTTTTAAAAGCTTCCAAAGCAGTCAACAGAATCTAGCCAACTTTTAAATCCTTATGATCACCATTGCCCCATAGCATTCATGCACTAGGGTTACTACCTAATCAGAATATAGTGGTTTACTTTCAACCTGTATTCATTCATTCCAGCTGAAATTTTTAGTAATTCTGATATTACAGCATGCTAGATATTACCCACACTCCACTTAACATCACCAATGGGTGACCCAGAGCATTCACTTCTAGGCGAATTCCCAGTGTCCTCAAAAGCACAGCCAGATCCTAGGACTTGTGTGTAGGTGGATGATTCTGGAAGTGTTACCGTGGAGCAAGCAAGCGAGACTGGGGAAGAGTGAAACAGGATAAAAAGAAAGATCAACAGAAGGGTCAATTATCCAAGCCAACACTGCTATGGAAAACTGGCGCTGGGTCTCTCTACGATTGCTCAACACAAAGAATGGCTCTCAGAATTTTCTGTCCAAGGATGGACACAGGGAAGCATGTATCCCTCAGCTTCCACCTCCCTTGGTTAAAGGTGCCCGAGAGTTTCTTAGCTCTCTCTGCTCTTGTGAGCTGCACCTGAATTCTGTGCTGTGGTGTTAGAGAACTTCAGAACAGAAAGAAAAGGCACATGGCACAGACACTTAAGGTGAGACCCTATCCACAAGAAGAAGTAAATTAAAGCCCACAGGAAATATAACAGAAGCCATGGCCGGAATCAGAATGTGATGGGCTGAACAAGGGTCTTCTAAGGACATCCACACCCTAATCCCTAGAACCTGTGAATGTGAGTTTATACAGAAAAAGTGACTTTGTAGATGTGACTAAATTAATAATCTTGAGGTAGGGGATTATCCTGAATTACCTGTGTGGGCTCTAAATATAATCCCAAATTTCCTTATAAGAAAGAGAAAGAGGGAGACTTGACTATAGAAAAGAAGGTAAGGCGATAACAGAAGCAAGCTTTGAGGCTGGAGGAGGGGGCCACGAGCTGAAACATGCGGGAAGCCACCAGAAGCTCAAAAAGGCATGGAAACTGATTCTCCCCAAAAACCTCCAGAAGGAACCAGCCGTGCTGATGCTTAATTGCAGCCCAGTGAAACTGATTTCAGAGTTCTGACCTCCAGACAGACAAGGGAATACATTTTGTGTTACATTAAGCTACTAAATCAATGGTAATTTGTTACAGTAGCAATAAAAAGTGAATACACAGATTTGCAGCAAAGACACTATCAGATGATGTGCCCGTGACTAATTGCAGTCTCTGCACAATGGCCCACTGTTTGACTATTCCATGCCCTTTACTGCTTCATGACCTGTGTTCATGATGTCTCCTTTCTCTAAAGCAGACGTCCCCAACCTTTTTGGCACCAGGGACCAGTTTCATGGAAGACAATTTTTCCATGAACAGGGGTGGGAGGTGTAGAGGGGGGTGGTTTCAGGATTATTCAAGCTCATTACATTTATTGTGCACTTTATTTCTATTAATATTACATTGTAATATATAATGAAATAATTATATGACTCACCATAATGTAAACTCAGTGGGAGCCCTGAGCTTGTTTTCCTGCAACAAAATAGTCCCATCTAGGGGTGATGGGAGACAGTGACAGATCATCAGGCATTAGATTTTCATAAGGAACACACAACCTAGATCCCTTGCACACACAGTTCACAACAGGGTTCGTGCTCCTAAGAGAATCTAATGCCACTGCTGATCTGACAGGAGGCAGAGCTCAGGCTCTAATGCAAGTGATAGGGAGCAGCTGAAATTGCAGATGAAGCTCCTCTCCCTTGCCCGCTGCTCAGCTCCCACTGTGAGCCGTCCACAGCTGGGGATTTGGGAACTCCTGGTGTAACGCACTCTGTGCTACTATCCGCATGCTTGTCTCCTTCCATCTTCTGACTGAAATTTAAATCATATTCTTGGATGACTTCAAAGTCTTTCCAATCTAAAGTGAATCTGTGTGATTTTTTTTTTCAAAGCCTTGTTTCCTTCATGGTAGTTTATAATTTGCTTTTATTTTGCATATGTGTCTGCCTACTGGTTTACTGTGTTTCTCTGCCTGTCTATAGCAAAGCCCTGTACTTTTGGAATTACAGCAACTTTACTACTTTGATAGTTTGATCCCCATTGGTTATCAAGGCACTGTGTTTATTCATCATGGGTTTGAATATGGAATTAAAAAATGGTGATATGAGTGGCACCCACCAACTATCCACATGGTATGTCAGAGGGAAGCAGTTTCTCCTTCCTCCTCCACCATCCAGCCTTACCCACATGACTGACTGCTTTCACACTCTCCCTGGTCAACACTCTAAATAGCCCTCAATGCACCTCTCTACCCCAAACCCCAGCCTCTTGGGCTAGTGTCCTGGCAAAGCCTGTGGTCCTGTCTCCCCTAAATGATTTACTCAAATCCACAGCTATTAGCTGAGATCATTTACAATTTATGCAACAAATTGTGGCAAATCACTTACTCTCTCCCAGGCTCTGAGCTAAATTACGGAGATGAACAAGGCCCAGCGTCTCTTTTAGGGAGATCATTACCTAACCCAGAAGATTGTCAGATATGAAAATTAAAGCAAAAACTTTTTCTAGGGGCCATGATACAAGGTGTCCAAAGGAAAAATGGGGTCATTTATAAAGAAGATTTCAAGAAAGACTTCACAGAAGAGAAGACGCTTGGTCTCTTGTCCTTTGTCACTGCTGAACATCAAGAGCTAAGGAGATTTTTCAAAAGGCAGGGAGAGAAGCATGAGTCACCGTGAGTAACTGCACGGGGGCATTAAGTGGCGGGGACCACTGTGGAAAGGCAAGCAGAGCAATGTAGCCAGAGTGGAGAGTGAAAGGAAGTACAACAGGATGAGGCTGGAGGGGTGGAAGAGCGTCAGTCGGGGAGAAGCTGTGTGCCCACTGAAGGTGCTCCTCGCCACACACACGCATTGATGCTCACTCCTCATCCTCATCCTGGAAGGCTAACTGACAATAGTTTTATGGGACTCAAAAATCTCCTTTAAAAGGCTGTGGTTTGAAAGGACAGATATTCATTCCAATACCAACATTGAAGATAGTCTTCAGAACTAAGCGTGCAGAGTAGGCGATGCAGAGATGCTGAAGTTACCTTTTCATTTGTGTGGATATCCAAGTCTAGTGGGGAAACAGTGATTCTCCACCCCATCCACTGGTGAGGGGGCAATGCCTGGTTTACAGCCACCTGCCAGTCACATTGGCAGCTGTTGTTTTTTGCTTCTGTATTCTACACAATTTACTTATACTTCTTATATTTATTTCATCTAGGCAAAGAATCTTACGTGTTTCTCCATTTTAGAGATGTGGAAATTGAGTTTAGAGAAGTTCAATGTTGTACCCAAACCAATCAGTAAGTGGCAGAATTGGAACTCAGACACAGGCTTGCCTGATGAGTCTTTCACCTCCAGATCACAGTATTTCATCCGGCCCAGTATGGGGATTGAACAGTGTGACCTTAATGTTGCCACTCCTCAAGATTTGCATCTGGGCAGCTGCCTGATCAACAACTGCCAGCTTCTCTGGGTTCTTAAAAAACAGTAGTAGTAATAATAGTAGCCTCAACAATTATAACAACACATATGAATATACATTGTCAATGAGTCAATAATCATACACAACAGAATATAAGGGGTTTGCTGATGTTTTTACTAGTAATACTCATTATTTTGTTGTCTTTGTATTGCGGTCATCATCATTTTAATTTAAAATGGTAACAAGCCGAAGAATTATTAGCAAGGCAAGTAATAAAACCCATCATGGTGCTTTTATTTCCTACTTGGGACTATAAATTAAATGTGAGAAAAACTAACCTTTACTCCTGAGAAGAGATGATTTAATGTTGAATGACACCAACCCAGGTAAAAAAAAAAAAAAAAATTCCCCAATGAAATAGGAACTCCAAGTATGATTTAGCACGTGGGGATGTCCAAGCAGGAGAGAATCTCCCCACGAGGCAATTAACTCTGGGTAACACGACCAGTGAGTTTCTGAACCTTGATGAGTGAAGGTGAGAAAGGTCCATAACATCTGCAGGGAGCCATTCAAGAGAAACACAGTTTGTAATCAAAACAGAGAGGGAGGAAGAGGACGCATGGCATCTGGCAGAGAAGAATTATTTATCCAGATAGTTATTCTACCTTGACACCAAGCATCTGGAGGGACCAAGGCATCTGTCTAAGTGTTTGCTCTGTCCGTGTGTGTGTGTGTGTGTGCGTGCGTGTGCGCGCGTGTGCACATGCGCACATAAGAGAGCATACAGAATGGAATAAATCAAACGTCTGCAGAAGAGGTGGGACAATTGAAGCAGGAGAGAACAGTTACAAGTGCTCAGTTCCCTCAAATCCGAAACAATTATACTCAAATTCCAGCTCTGACACTTACTATGTGTTCCTCAGAAATTTTCCTAAGCTTCCTAAATTCGGGTTCCTTAGGTGCAAAGTGGGAATAGTAACCAATAGTGTTGCCACAAGGCTAGTATAAGCGAACACAAGCTTGCTGCATAATAAGTGATTAATAAATCTTGTCCATTATTATAACCATTGTTATTGTTGCTAGTCTATTATGTGAGCACTGCAGAAGGATAATAAAACAAAAAGAAAAAGATGAACTGAATTTTCTCCTTTTTAGCCAGATACGTGCATCTCTAGCAAAAGCAGCTGAGATTAAAAACTATCAGGAAAGAAAAGAGGGGGTCACATTGAAAGAGCAACTTTTGAATTATTTCAAAGCCAATTCTTCACAAAACACAAGGTCCTTGCTACACAAACGGTGATCTGCAACACCTGGGAGATTGTTAGGCATGCACAATCGCAGCTCCTGCTCCAGAGTCGACTACATCGGAGTCTGCATCTTAACGAGATCCCCACGTGATCTGCAAGCACAATCAACTTGGAGGAGCACAGAGCTGGGACACAGGCTGCATTTGCCCACAATCATATCAAACCCTCTAATGAATGGAAAGGAAGGGTCCATTTAGCCAAGCAGCTGATCCATTCAGTCACACCTGATCAATTTACGCCCCACAAGTAAACAGCTGAGCTGACCAGCTCAAATGGAGCAATGCCCAAGGCAATCAGCCCTAAATGGGAAGCAGATGGTGTATGTGAAGGGCCATCCAAAGTATTTTAACTGGGACATTCCCCACCCCTTACCCCTAGGAAGTTTACAATCTGTTAGGGACAACAGAAGAATAGACATTTAAGTCAAATCGCTAGATGAATAAGAAGGGCTGGGATAATTTATTCTAACTTGTAAAATCAGAGTAGCCTCTTAGAGAAGGTACATGTGGACAGTGACAAAGGAGCAGGAAGGGAGTGTAATTAGTCCATTTTCACAATGTTTATAAAGACCTACCCAAGACTGGGCACTTTGCAAAAGAAAGAGGTTTATTGCACTTACAGTTCCACATGGCTGGGGAGGCCTCACAATCATGGCAGGAGAAAAGGAGGAGCAAGTCACATCTTATGTGGATGGCAGTAGCCAAAGAGAAAGACCTTGAGCAGAAAAACTCCCATTTTTAAAACCATCAGATCTCACGAGACTCACTATCACAAGAAGAGCACAATAAAGACCTGCCCCCATGATTCAATTACTGCCCACCAGGTCCCTCCCACGACATGTGGGAATTCAAGATGAGATTTGGGTGAGGACACAGGCAAATCATGTCAAGGATAAAGATGAAAGTTGACAGAAGGGATCCATGAGGAGTAATAGCAGGGTATGTTCGTACAGAGTCTTGAAAGCTCAGGCAGGTGTTCCAGCAGCAACATCAAGGCAGAGAGAAGAGAAACATCAAGGAAGTTTGTCCTGAAGAGAGAAATGACTTGGACATGTGGACAGCCACAGGTACTATTTTCTTTAGCCTTTGCGTAAGCAACAGGACAGAATCTCCCTGTGGCTAAGAAGAGGCAATTCTTTATAATCTGGACTTGATTTGTCCTGTTAGGTGTCAGAGTCCTGCTGGTCCTCAGTTTGAGGAAGAAGGAAACCATCCCTCTGATTTGGGAATTTCCAGACTTGTTTAGTTATTTTTCTAATATACAAAATGAGCACTTTAGGCCCTTAAACCTGTGGCAGAGATGGCTAACTCCACACTGAAATATATTCATCCTTGTGGAAGAGAGCATTGTCTCTGGAAAGCAGATTATCATTCCAGCCCTTTACTTCCCAACATCCTATCCATGCGCCCTTGCACTTACATGTAGCCATGAGGCTAATTCTCACTAAAGGACAGAAGCAGAAGCAATGTGTTTGTGCTCAGGCCAAGGCTTAGAAGAGGAGGCTTTCTCTCTTTCCCCTATCCAACCTTGATGCAAATGATGGCAACACTCTAGAAGACAAAAGAGCCTGGGCCCCAAGTCTCCAAAAGAAGTAAAGCCAACCACCAACCAGGAACAAGAGATAAGCTTCTATTGTATTTGAGCCACTATATGTTTTGGGGTCTATATGTTATAGCAGCTAGCATTATCCTAATACAGACTTTATAGGAGTAACTGTTAGGATTAAAGAAGGAGAGAAAAGTACATTATAAATTATGATGTCCTAAATAACACCATTGCTTCCTTGAACATTCGACAGAAAACTATGGAGCAGCTATTATATACCAAACTTGTACTTGATACAGAGAAATGAGTGACAAAAAGCACAGACATATGCTGTCTCTCCCAGATTAGTATCGAGCCACTACCCAATAGTGCTGGATGGATCATAGGAATCACACCATCTAGCTTTCAGAAGAGAAAATATTGCATCCTAGCCTCATTTATCTGTCCAATGGGACAAAAGGCAGGCAAAATTAGAGCCACTCCCATCAAATGGCTTTCACTAGGTTTCTATATATTTATTTTTAAATGCATAGCTTGCTTTATTCCAAATAAGATTTAAGACAGCTTATAAGATAGCTTAAATTTAAAATGAAAGAAGAAAGTTATAACAGGGTGGGAATATGACATGTTACCATAAATATAGCTAAATATGCAGTCACTAATGACTTATAGACTTGCCACAAATTTAGATCTGAGTTTGTCTGGTTTGGGGCTTTTTTCTTTTTTTTTTTTTCTGAGGCAGGGTCTCACTTTGTCACCCAGGCTAGAGTACAGTGGTATATGATCATGGCTCACTGCAGCCTTGCAGCCTCAAGCAATTCCCCACTTCAGCCTCCTGAGTAGCTGGGACCACAGTCACACACTACCATGACTGGCTACTTTTTAAACATTTTTTGTAGAGACAGGGTCTTGTTATGTTGCCCAGGCTGGTCTCAAACTCTTGGCCTCAAGTAATCCTCCCCCTCAGACTCCCAATGTGCTGGGATTCCAGGTGTGAGTCACTGTGCCCAACTTGAGCTTCCTGGAAGCCAAATCAAAATGTTCTTTAGTTGTTATCATATTTGTAATTAACGATTTACATATTTGTATTCCCCATAGACACGAAGCACCACGAAGGACAAAGACTATGTCTTTTGTTTACTTACTCTGGTACCCACATGACCTCCTGGTCCACAGTAGGTCCCTAATAAGTACCTCCCTAAGGAAAAGGCAGAGCAGCCTGATGTTCAACCATACCTGGCACTGGGACAAAGAGGTGTGTCCCTCCAGATCCTCAGAAGTATAAGCCAACATGCTGTGAAGACCAGCATCATTATCCTAGGCCTACAGTGGACTTACTGGCAAGCAACCTGTGGCTGGTCCTCATTTCCTAAACCCCATGTGTTGATGGCATCAGACCAAACACAATACAGACAAAGCAAATTCTGCAGGAATCTAATATCCTGTGGTTCCAAAACCCCAAATCTCTGCCAGTCTGATGTGACCCAGGGGAGGACTGTCGAACACCTGGAAAGAGCAGAAGCACCACATAACTTTTTAGTCATCTTCTCCTTCACTGTCTCCCTGGTAGTGTTTTAGATTCCATCAATGAGGCAGCTTTGGCTTCTAGAGGCCAGAGAAGCCATTTATTATATTATTATGAGAAGCCATTTTCTGACCCTAGAATCTGCATTTTCCATGGAGAAAACTGAAAGCTACCATCTACTCTGTCACTCAGGGCTCCCATAGAAAGATGTAATTAGCTGGATCAAAGTGCAATTTAAATGTCACTTTTGCTATGAAATTAGAGATACCGTTCCTTTACATTCACTTGATTTTTGTGACTGACCTCTTCCCTTTCTTGCTTTGGTCCTTGATTCTAAGAAAGTCAGCAGTGTAGTCCCAGCTAGTTAGAGAGATCAGAAGTGAAGGTGGAAGAGCTTAAAGGGGCAGCAGGGACATCAGGGGGCAGGGCTATGGCTGGGATAAGGCACTAAAGATGGAGGGAGGTTTATAAGCCCCAGCCCTGCATGGGGAGAGCATAGGATTCCCAAGTGGGTTTCCAAGAACACCCCAGCGAATAAGCAGGGCTGGTGGCGAGCAGGAACCTGTAAGCTCATTGCACAACTCCAAAGCGCGACTAGAACGGACCACATTGAGGTCAATGTGATGGCACCCCCTGGAGTTGTGTCGTGCATCTGTCCTGCAGGACATAATTTGAGAGGGCTCACTAATAATAGCAATAATAAGAACCCACATTTACCGAGTGTTCAGGATGTGCCAGCCATGATGCTAAGGACTTTATAAGTATTAGCTCATTTAGTTCTCACAACATTGTAAGTAGGAACTATAGTCAGTCCCATTTTACAAGAGGGGAAACTGAGACTTAGAGATGTTAAGTAATTTACCTGAAACCATTCCATTAGTACATGTTGAAGCCAGATTTTTAGCCCAGTCTGGCTTCACAGCTCATGCTCTTAGCCACTTTAATATATGACCTTCCAGCAAGGTTGATAAAAAGTAGACACAAAATTTACCTTTCCAAACATTGTGCACAACGACTTTCAATTCTGCCCTAGCAACGGAGGACCCATCCCTTAATTTCCCATGTTGATTCTAGTTCCTTGCCTACCAGTATGTCTCCATATTATGGTGCCAAGGCAAGTAAGAACACTCCTCCAAGACACCACCAGAGAGACATTTACAAAGGCAGAGTGGGCCCTGCAAAGTGCTCCCAGCACAGCAGGATGGCTGCAGGTTCTAACAGAGAGATCAGCAGCAGTGGCTGGGGCATTTATTAAGTTCCACTGGTTAAATTCTACTTTCTGATGCAGGCAGACAGCTCCCATTCCCCCATAGTGAGAGCTAGGTGAGCATGTCACAGGCAGGGCACAGCAGGGGCTGCATTCTGAAGGCAGAAAGTCAGGGAGAGGTGGCTTGTGACAGATTATTTTGAGATGGAGCTGTCAGTACAGAATAGTCCCTGCCCCACTGTGATGGCTCCAGTGTGCAGGAGACACCTGTCTACAATGTGAAGAGGAAATGGACTTTGCAGAGAGAAGTTGCCCAGGCATTTCCAGGCCCTTTCTACTCTCTCAGAAATAAATTAGCCAGGAAGGATGCAGCTTAATCTGGTTCATCTTTTTTTTTTTTTTTTTTTTTTTTTTTGGTTGGAGATGGAGTTTCACTGTTGTCACCAAGGCTGGAGTGCAATGGCGCCATCTAGGCTCACTGCAACCTCTGCCTCTTGGGTTCAGGTGATTCTCCTGCCTCAGCTTCATGAGTAGCTGAGATTACAGGTGCATGCCACCATGCCCAGCTGATTTTCGTATTTTTAATAGGGATGGGATTTCACCATGTTGGCCAGGCTGGCCTCGAACTCCTGACCTCAGGTGATCCACCCGCCTCAGCCTCCCAAAGAGCTGAGATTACAGGCGTGAGCCGCTGCGCCAGGCCACCTTGTTCTTAAACTGTCATTTCAATCTTCTAAACATTAGATTTAGCTTTTCAATCTGATTGGGGCCTGGTTTCATTTAGTGTCCTTCCTTTCTTCCCTTCCTACCTCTTTCTCTTCCTCCTCTGTTTTCTCTTAATTCTTCTCTCTCTCCCCTCCCCATCTCTTCTTCTTCTTCTTCTCTCTCTCATGCCCCTCATTCTGATCCCCCTTTATCTCCAGATAGCTAGCTCTCCGCAGACTGAACTGGGTCTAGGATGATCTGCTTATTGCACCAGAGCTCTGTACATGCAAACAAGAGTAGATAAGCAAACAACTGAACACAGTCCAACCAATCTGCGTCACTGCCTTTCTTCAGCCTCAGCTCCTCCAGCAAACATCCCTCTGGGGACCCGCCACACCAATGTTCTTCCAAGTCCTGAAAGATGCCCTGGTTCACCCCAAGGACCCCACTCATCCTGACCCTCTGCCTAGAGCAGGGCCTGTTGAGAGGCAGCAGAGACGGGTACTGTGGCTACACTGAGACTTCATCACCATTCTGGAGTCAACTGTTTTTTTGGGTTTTTTTTTTCTTTCCCTAAGTCTCTAATTTCATGTCTGAGGCCAAAAAATTTTACAGAAAGTCAAGACAAGGCTCCCTTTACCTAAGCTGTTGGGTCAGCATGGCATGTGCTTTCTAAATGCCATAGATCTCTGTTTTTCTTTTGCTTACAATTCTTAATCTTTGTCTCAACAACTTTTATGGGAAATGAAAAACATTTCCTACATTTTTTGCCTCTTAAAGGCCTTTTTCTGTAATCATGCACAGCCAGACTATTCAAATCCTCTTGGGCACTCTAGTCCTATGGCTTTGAAGCATTTTCCCCATCTAAAGGGCAAACAAAGTTAAGTGAAATAGTTGACACAAAACTCAAAGTCTGGGACAATAAACACCTAACAACATTGCATTTTATAGCAGATTTCTGTCTGTTTTCCTGAAATTTTGGAAGATATCTAATGCCAGTCCTCTCTGAACCCCGATAGAGCAATTTTAAGGGTGCACTGTATAATGTGCTTTTTCTTTACCTGAGTTGGGGAAAACTAAGAAGAGGGTAGTTTGGAAAGAAGTTAGATGAAAGAGAAAAAGATAAAAGGTGTATAAGCGGGTGGTAATAATAAAGTTCATGGGAGAAAGAGAGAGGGAGAGAGAAGGTTTCAGAAAGTTCCAGGGCAAGTAGTTACATTTTTGGTTTTTGTCCTTAAGAGAGATTATTTGAAAGTAATTATTTCATTCTGAAGTCTCAGAATATTAGTCAAAGAAAGCTAGCCATTGATTGGTTGGTATTTCTTTCCTCTTCTAGAATTATCATTAAACCTATGGTTTATTGGCATGCTGAAAGTCCCATGATTGCCGTTGAATGCTAAATCATCCTTAGGAAAATGTGACCTTTTATCAGTAGGTGTGAGAATGAGGATGGTAGTGAGTGAACACTTGGGAAGTAGGGGTTCTGCAGTCGGAGGCTCTGATTTTACTATAGATGAGCCAATGACAAACAGAAAAATAAGCCAGTGCAACTGGTCAAAAACGTGTGCCTATGAATAGTGTTTTTCAACAAAGCAGAGCTTAAGAAGGAACCATACTACTTTTATGTTACAATTTGACCACACAAGAAGCATCTTTATGAAGGTTTTAGTGAGGTACTCAAGGCAAATGTTGCTTCTGCTTTCATTCTTCTCCAGTCTAATTAACCTATAACCACTGGTCATTGCACTAATGGACCTATAAACATTAGTCAGTGGGGCCAGCTTGGACCAGAAGCTTAGGAAATTTATGCCTCCACCTAGAACTTAGGAAGCACTTCCTTGTAACATCCAATATATACAAGACAATCAACAGCAATACAAAAACACAAAGGCTAAAATGACCTATTAATAGAAAAATGAAAAGGGAAAGTAAAAGCAATGGAAGAATCAATGGATTCACAGAAAATATTAGCCCAATGATTTACCTCTAAACCAGAAAATGTACAGTATTAAATGTCTAGAATAGGCAAATCTGTAGAGACAAAAAGTAGATTAGTAGTTGCCTGGGGTTGGGGATAAGAATAAAGATTAACTATGAATAAACATGAGTGATTTTACTGGGAGAATGAAAATGTTCCGAAACTGACTTATGGTGATGGTTGTGCCACTTGGTATGATTGCTAAAAATAAATGAATTACAATTCATTTACTTAAAATGGGTGAATTTTAGGTTAGGTAAAATATAATTCAATAAGGTGGCTAAAGAATAATAGAACATTCAGTGTTACGGACTGAATGTCCATGTTCCCCCAAAATTCATGTGTTGAAATCCAAACCTCCAACATGATGGTATGACGAAGTAGGGCCTTTGGGAGATAATTGGGTCATGAAGGTAGAGCCCTCATGAGTGAGATTAGTGCTCTTGTAAAAGACTCAAAAGAAGAGCACTCTTTTCTCCTTTCCACCATGGGAAGATACAATATGACGATGGAAGTCTGTAACCTAGAAGAGGACCCTCGCCACAACCTGACCATGCTGACACCCTGATCTTGAACTTCCAGTCTCCAGAACTGTGAGAAATGAATGTCTGACCCATGGAGTCCATGCTAATTTGTTATAGCAGCTGAAGTTGACTAAAACATAGACTATAGCAAAATATCAACCTGTGTTAAGTATAGGAAATGGATAGATAAGTGTCTGTAATAGCAAGTGTCTAATTTTTCTGTTTGGAATGTTCACAATTTTTTAATTTGAAAAATAAATAAAAATGTTTCCTATCTCAGATATGGCATTATCCTGGGACCACATATTTTCATGATTACAAGGCATACACAGTACATTTTTTTAAAAAATTAAGAGTTATTGGCACAGTTATCTGCACTTAATAACTACCCAGTGTTCCTTCTGCGCTGTCAACAACACCTGGCCCAGAACCAGGCTCAGTTAATTTGATTCAATGCCTCCTGTTTGCTGAGATCCAAGGAGAGTTTCTGCAAATATCTTGGCCATTCAAGAGGTTTTGCCTGAGACCTTTGCAAATCTCTTAATTAGGAAATATTACTGTAATAATAAAGAATTACGGTGGTTTGAGATAGAAGTGCCACGCCAAGGGCTGAATAGACTCATTTGTTCAGTGATTTCCTTCTGTACCCCAACCTAGCTCCTCCTGTGATTCTTACTTCAGCGAAGGTACAAATCATTGTATCTAGTGAAACCTGGGGGTCAAATGTCAAAGTAGCAAACCCAATATTTTAATAAATTAGTAAAATATTCTTTTACACACATTTTATTGATTCTCTAAAAGACTAATGGAATCACATAGGACATTTATGCCACATTTCCATCTTTCTGATGAGGAAATGGAGACACAGAAGATATATGACACAGTATGTGTTGTGCAATATGCATGTAGCAGAGCTGGGAAATAAATTCCATTCTCTTGTGTGTTAAAATCAGGTTACAAAAGAATACGTGAGTGAGACCCTATTTATGTTGCTACTGGATATGCATTGACAGCTCAGGCTTAGGATGTCCAAAACCACATTTCTGATATTCATCACCAGGGCCCAGCCTGCTCTTCCTACAGTCTTCCCCATCTCAGTGAATGGTAATTATCCCTTTAGTTATTCAAGACAAAAAAAAAAAAGTTTCATCTTTCCGTGACATTTCTTGTTCTCTCATCCACATCCACTAGTCAGAAAATGTCTATCTTATCAATACACACCCAAAAATCTACCACTTCTCAGTAGCTACCTCAACTTCAATAGCTACCACCACTTCCAATAGCTACCACCTTGGACAATCGCAACAAGTCTCTTAGTAGATCTCCCTATTTCAACCTATGCTATCCCCAAATCTACTATTAACTCAGTGGCCAGAGTAAATTATCAGGAAGTCAAAACATCTTATACCTCTGTTCAAAACCTTCCAGTGGCTTCTCATCATAATCCAAGTCTTCATTGCATCCTACAAGTCCTCTATTAGGACGCCTCAATCTTCTCTCACCTCTATCTTCTCCTCCCTCTCCCAGATCTTCTTGTTATTTCAAGAATCTACACATGCTACTGCCTCACCTTTGCAGGTATAAAGGAGTAACTCCTCCATCACTTCCTTCATACATTCAAATGTAATCTTCCCAGCGAGGCCTTACCTGAGCACACCTTACCATCCTCCCTGATGGACTGCAAGAAAAAAGGTTTTGGTTCCTGTACTCATCTCTCTCGCAATGTGACTTCGAAGCTCCTCTCATCAAGAGAGCAGGACTCTACCACTTCCCTAGTCAATAAGATGCTGGCTTTTGCAAAGGCCACACTTTTGGTCTCTACCTTATACTGACATGGTCTTCTGGGAAAGGAGTTAAGGAGAAATTAATTATATAAACATGGAAATTAAAGAACAACCTTATTCAAGCTTTCAGTGGCAGAGCCCAGATTTGAACCCAGGTCTCCTGCCTTTTAATTCACTTCTGTTTCCAGAACACCACCATGGCTTTCAGACAGTTATTTACTAATCCCAACCTTGAGCATTCACAGAGAACTTAAGTTGCATTCTGCCAAAGAAATATTTCTAAGTTTGTCCTCATGATATCCCAGGAATGAAGCAAGTCAACCAGGCCATAAGCTGTGCAAAGGAAGTCATAGAGGCAAGGGTATAAATAGCTTTTCACAGCTGGTGCATGTGGGATTACAAGTAACGGCACTTCATCACTGAAGACATTGTGCTTCATTGCAGAACCACTTCAGTTGTTTCTCCAATGTGTTTATAAATAATCCAGGGCTCCCAGAGGGTCAGCTTTACTAAGTTCCTACTCTCCTACCAACACGTCTTGAACCTCAGTAGTGCCAGTCACGACTGAGTCCCTAGTTAAATCCTGACCTACTTTAGCAATTCTGACCCCAAAATCTGGGTGGTACCATCAAGTCATTTGCTGATTATTTGTAGCTAATATGTGACAAACATTATAATTGGAAGATTATGGGATGCCATGGGAACATGGAGCAGGGGACTGAACTTGCTGTGGTCTAAATATAAATTTGGGGAAGCTGTCAGCATACAGCCAGTCAATTCCTGGGAGTAAGTGATTTTAGCAAGAGGAAATTTGAAGGATAAAAAGAAGAGAGCCAAGAGCAGAACTTCAAGTAATGGAAGCCAGCAAGGGAGAATGCGATGGAGCCAATGATGCAGAAGAAAATCGTTTGAGGGATGTCACAGGCTGTCATCTGAATGTTTGTGTGCCTCCGAAATCCATGTTGAAATCTTAACCCCCAAGTTGATGGTATTAAGAGGTGGGACCTTTGGGAAGTGATGATATCATAATAGAGGCTCCATGAATGGGATTACTGCCCTTATAAAAGAGATACCAGATAGCTGGCTTGTCACTTTCACCAGGTGAGGAAACAGTAAGAAGGTATTTGTATGAGGAACAGGTCCTCACCAGACACCAAATCTGCCAGCACCATTGATCTCGGACTTCTCAGCATCCAGAACTGTGAGCAATAAATGTCTACTGTTTATAAGCTCCCCAGTCCATGGTATACTGTCGTAGCAGCCCAAACAGGCTAAAGCATCATGGTAGACAACTTGGGATATAAATTTTTAAAGTAGGCAATAGATAGCAAATCCAGGCAGTGCCAGGCTGGTTTATGGCAGATCAATACTCCTGCCAAGAAAAAAGCAAATCAAAAGCAAAATCAGAAAAAGAAGTGTTTTTTAAAATATAACTTAAGTCTTTTGAAAACTACTCAGTCAGCGAGAGCACAGGAATCAAGATTCTAAGGGAAAGGAAAGCACAGAAACGTGAGCCCAGCATTATATGCCACTTTTTGTTTCATTTGCTGATTTGAACATAGGGTCTCAGAGGATAAGATGCTTAGCAGAAACTCCAGTGGGCTTTGTGAGGCTGGGGAATGAAAACTGGAATTCAGAGCAAAGAATAAGCTTTCTTGGTTATGTACCCCAGGTTTTCAGTTGTGACCCCCTAAGGACAGAACCCTAAGAGCTGGGGAACGCCTGAAATAGACCTTCTGTCAGTAATGCTGATGCCCATCTTCGACTCTGTGCTTATCCAATAGAATGTTCTGTAGCAGTAGAAATGTCTGATATCTATGCTGTTCAATATGACACAAGCTTTATGTGGCTACTGGGCACTTGAACTGTGGCTACTACAACTGAATTTCTAATCTTAATTATTCTAAATGTAACTTAAAATATCCACATCAGGGTTATTGAAGCTGAAGACAGCAACCTCACCCAAGTTCTGTCCTGTTTTTCCAAGGGTGACCCACATCAATGAATGGTTCACACAAGGGTCCCAACCCAGAGCAACCGAAAAGGCATTTCAGACTCAGAGTTCCCCCATGGGGTTGTCAGGGCTCCAGTGGGGCTGCTACACAGCTCACATGCTCCCTCTGACCTCCCCTTCCTTCCTCTCCCCTTCCTCCCTTCCCCTTCCCCTTCCCATCCTTTCCTTTCTTTGGCCATTCATCCCAAAAGCATCCCCTAATAAAAATCCCACACGCAAATCTCCAAGTCAAAGTCTGGGTCCCAGGAAATCCAGCTTCTGACATTTGGCGCTCGGAGTAGTCCAAGAAATCAGATATTACCTTAGGAATCTGGAGCTAGATCCACCCAGCTGTCAGTGGGGCCTCCTTACTTATGGAGGTGACACATGGTCTCTAGAAGAGTGAAAATTGTTAAAACTTTCACTAATTGTGAACTAGGATGGGATAATGAAGGGAAAAATGTATACTTAGCTAGGTGATATATCACATATTTGAGAAATACGGGGGATGTAATTG
The DNA here is from genome assembly GCF_003255815.1 of Theropithecus gelada. Lineage (NCBI taxonomy): Eukaryota > Metazoa > Chordata > Mammalia > Primates > Cercopithecidae > Theropithecus > Theropithecus gelada. Next base: position 136,675,669 of record NC_037676.1, read on the forward strand.
CTATAAGGACAGTGGAATTGAGTGCCTTTGCTAAGTTTTTATGGATATTCTGGAACAAATTAATGAACAGCTGAGAGTCATTAAACAGAGATTAAAAGGAAAGTGTGAGAGCCAGAGGGCTTTCTTGGTAGCATGTAGGGAGATTTTCCTCTCCTGTGGTAAAGGGGCTGAGAACCAGGCCCCAGGTTGAATTATCAGAATGGCTAAGCTCCAAAGATGGTTAAACTTCCAGTGAAGCCAAGTCTGCCATGCCAAGGACGGTGTCCTGATTGCAAAATAATGGGCCTCTGATGCATAGAATGGGTGATACCTGGATAAAAGGGCAACACCCCAAACCTTGAGAAATGACCTACCCCTCCTTGTTAAGAGCTAGCACCTCCCCCCAACATTAAAAGGTAATCAAGAGTCCTCCTGCCTACAAGAAAACAGACACACCCTTCAGGGTCATATGAACGGTCATGTCGTGGGCCAACCCTGAAAAAGTCATGTTTTTCAAGAGGCTATAACATACCGACTGACCATTTTGTGATCAAGTACCAAATTTCTGGAACTGGAGGGTAGACCCTTCCAGTAGTACTGCCTTTAGACCAAGGCAAAAGAGCTCCTCTTTCTTGATCCCAGCATTCTTTAGGTGGCGCCACATACCACGTATGTCAGCAGCAATAGATTTATTAAAGAACACATGGGGGTGTCAGTCACAGAGGACCCAGCACCCTCCTAAACTCCCCTATCCAGGCCCCAGAGAAAGGCTCTTCCACATCTCCCTCCAATGTCCTTGAAGCAAAAGGTGACTGTATCCAACTGTTGTGCAGGTTTGTGCGTGTTCCAGGCAGAGGGCAGAGGACACAGACACTGCTCAGAGTGCAGGTCAGGGATTGCAGGTGGGATAGAAACCAGGAGACCATTGAGGAGTTTGAAACTGTCATCCTGAGAAACCTGAGGAAATGCCAGAATCAATTCAGAACACCCCTGCCTTTGCTCTATGTTGGCTTCATTAATTATGTTCAGAGCAGGTCATCTGTAACATTCCTAACTCTGGCTGGGTGTCAGCTCACAGTACACAGTCCAGTCCCCTTGACCAGCCCATTTCTGCCTCATTTTCTTATCAAGCACTGGCTTCAGGGTCCTCCAAAACACTCTGGCTGAATTCCCAAGGGTTCTGCCAAATGGACTTGAGAAAGAAGAAACCAAAGTCAAGCCCATTGATGACTAATAAATGCACGCTAACTTCCCACTGAAAACGAACGTGACCTCTCTCCCACCTGAAGACAGAGATCCAGGGTGTGCTATCAATTCTTGAGGTAACCTCTAGCCTTGGATTCCTGACTCAGTGTCATCTCTTCCTACTTCCTGGCAGAAATCTTTCTAGAGTGCAAAGCCAACTGTGTTATTCCCCCACTGAAAATCCTCTGATGGTTTCATATTGTTGAGGGATAATAGACGAATGAATCAACAGGACACTTGGGTCCCTCACCCCATGCCCAGATTGTTCATTCAAACCTCATATTCTCCCACCCTCTACCACCTGCATCCCTGTCCCTAGTACAGGTCCCCTGCCAGCAAACACCACTTCAGACTTGAGTCTAACTCAATGCTTTCTAATCTCACCTCCCCTCTAGCCTGTGAGTGCCTTGCAGACAGGACCAGGTGTATTCACCTTTGTCTCCTCAGCACACTGCAGGTCCTCAACTCATGTTTGAGGGAAGAAGTGAATGAAACTTATGGGTATATAAACTGAATTTGATGAGGCTGGGATACACCAGAATGCCCCCAAAATGGACTGCTATGGTGCAAAATGGTGGAAGATGAGGACTGTGTCTTATCCCTCTCCATATGCCCCCACCTGACATCATGATGCTTGGGGTGAAGGTCCCTTCAACATGTGGTACCATGATTGAACTACATGACCTGCACCTCACCCTGCTCAGGATTGTCCTGGGGACAGTAAGAGAGAGGCCTCACTGCGATTCAGGAAGTCTTAGTCTAAACTCAGGCTCTGCTACTGTGACTCTAGCGAGTCAGACATGAGCAGGGCAGGAGAGGGTCCCACCAGGAATGTCCGGCGACCATCAGGTGATGGTCAGGTGGTTATAATCTGTCTCTCTGAAGTAATAGTTGGTCTCAGCCAGCACCAGGGAAATGCAGTCTCCTAATAAACAGAAACACTGAAACTGGTGATCAGCAGCTTCCTGATAAGAACTCAGGAGTCGGGCGAGTGGACTCGGGCACGCACATTAAGAGGCAAAAGGGTGGCATTTAACTGGTATATGACCTTCCTCCAGGAACACTCGACTGATAAGGGAAATATGCCTCAAATGAGCATGTGTACAATTCTAATAAACTGTGCATGCAGCCCCTCCTGAGTGCCAGCAGGCCACTATGCATGCAGACAGCCCATTCCAAGGGAAGAATGGGGGAGAAGGGAAACAGGCCCCAGAAGTATGCCAATGTATAAAACCCCAGGTCAAAGGTCAAACAGTACACTCCATCTCTCAAGCAGCCCGCTTGGCCCTCTGCCACATGCAGTGCACTTCACCTACTTTCATTCCCACTCTACCAGCAATAAATTTTCACTCTTGCTCTAAAACTTGCCTGAGTCTCTCCTGCCTTATGCCCCTCAGTCGAACTCTTTCTTCTGAGGAGGCAAGAATTCAGGTTACTTTAGACTCTCAGGGACTCACGTCAGTAACACTACCTCTTCACTGTGATTTTAATCTGTGTATTATTTAATCTGTTACGTAATGTCTATGAATTTCTCTTTCCTTATTTATACAATGGAGATAAAAATACCAACCCTGCATGGCCATTGTGAAGATTAAATGACATCAGGTAAGTAAAGCATTGAGCTCAATGTCTGTAACATGGCAGTGCTCAATTAATGGAATCTATCAAGCTTGAATGATCAAATGAATCAAAATGAAGAATTCTGTATTAGCTGTGATTCTTCACGAGAAATCAAGAAGCTTTCGCCTATGATGTAGTCTCCAAAGCTCACATCAGAAAGAACATAAGCCCTAACGCAGTCAGAGATGCTGGGTGAGGACCTTTCAGGGTCCTCTACAGCATCTATAGCAACCCTATAGTTATGTGCTTTATGAAGTACCTCACCCATTTTTTTCCTTCTATCAAATCAAAAAGATTGCAGTATTTGGGCACAATCCCCATCTCTGAATGTATGTAACTCTCAAGATGTGCACTTTATGGCTGTTACGTGATTGAGGTTTGATACTATTTGAATGGTGTCAGGGTTAAATTTCTACACCTGTGTGCAGCAAGGAAATTCGCTCCTAAGTAACTAGTTCACCATCCAGACCTTTGAGGAATCAGGAGCCAGGACAAGATGTCCTGGAAGCCACGTCAGTGAGTCAGGGGAAGAGCTTGGACATCCTAAGAGCACAGGGTAGGGAGTGAAGAATCTCAGAGCAGATGATCTATGACCTGATGCGAGTGAACCTTGTCCTTGGGAAACCACACCTGGCTTTTCATCTATTTATTGCGTCATGTGCTCCCCTAGTTTTCATTAATCTCTACCTCAAAAACCTACCCTGATTCAACAGTGCTCAGGCCCAGGAAGAGAGGAGGTGGAGATTAAGGATGGGCCTGAGACTTAAAGGGGAAGCACAGCCACACTTACCTAAGGAAGCAATCTCTCTTAAGCACCAAGCCTTGGCTAGCAGTGGGATTTCTTCTGGGTTTTTTGTTGTTTTTGTTTTTAACTGTGTTAATATAAAAGGGAGCACGATTCTGTAAAGAGGAATTTTGGGTTGGGCACAGTGGCTCACGCCTGTAATCCTAACACTTTAGGAGGCTGAGGTGGGTGGATTGCCTGAGCTCAGGAGTTCGAGACCACCCTGGGCAACATGGTGAAATAAAATACAAAAAATTAGCCAGGCGTGGTCACAGGAGCTGGAAGTCCCAGTTACTCGGGAGGCTGAGGCATGAGACTTGCTTGAATCCGGGAAGCAGAAGTTGCGGATTGCACCACTGCACTCCAGCCTGGGCGAAAGAGCAAGACTCTGTTTCAAAAAAAAAAAAAAAGAGGAATTTTGAACTTGATGAGCTAACCAAAAGGGAAAAACTTTCTCCCAAGTAAAAAGATAATATTTGGGTCATAACAGTAAACAAAATGCTACCTCTGTGTCAGGCTCTCTTCTAAGATCTTTACATACATTAAACATTTTAATTTTTATAACAACCTAATGAAAATGAGTGTTCTTATCCCTTTTTACACATGAAGAAACTGAGACACAGAAAGGGTAAACAGCGAGCATGTGACAGTCGGGATTTGAACCCAGGCAGCCATCTCTGGGACCCAGAATCCTAACAGCTGAATGATACCATCTCTTAGAAACGCACAGAAACAGATCTCAGTCGCAGGAAGAAATTCAATAGGAATCCCACGTGCTGTAGCTCTCCACTCTTCCCGCACCCTCACGCTACCCCTCTCAACAGCACAAGCTGGGAAGTGGGTCAGAGCTCTGTGGGGGCTCAGTGGTTGTGTTTCAGGCTGGAATGGAGCAGAACAGGATAAAAGCCATCTCTAGAGCTGTCAGGGCTGAGCTCAGCAGGTCAGGGCCAGGTGGGGCCACGCATGGAGGGCGAGAAGTCCAAATTGAAGTGCTTTACCCCACTCCCCACGGCTGCAAGGCTTCCTCAGCACTTCTACTCACCGTGCACCAGCCGGGGACCCCCGGAGCCAACATGACCAGCTGTAGAAATGGTTGGCCTTCATTTATGAGAGGATTTTGCTTTTTTAATTAAGAGACTGAGGATGTATATCTGTTTTCAGCAGCCATCCTCTAGACAGTAAGATGTTTATTTCTCCAGTACCCGGAAGAGGAACAAAACAGGAACCCAGTTACAGAAGGCAGAGGCAGAAGATGCAAGCCCAGGCTGTGCACAAAACCCTGTGAGCTTTGGGCTTCTCCTGCCAGAAACGTGTTTCAGCAGCAGGGGCCACCCTGACCTGCTACCGTTCCCTGTAGAATCCCACCGTTCTGCCTTGGCCCAGTCTCTGTCCTCAGGCCGGGACACCTATCCCCACCTATCTCATTCAAACCATCTCTGACATAAAATGCCCAGCTCACACGCTATGTCCCCACCATCTCCAGCTGGAAGTGGCATCTCCCACTTGGCTCCCACAGCATTAGGTCTCTTGGATCATGGCATGCCCACATCATACTTTTACTCTAAACTCACTTGGGTTCATGTATTTCCCAGAGCTCATTCATGGGAGGCATCTTTCCTTCCTTCCTCTGCAGCAGGCACGGTGAGTGTTAGTCTCTGCATTGACAGAGTCAGGAAATTGAAGACCAGAGCAGCAGACTTGCTCAAAGAAATGTGGGTCTTAATAAATATTGTCCTGTCTCCAGGATGAGTCTTCTAAGTCTATAGGCCAACATCAGCCACTGACCTTAGTTCTTCCTAGAGAGTTTCTCTGAACACTTTACCCCCAATCCACTCTCCAACCTAGTGTCCAGGGGTTTTTTGTGCTCTCCTTGTGAACTTCATCCCTAAAACTCGTAATGTGGCTCACAGGTCTTGTGAGGTATGCTTCCTGTCTAAAACTACCAGCTCGCCTCTGAGCCCTCTTCTCTCCTTGCCGCTTGCTCATGCTTCTCTAATACGGAAAACTCCACTCCCTTCCAACTCACAACCTCAATGCCTGTGGGGCCTTTGCCCAAATTTTGTCTTGCTCCCCACCCACTTCCAGCACCACTCTTCTCCCAGCAGCCTCCTTCCTATCAGTCCTTCTCATCTCAGCGTAAAAACCACTTCCTCCCAGAGGAGCTCCTGGCCCTAACTAAACAGGTGAAGGCAACCCACTTCATAATCTCCGAGATCCTTTATGTTCTTGATAGCATGAAGCATGCTTTCTGGTTATATATTTAATTTGCTATAATTTATTTTATGTTTGTTTCCCTCACTATATGGGATACATCATGTAAATTTGCTTCTTATGTCTGATATTGTGCCTGCCAGGTATCTATGTATCTACATACACACACACGCGCGCGCGCGCACACACACATTTTGAATAAATCAGTGAAAAACAAGATAAATTTTTTAAATAGACATTGAAAGGATATTGGATTATCCCTCTGAAAACCCCTCTTACTTTTAGAATTCAGTAAGAATATCTTTTTAGACAAGAGGGGAGACTCAGGTTCTGTTCATTTAGAAAAGTCCACTGAGAAAAATTAGCTTTCTTAGCTTGGCTGTCTAGCAGGGTGTCCAGGGGTCCTCCAGGTTTAATTGTGCCATCTGTGGAGTATGCATCTTGGTTCATATCTCAGGAAGCAAGAGATAAAGATATTGAAAGGTGCTTGTTCCATTTAACGGAGAAACACACTGGTCGCAGCCAGCCAGAAGGGCGGGCTCTGGAGTGAGTCCAGAGCAAATGAGCTTCTAAATGGCCCCAGCTGCAGAGGGGGAGTCCAGATAGGTCCTCTCAAAGGTCAAAGCCCCAACACACGAAACTGTTCTTTCAGCCACTTTCTCCACTCATCCACAGCAGCAAAAAAAAAAAAACAAAAAGGCTTCCCAGTGTTGTTTTGATGCGCTCAATTGAAAACAAATATTGAGTCCACCTGTCTTCACTCTCAGATTTCAGAGAAGAAATCATGACCAAAGAATGGGCTTATTTATCACCTTTGGCCATCTCCCCTCCTACCCTGGTGGTCATCCAAAGAAGCTGTCATTGAGTGTATATTCTGGCCCTTAAAAACTGAACTACAATGACATATATGAAAAACATGGACCGAACTGGCTGTGCTAACTAGTAAGTAAGCCTCATTAATTGGCCTTGGAAGGATTCTGTAGCTGTCCTGAAAGTTGGCTTCTTTATTTACAAAATGAGGATTTAAAGATTTTATGTGAATTGTCTTTCCCATAGGATTATATCAGGGAAGGACCAAGCATACCCAGAAGTGGTACAGGGTCATGGTCTAGAGGCTAACAGACTTGGATTGAATCTTGGTTCTGCCACTGTTTAGCTGTGTGACCTTGGACGAGTCATTTAACCTCTCTGGACTTCAGTATCCTCATCTGTATATAGGAATACAAAAAGCGCCTACCGATTACTGCAAGGGCTATTGTGAGATTAAATTTTAAAATGTACATAAAGTGTTTAGTGCATGATAGGCACATGGTAGGAGCCCAAGAAATTGCAATAGCAGTACCTGTATAAACATACCTAAGATAATGTGAACTATAACTCACTATAATATGTAAATATAGTCGACCATCATGATTATCTGCCAAGTCAAACCTCTATCACCTGCTGACCTTTGCTTTTCCTACACTCCCACAGAACATCCTCGCCATACTGCATATTTGGAACTTAACTATATTCTCCCATATGTTTACTCTAATGGTTTGGTTATAGTTAGAAACAAATGTGGCTCACTCAGGTCAAACTTCCTGTGCTGGGGTAGAAGGTAGGTGAGATGCACAAGGTGGACTCACCTAATCCAGGGCCTGGTTCCCCTCTGCAGGTATAGGAACTTTATTTAGAGGAGTTCACTCCCAGGACTGAGCAGTCTCTCAGGAACTGACTCACACCAACATGCTCCCTCCCTTCCCCACCACACATAAAAGCAAATGCACAATTACAAATAATCCTGAATTCTAGCACATGCCTTGTGGTTGTAGAGCTTTCCCCCCAGTGACTGGGAAACTTGGATAGTGATGGTGCCTGGCATGAAATAAGCTATCAAGAAATATTTATCAGCCAGGCACAGTGGCTCACACCTGTCATCTACCACTTTGGGAGACTGAGGCAGGCAGATCACCTGAGGTCAGGAGTTCGAGACCAGCCTGGTCAACATGGCAAAACCTCGTCTCTACTAAAAATAAAAAATAAAAGCTGGGCATGGTGGCACATGCCTGTAATCCTAGCTACTCAGGAAGTTGAGGCAGGACAATCACTTGAACCCAGGAGGTGGAGGTTGCAGTGAGCGAAGATCACACCAGTGCATGCCAGCCTGGGTGACAGAGTGAGACTCCATCTCAAAAAAATGAAATATTTATCAAATAAATAATATGATCATTATTAATGAGAGCATTGTTGGGTGGAGTGTCAGTTATCTATTGCCACAATAATGCTGCAGAACAATCTACCAAAATGCCTCGGTGACAAACTCTAGCATTTATTGCATACATAGGCCAAGTCAGCTTCAAGCAGGTTAGGTGACTGTGCTGTTCTGACTGAGAATTGATGTGCTTTGCCAATGGGCATCTTCAGTAGAAGAGATGAAAAACAGGAGCCAGGTTCTCTGGTACCCAGCCCTGTGTCCTCCTAATAACCCAGGTTCCCCCAGGTCCCTCTTAGGACTGAGTGGTCCCTCTCAGGGCTAAGATTCTGTGTTAGAACACATGGGGCTTGTGGAGGCCCATAATATGCACACATAAACATAAGCTTCCCCATTGTATGCAGGGCCAGTCACAAATTCCAACCAGCTGGGCCAGGACTGAAACAAGCTCCAGCACAACTGCTGAGTTCTAGGAGGCAGAATTCGGGCCAATGTTATTAATGGGCTAGATTTAATGATGGGCCAGAGAGTGGGAAGGACCCCACTGGGGAGAGAAATGTTTGCCTCCAGGAGGCAAATCATTTATCTCAGCCACTGCAAGGGAAGCCGTTTGCTTGGCACATGCACACATTACCCGCCAAGGGAGAGTTTCCTCTTCCAACTCACAGATAAGAAATGTTCAGGTGGTGAGTGACTTATTAAGTACTTCTGAAAGCCTGGATCCAGGGCTCAGAATGGTCTCCCTGGGCTCAAGACTGCAGTTACATACACAAACCACTGTGACTGAATTAATTTTAAAAGATCTGTAGAATTCAGTCAAAGAGCCATTTATCTCCTCTTTCTAGCTCCAGATAATTGGTTGAGTAGAATTTTTCAATCTTTACTAGTTAGTTCACATAACAAGAATCTAAGAAGGAGTGAAGCAAAAGTCAGCCTGTCTTCAAGGTCATTCCAAGCTCCAGGGGCATCTTTCTATATGATATGATTTACAGATGTAAAACCATCATTATTTCTCATTATTCATTCATTCATTCAGTAGACATGTACTGGAGCCATAGATGCCAGTCATTGAACTAGACACCAGGGTTGAAGAATGAAGAAGCCATAGTCTCTAACCCAAAGAGCTTTATTTTTCCCTAATGGGGAAAATTAGGGAAATTCCCCTAATGGGGAAAACAGAACCATAATAAATTATAAAAACCATTTGGAAAAACATTATAATGGGTGTATGTGCTATATGACATGAGACTAACAAATAAGCACTAAGGAAGAGGTGGCATTGGAGGTAAGTCCTGAAGGATGAGGAAGGAATTCTAAGCAGAGAACATGCATGCTGGTGCTTTGTGTATCAGCTCATTCAAACTCCTTCCTATCATCCTTCTAAGGGAGACAGGAAAGCTAGAGTCCACATTGTGCAGACTCCCTTGCAGCTAAGATCTGCATACAAATTAGATTTTGCCAATTAGATATATATGAGTTGAAAGGCATAAATAAGCTAAACTACTCTATCTTCTCTCTTTTTGAGTTGGGTTTCTGCTAGTAAGGAAGGTCTTAGAAATATGAAATTTTTCTACAGTAACATTTCAAGGTCTAAGTTCCAGCATTTGGTCTATGCCCCAACAGGCATATGAAATGAGAGCTGAGATCCTTGATGCCAGAAACCACCCTGGGCAGCCTCAGAAATAGAAGATCCCTGTGAATCAATTCTATGCTGATCTGAGAGTGATCCCTTTCAGTGATTTTGTTAGCAGTGAATTCCTATACTAAATGCCTGTCTGCTTAAAATACATATTTGCTGTATTCAACTTTTACTTGTTTGAAACTTGGAAGTAAACAAAGACTTAAAGATGGGGACTTGAGATTTGTTATCTGAGCTTAGTGGGTTTGAAGGCAGGAACAAGGACATTACCATTTGAACATAGGTTACATGGTATGCAATGACAAAAATGACTTAAAGGATCACCTCTGAACCTCCAGATATAATGGTCCAACTGGTATCAGACTTGTCTTCCTGCCATATATAATTATAAAACTAAAAAAAGGAAATAAGACAACTGTTTTTAGGCATGTGACACTAGGCTACCGAAGACTGAAATTTCAAGAGAAGAGAAATTCACAGGTGAGCCTCATGACTGCCCAGCTCTCTGCAAGGGACAACTTCCCAGCTGTGCCCTGGAGTCCAGGCATAGCATACTAACCTCACTGATACAGTTTTGCTGTGTCTCCACCAAAAATCTCATCTTGAATTGTGGTTCCCACAATTCCCACATGTTGTGGGAGGTACCCAGTGAGAGGTAATTGAATCATAGGGTGGGGTCTTTCCCAGGTCATTCTAGTGATAGTGAATAAGTCTCATGAGATCTGATAGTTGTATAAAGAAGAGTTCCCCTGCATAAGCTCTCTCTTGCCTGCCGCCATGTAAGATGTGACTTTCTTTCTCCTTTGCCTTCTGCCATGATTGGAAGGCCTCCCCATCCATGTGAAACTGTAATTCCATTAAACCTGTTATTCTTTATAAATTACCCAGTCTCAGGTATGGCTTTATCAGCAGTGTGAGAACTCAGGGGTGGGCTGCACAAGCAAAAGGTGAGACTACCAGAGGCTTACCCTAGTCAGTAGAACAGAGACACTGCAGGCTGGACAGTGCCTGTATGGTCCAGCAAGAGAGAAGCCAAGACCTCATTAACACCTTGTTAACAACCTAGTCACCAAACAGAGGAAACAGATTTAGGTTTGAAGACCACAGGCTACAGTAAGGCCTACACTAGACACACACTAACAGATGCTAAAATTATGATAAGATCTACAACAGAGACACAGTTTAGAGATTGGATCCCCCAAATTATAGGGCTTGAGGAACACCATAGGTTTTTCCAGATCAATCTTTACAAAGCACAAAACCAAACCAACACAAATCTAAGGCGATCAAATATTAATTGAACCAATTCCAAAAAAAAACCTCAATTTACATTATCTGTTTTGTTCAGTAAAAGTTCAAAAGTATTAGACACGCATGGAAACAGAAAATATAAAAATATAACATTTAGTGAACAAAAAAAAATAACTGAAAACCAAACCTGAACTAGCACAGATGTAGTATTTCACAGATGAAAATTCTGAAGCAGTGAATATAAACTTGTCCACTTAAAGGAAAATGTGATCTAAATGAATGAACAGATAGGGCATCTCAGCAAAGAAATGGAAGCTATATTACAGAATCAAATGGAAACTTTGGAATTAGAAACTGAGATACAGTAATTGAATGGGCTTAACAACAGATTGAAAATACAAAAGAATGAGTCAACAAATTTGAAAGTACATCAACAGAAATTCTCCAAGCTGAGGAGCAGAGAAAAAAAGATTGGGGTGGGGGTTGAACAGAGGCATGTGGGATAGTATCAGGGACTTGTGGAACAATAGCACATGTGTACTAAGAGTCCCAGAAAGAGAAGAAAACGAGAAATGATTCAACAGGTAAAAAGCAGAAATTCTCAGAATACTTAATAAGCTATGCATTAAGAATCTACAAAATATTAAAAAGAGCAACATAAGCACAGTCTGCCAAATGTATTCAACCTAGAACCTTTGTACCATGAAACATATTACAGAACTATGTTCTGCAGAATGAACTTTAGGAAATACCACGCTATAGACTGAAAATGCAGATCAGGCACTTTTTGGAGATGTCAGTGATGTCTGGGTTCTCAGAGGGTGATATTATTCAAGGAGTGAGTGATGGACACTATAAGAATACTATAGGAGGTTGAAGAGGACACAGAAAGAGAGGTAGACGAGGTTAAAGACAAATGTCCTCCACACATCCTAGTCCCGGGCCCTGAACCAGGCCCAACTCAAGTTCTGCTTAACATCTCCAGGTCCTCAAGCACCACTCAGTGCATGCAGCCCCAGGAGCCCCAAGGGAAATCTGGCTCCAGGACTCAGAAAACTCATTTTTACCAAAGGAGATAGGAACCTTGAAGAAGTGCCAAAACCCAGATGGAGATGATTGCTTCGTGTTTTCATTTTCTGAAAGTTACAAAATTGAAGGAAAAGCCATTTAATATGAGAGAAATAGCATGAAACCACAAATCACAGGACCCTGGATCACAGCTGAGTCTGACCAACACTTTCCATGTAACAAATGAAAGAATCTAGGGGATATTAAACAAAACACACCACAAAATATAAGACGAAACCTCAAGTAGTATCTAACAGACAATGTCATGTGGTCTGCATAATAAAACCTGCAAATACATAACCTTCTTAATTACAGAGCACTTGGGAATTTGCTGTTACATTTGAACTTTATGACAACCCACAGAAATGTGGCATCGTTTTCACGTTACAGATGAAGAAATCAAGACTCAGGGAAGAACTCTGAATTTCTGGAGACCGCATAATTAGTTCACAACAGAACTGAGACTCAAATGTAGCTCATTTTTCTTAATAACCCACAGCCAAAAACAAAAGAAACAGCCAAAGCTAATATATTGCAAAATTATAAAAATTAGGCTTTTTCACACTTCTGCCATGTTCTTCTCCCCACTCCAGTTCCCTTATACCACTGTTTGCTTCATACTCCCTTCCCAGAAATGCCCTCAATCTGGAAACTCTTTCTTTCTGTGGCACCAATGCTTATTGTATATAGTGCCTGCCTATAGGAGAGAGAGTGACATTAGCAAGATGACTGACCAGACACACATGGCACTCATTTCTCCCACAAGAAAGGACCAAGGCAATGAATAAACAGCTAAGACATAAGAAGAATATCAAAGGGAAAGCACTGGTGTGCAGCAGGGGAGTGGAGAGGCACCTGTGGTAACCGGAAGTCCAGGAGGGCAGGGTGGATGTGCCAAGCCTCTGCAGTACCATCTCTCCCACCCAGGTTGGATCTACCTGAAGTCAGGAGGGACTCTCCCTCGTGGGGAAAAAACTAAGCAGAAGAACAACCCCAACAAATCCAATTGCCACCACATACCTACAGTCCTTACTACAGGAGAATTCTACAGTCCTCACAAGCCACGTGCCCAGTTTGGAGAGCTACCAGGAATTCATGCACTGGCACTGCCCAGTTTATGAGCACATTAGCTGAACTTCCCACCCGCCATTCACTTCTGCATGAGTCAAGCTGCTGCAGCACAGTGCCATCTTAAGACTGAAGCCACCTCGGGAGTGTGGCCTCCTCTGGGGCCAGTAGCCATTGCACCATTTCAGCACTGGGGCTCCATCTTCACACCACCAAGCCCACACAGGTGGCTGAACACCACAACCCCAGCTGCATGGAGCCTGTGCCTAGGATCAGCTGTAACTCTGGTCCTGCGCAGCAGGAAAACCAACCACTGCCACCTGCACGTCTATTAATAGCTAGAGGAACAGTCTGCCAGTCTTGCCAAGGGAGAATCTGCCCTTGAGCCAGCCAAACCATGGCATGCTCTTCCCTGAGCATGAGACATCCCCAAGCCACAGAGGAGTTGACCTGCCCCCAGCCAGTGGAGCAATTATGAGCCCATGCCCAGGGCCTCAGTAAAAGCCCCCAGCATGCCCCCACAACACATTCCCAGTCCAGCCCAAGAGTCCGGTACTCATAGTCAGGGAAGGACCCGGAGAAGAAGGCAATAGGGAGAGATGTGTTAAAGGATACAAAATTACAGCTAGATAGCAGGAATAAGTTCTAGTATTCTATACCAGTGTAGGATGGAACAGTAATACATAGTTAACAATAATATACAGTTTCAAATATTGATAGCTAAAAGGAGAATACTGAATATTTCCTACACAAAGAAATGTTTGAGATGATGAATATTCTAATTACCCTGATGTGATCACTATACATTATAAGTATTGAAACATCAGTATGTAACCCATACATAAGTACAATTATATGTCAATTTAAGAAGTAAAAACAAATTTTAAAAATGGGCAAATAACTTCTGCCATGCCTATCTGGGATAATAACACAGGCAGACCTCATTTTATTGCACTTTGCTTTATTGTGCTTCCCAGATATACAATAATTAAATAATTTTTCCAAATTAAAAGTTTTCCAATTAAAGGTTTGTAGTAAACCTGCATTGAGCAAATCTATTTGCACCATTTTTTCCAACTGCATGCGCTCACTTTATGTCTCTGTGTCACATTTTGGTAATTCTTGCTATATTTCAAGCATTTTATTATTATATTATGGGGAATCTGTAATCAGAGATCTTTAATGTTACTATTGTAATTTGGAAGGGAGGGGCACCACAAACCACACCCATATAAGATAGCAAACTTAATCAATAAATGTTGTGTATTCTGACTGCTCCAATAATCAGCCCTTCCTCCATCTACTTCCCTATCTTCAGGCCTCCCTATTCCCTGAGATGGAACGATATTGAAATTGGGCCAATTGATAATGCTACAATGGTCTGTAAGTATTCCAATGAAAGGAAGAGTCACGTGTCTCTCACTTTGAATCAAAGGCTATATATAATTGAGCTTAGTAAGGAAGGCATGTCAAAAGGTGAGACAGGTCAAAAGCTAGGCCTCTGGTACAAAACAGTTAGCCAAGTTGTAAGTGCAAAAAAAAGTTCCTGAAGGAAACTAAAAGTGCTATTCTAGTAAACATATGAATAAGGAAGTCAAACAACCATATTGCTGATATTGAGAAAGCTGTAGTGGTCTGGACAGAAAATTGAACCAGCCACAACCTTCCCTTAGGCCAAAGCCTAATCCAGAGAAAGGTCCTAACTCTCTTTAATTCTATAAAATATAAGAGAGATTAAAAAAAAAAAAAAAAGCTGTGAAAGAAAATTTGAAGCTAGCAGAGATTGGCTCATGAGGTTTTAAGGAAAGAAGCTATCCCTGTAACATAAAAGTTCAAGGTGAAGCAACAAGTGATGGAGAAGCTGCGGCAGGTTATCCAAAAGACCTAGTTAATATCACTGATGAAGGTGGCTACACTAAACAGTATTTTATTGGAAGTAGATATCATCAAGAACTGTCATAGATAGAGAAGTCAATGCCTGGCTCCAAAGCTTCAAAGAGCAGCCTGACTCTCTTAATTTTTTTTAATTTTTATTTTATTTTTATAGAGATGAGGGCTTGCTAAATTGCCAGGCTGATCTCAAACTCTCTGCCTCAGATCCTCCTACCTTGGCCTCCCAAATTGCTGGGATTACAGGCATGAGCCACCACACCTGGCTTCTGGCTGTCTTGTTAGAGGCTAAAGCAGCTACTGACTTTAATTTGAAGCCAATGCTTATTTACCATTCCAAAAAATCCTAGGGCCCTTAAGAATTATGCTAAATCTGCTCTGCCTAGCTCTGTAAATGGAACAACAAAGCCTGGATAACACTGCATCTGTTTATAGCATGGTTTACTGAATATTTTAAACCCACTGTTGAGACCTAGTGCTCAGAAAATAACATTCCTTTCAGAATATTGCCGATTATTGACAATGCTCCTGGTCATCCAAGAGCCCTGATGGAGATATACAAGAAGATTAATGTTGCTTTCATGCCTGCTAACATCATACCTATTCTACAGCTTATGGATCAAGAAGTAATTTTGACTTTCAAGCCTCATTATTTAAAAAATGCATTTTGTAAGGCTATGTGGCTGCCATAGATAATGATTTCTCTGATGGATCTGGGCAAAGTAAATTGAAAACCTTCTGCAAATGATTCACCATTCTAGATGCTATTAAGAATATGTGTTATTTGTGAGAGAAGGTTAAAATAGCAACATTAACAGGTATTTGAAAGAAGTTGATTGCAACCCTCATGGATAAGTTTGAGGAGTTCAATACTTCTTTGGAACAAGTAACTGCAAACGTGGTGGAAATACCAAGAGAACTAGAACTAGAAGATATGACTGAATTGCTGCCATCTCTTAGAACTTGAGGGATGAGGAGTTGCTTCTGATGGATGAGCAAAGAAAGTGGTGTTTTAAACTAAATCTATTACTGGTGACAATGCTATGAATGTTGTTAAAATGATAACAAAGGATTTAGAAAATTACATCGACTAGGTTGAGAAAGCAGTGCAGGGCTTGAGAAAATTCACTCCAAGTTTTAAAGTTCTCCTGTGGGTAAAATACTATCAAACAGCATTATCACATGCTACAGAAAAAGGAAGAGTCAATGGATGTGACAAACTTCATAGCTGTCATATTTTAAGAAATTTCCACGGCCACCACAATCCTCAGTAACCACCAACCTGATCAGTCAATAGCCATCAACATTGAAGCAACACCAGTGAAAAATACTATGACTCACTGAAGGCTCAGATGATTCTTACCATCTTTTAGTAATAAGTACAGCCTTTTTAAATTAAGGTATGTACATTGTTAGACACAATGATATTGCACACTTTATGGACTACAATATATTATAAACCTAACTTCCACATGCACTGGGAGGCAAAAAAATTTTTCTGACTCATTTTATAGTGATATTCATTTTACTGAGGTGGTTTGGAATTGAACATGCAATATCTCTGGGATATGTCTGTATATTCTGTGCCATGGTCATAAGTATTCAAAAAATGAATAAATAAATGGAACAAAGGCATAAAGTAGGTACTTGAAAATTATAAAATACTGTGTAAATTCAGATACAGTTTCTCCTTGTCCCATTCTACCAATAGAATCAGTTGATTCTTCTCCAAAATGAAATTAGCTCAATTTTCCTACTTGTAAAATAATTCAAGAAGATTATCGGTTTAGACATATCAAAAAGCATATAGAAGAAAGTGCAACATCAGTTTTACACACACACACACACACAAACATACTTATATGTACATATGTAGCTGATACTATATCTTCACCTTTTCACAATCTGTGATCTTTGACGTACTGCATAATCTAGGACAGACAAAGAACAATATGGATCACAAAATCTTAGGCAACTTTACTGATGCAAGATGCTTCCCAACATTATACAAACAAAGCTGTTGGCATTTTCCAGCAGCTCAAAGGTTTAGGTTGATGCATAGCACAAAAATCTCTCTAGTTCCACATCACCATCACCAAAGTAACCAAGAACCCAGGAACACCATTTAATAGTGAAGTAAATGCAGAATGATCAATGTCTACAACAGTGTCTAAATTTAGAGGACAAAGAAAAATACATATTAATGCAGAAGACTTGACTCCTAGCTTAGGCAGAGGCACTGCAATTTTAAGACATCTCCAAAAGATTTTTTACCAAAAACTGGATAATAATATATGTACTATTTAAAAATCCATGACTTCCTGTTAACAAATATCATGGGGAATGTATATGTTAAAGAACCTATGTATGGATTTGCCTCTTCAGTTCACTTCATATAAATGAAATCATACAATATGTGGTCTTTTGTGACTGGCTTCTTTCACTTAGCATAGTGTTTTTAAGGTTCATTCCTGTTGCAGCATGTATCAGAACTTCATTTCTTTCTAATTCTACATAACATTCCACTGTATGAATATACCACATGTTATTCATCCATTTGTCAGTTTTAATCAGCCATGAATAGCAGTCTTGTCTGGCTGCACCCTCACTGCTTCAGCTGATCCCCAATGATGGACACTGGATCTTTCCAAATGTTTAATTTCTTTTTCTTTTAAGATGGAGTCTCTCTCTGTCACCCAGGCTGGAGTGCAGTGGTATGACCTGGGCTCACTGCAACCTCCACCTTCCAGGTTCAAGTGATTCTTCTGCCTCAGCCTTCCAAGCAGCTGGGACTGCAGGCGCGCACCACCACGCCTGGCTAATTTTTGTATTTTTAGTAGAGATGGGGTTTCACCATATTGGCCAGGCTTGGTATTGAACTTCTGACCTTGTGAACCACCCGCCTTGGCCTCCCAAAGTGCTGGGATTACAGGCGTGAGTCACCGCACCAGGCCCAAATGTTTAATTTCTATGGACATCAATACACATTATATAGTTATAAAATTTTCTTTACACACATATGGTAATATCCTTAAACTTCTAGAATTGAAACCTCTGATTTAAAGGGAATACACACACTTAAGGCTTCTTTGTATATATTGGAAAATCCCTTTCTACCTAGCTGCTTCATAAAATGGATTTGTCATCAGTGCTTTGTCTTACAATTCTATATAATAGAAATAAAGTGGAAACCTGTCCCTCCACTGATACCTTACCACCCCAATGATCACATGCTAAGAGAGATTTCCTATTCTGTTCCCTCAAACATCTCTCTTAAAGCCAGCTCCTAGAGCTCACTGTGCCAATGAAGGAAGGACCAATAAGGGAGACATTTCTATTTTCAGGATGTCGGGCATAAGGAGCTGATAGAAGAGGAAAGGCCCCTGTTGTAAAAATATGACGAGGCATAGTGGAGTGCCCTGAACATTGACTCCATAGTTAGCCATGGGTTTGGTTTCAGCTCTGCCATTCGCTGTCAGACTTTGGGTGAGCTGGTAAACTTGCCTACACCCTAGGTTTTTCAGTCTGAAAATGGAAACAATAATACCGCCCAAGCAAGACCATTTTTGATGATACAGATGCCTGATACAAGGTAATGTTCAAAAATACTCCTCAGAGTTCCCAGAACCCCCCGTGTCACATTCACTTACCTATAGATCACATTCACATCAAAGGTTTCATTGTTTTTAGTAGGTTAACTTCTGAATTCTGAAAGATGACACTCAGGTGTTCTCCAGGAAGAACTACAGGCAGCAAAGCGAGGCATGATGCGGCATGAATGAGAAGATTGTGGGGTCCCATGGTCTTTCACAGATTTATTCCCGGAAGCCTGGAATGTGAGATACCTGGCCTGACCCAGCCCCATAATTGAGTGATGTAGAAAGAACACGCAAAACCACCCTCCAGGGAAGCACACAGGGAGCCAGCACCCCCTGCGTCCTCACCTGGAGAGGACAGACACTCCTTCCCTTGAAACTCTCTGCTCGTAGCTTTGCTGACTCCACTCTTTCCAGATATCTTTCTACCTCTCTGACCATTTTCTAATCTTCTTCAAACACACCTCTACTGCCTCAGTATTCCCCAGTGTCCTCTTTTCCAGTTTCCCCACATACTCTTATGGGAGTTCTAATCCCACTTCTGTCCCAATGGCCCCGTTCAACACTGCATGTTGATAATTCACAGATCACAATTATCAATCTCTATCCTAGGAATCATCTAGTTGACTGCTGACTGCACTTCCCAACTCAAACAAGCCTCACACTCCTTGAACTTATTCAGTTCCAGAGCTGGCAGGTGAGAATCAAAACTCAAACACAGGTCAGCCTAGTTCTAAGAGCACAGCCCTCCTACAACACACCTTACCTTCACTGTCTATCTTAGATTCAGTCACACTTTCTGATTTTACTTGCAGAACTACCTCTTCCTGCAAAGTTTGCTGTCTTTAGTTCAGTTCAATTCAATAAGTGTTTATCGACCATCTCCCTATAAAATATAGATGCAAAGGGGAGATAACAAGCTGTTCTCATGACCAGGACAAACAACGGCTTACATACAAGTGGCCCTCCGCCTCCACGCCCAACAACTACGTCTTAAAAATCCAATCTCTGATTATCGAACAGTAAAACTGCAGGCACTGGGGACAGCACTTCCTTCCTTAGAATGCTATTATAACATTGTTCATCCAAGTCTTTCTCTTCCCTCAGACCAAGAAGGATAGGTAAATAAGTGAGGTCACTAGGATAGTTTAACTTCCAGCTGTGATGAATTAGTTTGTTGCAGGCCAAAAAAACTAGAAACACTGGATAATTAAAAAAAAAAAAAAAACTTATTTGAAGGCATCAGAAAGCTGCCATGGCAGGTAGGATACCAAGTGGCCAAGGTGCTACAGAGAAGAAAAGTGCCTGAGATGGACTCAGCATTGGCACATCACTTTTTTCATGTGGGAATGTTTGCAGATTCTTGGCATAGATGGGAAGGGGAAACTGAGAAAGTGAACTCTAAGAAACAGCAGCTCTCCTGTAATCCCAGCACTTTGGGAGGCCGAGGTGGGTGGATCGCGAGGTCAGGAGATTGAGACCATCCTGGCTAACACGGTGAAACCCCGACTCTACTACAAACACAAAAAAATTAGCCAGGCGCGGTGGCAGGCGCCTATAGTCCCAGCTACTCAGGAGGCTGAGGCAGGAGAATGGCGTGAACTTGGGAAGCGGAGCTTGTAGTGAGCTGAGATCATGCCACTGCACTCCAGCCTGGGCAACAGAGGGAGGGAGAGAGGGAGAGAGGGAGAGAGGGAGGGAGAGAGGGAGAGAGGGAGGGAGAGAGGGAGAGAGGGAGAGAGGGAGGGAGGGAGGAAGGAACAGCAGCTCTCAAAAGAGCTTTTGTCATCTCACAGGCTGGAGAGATAAAAATTTGAGGTTGGGACTGCCAAGGAAGTCAACACTGAAGCTTGAAAATCCATAAAGAAAATGATTTCCTTTTAAGGGCTTTTGCAAAAAATTTTTTTTAATTTCTTTGTTTTTGTTTCTTACTTCAAAAGGTAAGCCCTAAAGGAAGCTGGAAATACAATGCACCAGTTACCAGTGGTTCTCAACTTCATCAGACCCAGCAGGCTCCCTTTCTTTTATATTTTATTTTTAAATGATAAATAAAAATTGGGTATATTCATGGAGACAGAAGGCCAGCAGCTAGAAAGCCAAGTGGAACATAGTTGAAAGTACTGACCAGAAGATTCAGGATTTTACTGACATACGTAAGTTATCTCCAAATTGATCTAAAGATTTAAAGCTGTTCCAAATCCCAGTAGGTTTTTCAGTGGAAATTGACAGCTGATTGTGCCATTTATATGGAAATGCATGGAGCCAAGATAAACAAGAAGATCCTAAATAAAAACAAAGTGGAAGATTTTAGACTACAGATTAGCAAGCTTATAGTAATTAAGATGGTATGATATTGGTACAAGGATAGAAAACTGACCAATGGAACAGAATAGGGAATCCAGAAATAGACCACACACAGATAAAATCACTCAGTGTAAGATGAAGGTGACACGGCAGAGCCATAGGAACAAGGTGTTTTGTTTTGTAAATGATATTAAGATTATAGAATATCCCTGTGGGAAAAAAACAGGAAATCTTGACCCCTATCTCACACTGTAGACAAAAACCAATTCCAGATAAACTCTAGATCTAAATATAAAAAAAATTAATAAACTTTTAGGTGACAGTATAAACATGGCCTCTTAAACAGGACATAAAGCACTAATCACTAAGTAAAAGATTGATAAATTGGACTTTTTCAAGATGTAAAACTGTTTTAAAATCAGAAGTCACCACTGGATAAGGTATTTGCAGTACATATATCCAACAAACAGCTCATATTCGAGATACTGAAAAAACTCCAAATCAATATGAAAGACACAGATAACCCATTGATTGTGATTTAAAGACTCAAACAAGCACTTCATAAAAAGCATATTAACTGGTCAACAAACACGTGAAAAGATTCTCCACACCATTGGTCACATCGAAATACAAATTAAAACCAAAATAAAGTACCACTATACACCTACCAGAATAGTTTTAAAAGGCTGATAAGGATGTAGAGCAACTGAGACTCTCTTACACTGCTGTTGATGTGAGTTTAACAATCAATTTGGAAAACTGTTTGGGTGTACTTACAAAAGCAAACATGTACTCTAAGACCCAGAAATGTCATGCTTAGGTACAGATCCAAAAAACAAACACATGTATGCACCACAAGACATGTAATAGAATGTTCAAAACAACATTATTCGCCATAGCCTGGTTTTGGACAAAAATGTTCAACAGCAGCCCAATAAATAAATTGTAACATATTCATATAGCAGCAAATAATGCAGCAGTCAAATGGTGCCATTGCTACATGAAAAAACAAGGATAAACCCCATAAATACAATATTAAGCCAAAGAAGCTAAACCCAAAAGAGTAGATACTATGTGATTTCATTTATATAGAATAAAAAGCAGGTGAAGATACTTGATGATGAATAAAAATAGTGGTTAATTTTTTGGTGATAGTGATTTTGGTCACCGAGGTGTGTACACTTCGTAAAAACTCATCAGGCTCTACACATATGATTAGTGCACTTTTCTGCACGTGTGTTATGCTTCAACAAAAAGATTTTTAAACACGAGTGATATTCAAGATGACTGGATGAACGATTTCAGGGCCCCACCCTTGCCAATACACAGTGGTAGATTTCCTCTGTCATTGCAAAACAAATCCTTATGATGGATTGGTGAGTCTCCACACCCATGGATAGCACCGTAAACCCTTTCTGCACAGAAGGAGGACGTAGTTAAGTAAATGTCGTCTGATGGGCAAGGAGGTTGGAGAGGAGCTTGCCAGAAGAACAGACTCCAGGACCTCTATGGTCTAGAGATTCACTGGTGCCCCTTGTCACCTGGATTGAAGAGAAATGGGTTTAGAGAAATGGGGACTATTATTGTTTCTCTGTCTAATGTGGAGGAAGGGTATGCACCACCAACTGCCACGGAATCAACAGAGACCCGATTCTTCATCACGTGGCCACTGGCAAGCAGCATCTTGCAGCCCTCACCCCCTAAAATCTCAAAATCATCATTAGGAGGCAGGGACTAAAAGGCCTAATTCAGTGCATGGAATAGTATTTGGGGACATCAGAATGTAATATGAAAATTGTAAATTACTGAAAAAAAAGAAAGCCTGGAATTTGAGGATTGTCTGCAACTCAGAAACAAGACAGGTCATGACTAAGCACCATGGTAATTTTTATTGAGTAGCTCACATGAGCACAGCTGCACTTGTCCTGCAGAGCTCTAAATGTCATGGAGGTTGTGGATGGCCTCTTTTATTTACCTGTGCAGTCTCCTTCTAGGCAAGGAATCTCAGGAGGGTCCTCTCTACTCTTTCCCCAAAGAGAAGGTATATGCAGCTGTGTTCTCCTCTTGCCCCATAATGAGAAGAAGGAACTCCATTCCTTGTCAATAAGGGAGCTGGGGAAGGAGAGAAGGACCCCATTTCTCATTATTAAGTTCTGCTTATTCCAACTGCATGAAAGCAAACATATCCATATTCAACTCTGAAAAAGTACTAAGGGGTTACAAACCCAAATACTGTTGATGGGATCAATTCAAGAGTCAGAGGATAGAAAATCAGGTAACATGAATCTAGTCAACTGGACAATGGTAGAGAGGTGAGCAGACCTGCCAAAATCACAGAAGTTCCCTGTTACGGTCCATTCGTGTTACCCCACCAAAAACATTATATTTTGAAAACTCATCACCAATGTGATGGTATTAGAGATGGGGCCATTGGGAGGTGATTAGATGATGAGAGTTAGTCACACATTACATAGAATTAGTGTCCTTATATAAGAGGCCCCAGAGATCTGCTTTGCCCCCTTCACCATGCGAGGACACAGTGAGAACGTGCCATCTATGAACCAGGAAGCAGGACCTCACCAGACACTGAATCTGCCAGCAACTTTATCTTGGACTTACCAGTCCCCAGAACTGTGAGAAATAATGTTGTGTTATTTATAAGCTACCCAGTTTACGATATTTTACTATAGGAGTCCAAACGGACTAAGACACTCCCACAGAACAAGTCGCCTCCATATCCCCATTCAGATGAAGACACTAACACGGACACACACCACAAATGACCCAGGTGGGGCTCCATGTCAGTGGGTCTACCCCAGCGGCAATACTCTTAACCCTGCAATCCCCAGTGTTATTTCCAGGACAGAGCTGTTCTTCAGGAAGTGTTTGTAGAAGTGCCAGGACTTGAGTCAGCTGCATAAGCCTTTCAAAGCCTGTGTTCCACACTGGACTTTTCTGACTGCTGCACAAAAAAGGAAGTGGATGATTCTCTTCGCAGTGGGACTGCTGGCTCTCTCCTTCCAACCCATTAAGCATGGCGAGGAGCCGTGTAACTTTGCACATGCTGTGCTGTTCTGTATAAATAGGGACCATCCATCAGAAATGTCACAGACAGGGAGTCAGTGAAGTTTCTACAACCAATTTACAATCAGAATCTGCTGTGAAATACACACAGAAAATGCCTTAACAGAGAGGATGCGAAATACACACATTATGTATGGCTAATGAAGCCATGTTAAATCTGAGGGACCTAGAACAAGGCAGAAAAAGTGGAAAATGTACAAAAGTGAAGGAGCAAACAGTGAAGAGTAGGTGGGGTCTCTATTCAGATTTAGAAATGAAAAACAACAGCAAAAACAAAAACAAAAAAACAGCAAATAGAAATAATTTTTTTGGGGGGGAGGGGTTTTGCCATTCTGCAAACTCAGCAAACCAGGGGTACTCTTGCAAATAAACGTTCTTGATGCTGAATTTATTACAGCTAAGCTAAAAAAGTATAAAACATTGAAGATTTCTATTTAGGCAGGAAATAAATTTAACCAAGGAGATGGCAAAGCAGGTTTTTAGAGGCTGAGCTGCCAAGTTGCCTCAACCTTGTCCTGGAAGATTCACTTCCAAACGTAAAATTTTGACTGGAGTTCAGACACACAGTTTCACTTTTAGAAGCTTCAAAACTATCCTTCCAGGCTAAGGAAGAGATTTTTCCATCATCCCCCTCATAGGCATCCTGATCACACAGGTCCAAGGCATGGTCTTCCATAAGGTAGAGATTCAATACAGTTCAATTACTTTAATGAATGACTAGCAGTGTCTTTCTTTCCACATATATTGATGCAAAGAAAAGAGATGTTCGAATGCTAACAAAATCCTCATCAACATCATCATCATCGTCATCCCAGTTGATATTTAATGACAGCTGGTTTTAATGCTAGAATCTCAAGATTATCACAAGACTTGATTTCATACAAGATGAGGACTATTGCATGCCCACTTCACAGATGATAAAATCTAGGCATAGAGCAAGGGTCCCCCACCCCAGGGCTGCAAACCAGTACCATTCCATGGTCTGCTAGGAATTGGGCTACACAGCAGAAGGTAAGCTTCGATTGAGCATTGCTGCCTGAGCTCCGCCTCCTGTCAGATCACTGGCGGCATTAGATTCTCATAGGAGCGTGAACCCTATTGTGAACTGCCCACGCAAAGGATCTAGGTTGCACACTCCTTATGAGATTCTAATGCCTGATGACCTGATGTGGAACAGTTTCATCCTGAAACCATACCCCAATCCCACTACGGTCCATGGAAAAATTGTCTTCCACGAAACCAGTCCCTGGTGCTAAAAAGGTTGGAGACCACTGGCTTAGAGAGATTATCAGTAAAGTGATAGACTCAGGATTCCAGCACCTACTTTCTAATGCTAGACGACCAAGAACTATGGTCAATGGACCTTCTGCAATTAATCAAGGGCATTTATGAACCCCTTAGATGGGTTATTTGTCCGTTTTCTTCTCAAATGTCTCTGGAACAGGAAATCTCTCCTTCTTAGCCTATTCCTGCAATCAAAGTCCCTCCCAGTGAAGAATGAATCAATCAAATAAATTTTTCCACATGTAGAACACCGATAATAATAGCTAACTTTATTGGGTGCATGCCAGGCATGGTGCTAATCATTTTATGTGGATTATCTCACTCATTTAGCACACTGACCCTATGAAGAATCTACCATTATTAACTAACATTTTACAAGTGAGGAAACAAACTTTTGCATACGCCCAAAGTACCTACATTCTGTATGTGGCAGAACTGGAATTGCTCACTCCCTTGTCAATCTCATCCAGCGTCTTAAACACCATCTACAGGTTGGCAATTCCCAAATTTGTTTCTCTATTCCAGACTCATCCCTCTAAATCCTTAATACTATAGCTGATGTCTAACAGGTATCTCAAACTTAACAGTTCCAAAGCAGAACTCTTACAGCCCTCTTACTTTGTCCAACCCCCACACAAAAAAATCTGCCCCCTACCATAGTCTCTTCTTCTCAGTGTATAGCAACTCCATCCTTGGAATTGCTGGAGACAAAAACTTTGAGATCATCCTGAATCCCCCTCTTTCTTTCACATCTCACACATTATTCATCAATAAACACTTTAGCCTCTATCTTCAAAATCTAATCATGATTGGATCATTTCTTACCATTGTACTGCTGTCACTCTGCACCAAGAAACCACTAAGGATTACAATAGCCTCTGAATTGACCTTATTGGTCTGCCATTCCTTGTTCCCCAAGTCTGCCCTCAAGAGAGCAGCTAGAGAGTGGTAGCTGATTACACTAATTGTCCCCAGTGAACCATGCCTTCTGGTATCCACACACACCTGTTGTCTCACACTGACTCTGGGCTGACTCTGTGACTTAGCACATATGAGGCAAACAGAAGCTTAAGAAGTGCTTGCTCTCTAGGAATGCTGCCAGCATCACAAAAGCAATCCCAACCTGTTGTGGCCTCCTTGAGGATGAAAGTCCACATGGAGAGTGGGGGCCAGACATCTGGGCAATTGCAACAGAGTTCAACCCCTAGCCAGTCCTTTGGCTGATGCAGCCACATGAGTGTGGTCAGGTGAAACCAGCAGACAACTGCCTGGTCAACCCACAGGACAGAGAGAAAAATAAACCACCACTCTTCTGAGCCACTAGCAGCAACTAATTGGCACAGACAGAATCCTTTCACAATATGCTTGTTTAGTTCATTCCTCTGCTCAAAATCCTCCAGTGGCTTCCCATTTAACTCAGAGTAAAAGACAGTTCTAACAACAGCCTCCAACATCCTACATACCCTGTCCTCCTGTCACTTACTGATGTAATCTCCCGCCACTGCCTTCTCCACCCCAGCACACCGTCCTCTTCGCTTTTCCTAAAGTTCACCAGGCACAGCATATTCTTTTCCCAAATAATCCCCTGGCCTCTTTTGTTTCCTCCTGATTAGAGGAGTACCCTCTAACAACCTACATAGACAGCTCCATGCCTTCTTCCAGCCTCCCTTCCCCCTGCCCTGAGTGCTGTTTCCTGGAGTTCTCGTCACCGTTGCACCCACTACATGTTCATCTGGGTGCCTGTCTATTAATAGTTTGTTTCTCCAAGTGGAATGTGAACTCCATGAAGGCTTTGTCTTTGTTCTCTTCCATATCCTCAGCCCAGAACGATGTTTTAATCCTGGTAATGATCACTGAATATTTGCTGAAGAAAAATAAATGAATGAATAAACGCATTTATGAGTTCAAATGAATGAACTCAAAACGAATGAATGAACTCAGAATCTAACACACATCCTTACTCCACACCCAAAGGACCACTCAAAACTATTCTACCATCCATGTTATCATTACCTAAGTTTAAATTAAACATGCTCACCAGATCTATAGTGGAGTGAAGGAGTCATGCCCTGGAGAAACCCACAATCTAGCATGAAAATAGGACACATGAATACTCCTAGGATGGTCTGTGGGATGCTATGGCGAGAAACATAATGGAATATTTAGAAATATTCAAATATTTGGAATATTTGAAAAATATTTTCCCCAGTATTAGGAAACAAAAACCTAGTCTTTAAATTGCAGTGCCCTAAAATTATAAAGTATTAAGCAAAAGTAAAAATGTTTAGAATGATTCTTTTAAAGCTATCTCAAAATCAGTCCTCATTCTCCAATTCCCTGCAAGTAAGCAGTTTGGTTTTCAAAGCCCATGCATATCCCCTTAATAGATTTGTGCATCTCCAAACACAGGAAATGTGAGCGGGAGTGTTTTGTCACCAAAGATGAAAAGTCAATTTCACATCACAGCAAGAAAATCATTTTCCAAGAAGTTACACAAGTCAACAAACAACAATATTCAAACCTCTGGCACTGGCCTTGTCCAAGGAAATAACTCTTAAATTTAAGGAGAGAAACAACCCAAAGAGATTGGGGTGAAGTCACCTGTCTAGAAATTGACAAGATCGGTGACAAAACGTCAAAGCCAAGTTCTCAAGCTTTGCAAGGTTAACAGAAACGCCTGTATAGATTGCAAACTGTAGGACACGGGATGCTGTAACTTCTCCAAAATGCATAAAAATCCTGTCAATTATAAGCTAGTGAGCTTGACTTCCATCATAAAAACTGTCAGATGAAAATGAGAAACTTCTTTACAAGCCCGGTATTAAATATGACTTGTCAAATCAGTTGTGTCCTGAGCTTGCCAACGGCAATGACCTCATGGCCCTGCAGTTTGCCATGTGTAAGCTCAATAAGGCTCCACGCCAGCAATGTGAAAACCTAATTGTGGAGAGCTGCGGTAGAACATGTTTGATGGTTTTGCCTTCCTTGTATATCTCTCCTGGAGAAAGAGGGTTTCCTTCACTCTGCCCTGTCAGCAACTGTGCTTCACTTGGGGGTCCCCAGTGGGCATGTAGCCTAGCCCATCCTATCTGAAAATTATACCTGCCAGCAACAGGAATTGCTTTGGTTTGATCACAGGACTCCAATCCACCCAGTGACGTTAATCCTGATACTTGGTGGAACTACTGAGAAAGAAGCTCTCTTTCAAAGCCTGCAGATCACTAAACTGATGAAAGTAGGACACGCGAATACTCCCAGGATGGTCTGTAGGATGCTATGGTGAGAAACATAATGGAATATTTAGAAATATTCAAATATTCAAATAAAAGAAGCTGCTTAAGAATAAAGACAGCACAGAGGGAGGCACAGCTGAGAGATGGAGCAAGAGGGACTGAGGACAGATCCATTATTTTCTGATTCTGCCCTAACTGAAGTTAGCTCTAACCCCAGTTCTTTTCCATCAGCCAGTAAACTACCCCCTTTTTTGTTAACCTGGTTTGATCAGCCTCCTACTTAATGTTAGTGCTGGGTTCTTTGCCCCTCAACCAGCACCTCCCCACATTGACTCAAATCTTCAGGCTCATCCTTGATGTAGCCCAAGAACGAGCCTGTTCTTCCCCAGGCTCGCAGGGGAATCAGGGAATGAGAATTCAAAATCTCAGCCTGGACCTGTTTCAATAACTGAAATTCAGCCTTGCTCTTATAAACACCTGGACTCCAACTGCAGGTCCTGGGATCCTGTCTCACTAATCCTGTGCTTGAAAGTTCATCTTCAAGAAATTTTTTCCCAGACACAACTCATCCATCTTTGATTTCAAATTGCCCAGAAAGTTCCTGGGATGTAACAGAGGTCTATCAGATGCTTGAAACATGTAATAACTAACTAATTGAGTATTTTTAGCAGATGGTGTTGGTTCCCACCCAAAGCCCCCTTATCTACCTATTAGTGTTGCGGCTAGTGGCTCAGGCTGCACCCTTCTCTGAAGGCTATCCCTTGGCCTACCCATCAGAGTAATTCCCCTGGAAATGCCTGGAGGGTATACTTTCTGCCACAGCATAGAACATCTCATAGGCAATGGCTGATTGGCAGTTACCTTTTAAAAAAATAAATCTTATTGTGTATATTTAAGGTATACAACATGATGTTGTGAGATACATACATATAATAAAATGGTTACTATAGTGAGACAAATTAACATAGCCATAATCTCACATAGTTACCCATTTTCTTTTCCCTGTGGCAAGAGCAGCTATAATCTACTCACTTAGCAAGAATCCTGACTACACAACACTATTATTACCTACAGTGCTCCTGTTATACATCAGGCCTTTAGATTTGTTCATCCTACATGTCTGCCATTGTGTATACTTTGAAAAATATCTCCCCATGTTCTCCTTCCCACCCTGACCCTGGTCATCATCATTCTACTCCCTATCTTTGTATATTTGATCTTTCATATATATATATATTCCACATATAAGTGAGATCATGCAATATTTTTCTTTCTGTGTCTGGCTTATTTCACCTAGCAAAGTGTCCTCCTCCAGGTCCATCTATGTGGCAAACGGTAGGATCACCACCTTTTTAAAAACTGAATATTATATATAAATAAATATATATATTCACAGGGGGTATTTTTGTTTTTGTTGTTGTTGTTTTTGAGATGGAGTCTCCCTCTGTCGCCCAGGCTGGAGCGCAGTGGTTCAGTCTTGACTCAGTGCAACCTCCGCCTCCCGGATTCAAGTAATTATCCTGCCTCAGCCTCCCGAGTAGCTGGGATTACATGCGTGCACCACCATACCTGGCTAATTTTTGTCTGTTTTTCTTATTAACAGAGATGGGGTTTCACTATGTTGGCCAGGCCGGTCTGAAACTCCTGACCTCAAATGATCCACCCCCTTCAGCCTGCCAAGGTGCTGGGATTACAGATTACAGGCATGAGCCACTGCGCCCGGCCTATTCACAGCTTCTTTATCCATTTCTTGGTTATTGTGACTAACGCTGCAATGAACGTGGGCACATGAAAGTGCAGATATCTTTATGAGATAATGATTTCATTTCCTTTGAGCATATATATCTAGAAGAGAGATTGCTGGGTTATATGGTAACTTTTTCTCTGGGTAAGACGACTGCTGTGTGCAACTCACACTCCTGAGCCTCCAGTGGGATCTGCCCAAGGCCAACTTCCCAAGAAGCCTAGCTTTCTTTCCTACCTTCTTTGCTTGACTCATCCTGCTTCCCTTCCTCCCTCCTAGGTCTATTTTGAGTGGTCCTTTAATAAATCACCTGTGTGAGAACTTCTCAGCTTCAGCTTCTGGGGAACCTGGCTGAGACACTAATGAAGCAATACTTGTTAATGTTGTGGTTGCACAGAACAAGGAGAGGTCACATCACACTTCATGGGAGAGTTGTCATTTGAATGTAGATGTTGAAGCATGGATAGGATTTCATAGGTGGAGGTGAGGAGAAGGTGAGACATTGCAAAAGGAACTGGTTGAGGAAAGGCCCAGAGGCAGATCAGTGTAGCAGAAACACTAAGTGGACATGAAAGGATGAGAAGCCAAGGGGACATTTTTCATTTCCTGTTTTTACCTTCCATAAGTGCCCCTCCATAGTGTCGTGGCTGGTCATACATTGAAAGCTCAGCAGAGTCACGATTTTCATCCTATGCTGTTTGTTAGTGTCCAGAGCCCAGAAGAGCCAGCTGGAGGAACATGTGAATCAGTGCCAGACTGAACGTATGTGCTGAGGAGGGATGCCAGAGCTTTACACTCAATAGAGAAAGGGAAATAATCCTCCCAATGTGTTTATATTCACTGGAATACTCCTAGGGAGAAAGAATTTCAGTGGCTAATTCCAAAAAGGAGAACTGAAGAGTAAAGGCTTTGTAATGGGAAGAGAGGAGTTGGAGATGCAGTAAACATCAGATCAACTAACAGGGAAGGGACCTGGACATGTTTGGGATCCTGTCTATGAGAAATCATATTGATTACTCATTACGATCTTAGAAGAATGCTATCCAGAGGCTGAGGATGAGAGATAAGCAGCAAACCTGAAGCCAGTGCACTATCAGGGTGGGCAAAGGCTTTACTAATCAACTCCCAAAGCTTGCTTCTTCTTTGTCAAATAGTTCAAAATTAACATTCCTGAGCAGGTACTTTTCTTCATCATGTGAGAAAGGAAGGGTAGATCCTAGGAACTGTTTAGGTTAAATAAGTGTTGGAAAAGCGGAACTGTATAGAGAATAGGGCTGGTCTCTTCAGTGCCTGCAGTGGAAACAGAGTTTAACAGCCAAGTGACTAAGAAAAGAACCAACTTCACAGACTGCAAACTTCCCTTCCTGAGAGGTGAAACCTCCATTTGGCCTGCATATGTGTAATGCAATGCTCTAATGAGGCAAAATTCCAGTGATAATAAACATGGGTTGGGCACAGTGGCTCACGCCTGTAATCCCAGCACTTTGGGAAGCCAAGGCAGGAGGATCACTTGAGACCAGGAGTTTGAGGCCAGCCTGAGCAACTTGGTGAGACCCCCATCTCTACAAAAAATAAAAAATTAGCCAGGCCTGGTGGTGTGAGCCTAGTCCCAGCTACATAGGAGTCTGGGATGGGAGGATCACTTGAGCCCAGGAGACAGAGGCTGCAGTGAGCCATGAGCCATGATCATTCCACTGTACTCCAGTGTGGCCAACAGAGTGAGACTCTATTTCAAAATAAAAATTAAAACTAACATTAGTGAAGAGAGGGAAACACCTGGTTGCAAGAAGCTAGACAATCGAGAATTTCAAAGTGATATTTTCTTGTATGGCATATTCTCACTGCCCACTGAAAAAAAGTGGATTGTAATAAATACTTATTTTATTAAGCTAACTTTATCTTGCTCTAAGCATTTGACCTTGTTAGGCTCTAGGTCTCTTATCTGCAAAATAGTACCTACAATTGCTACCATGCCTTGCTTCACAGGATTGTGTTAAGTGAGATAATTCACCAGAGTTTTCTTTGTAAACTCTTAGGCACCATGCAAAGATATTCCCTTCTCTAAAAGCAACAACCCAGCAAGATTAGTATGTTAATTATTTTGCATTGGTTGAAAATAAGAGGAAGGTCAAAATAGTGACTTAATAAGAGTGCCAAGAACACAAGAGATAGAAAAGGAAAACTGCTTTTTATGAGAAATAGCATTAACCTACGGCAATCTCATTTTATTGTGTGCTTTCCATGCTCTATTCCAAGCTTGGGATAGTCAGTTTTCTGAGGAAGCAGATGGATGTTGGTGGATATGTGACCTGCCCACAACAATTACACAGCTTTATGGTGCTTTAAATCATCCCAAAGATCAAAACCAAAAACAAAGTTTCAGAGCTTGTCAAAACTAGTCTAATTAAAGCAGAAAATGTGCTAACTAGCAAATGCGCCTCTGCAGTGAGATAACTCAGGCACTGTCAGCTGAAAGCATGCTGGAGTCTTGCTGACTTGGGTTGGTGGGAAGAAGAATAAAGCTAAAAATGAAGGATGAAGGATGGGGGATGAAGGGCTTGAGATTCTAAGGGAAGTGGGTTCCAGTGGCCCAAAATAAACTGTTCAGGGGAATAGTGTACTAAGTGTTAGTTGGGCCTGGCTGTAGTGCTCCACAAACTCCAAGCTTGTGGAGAATATAAGAGCCAAGGGGAGTTTATTTGAAAAGAGGGCCCTAGCCAGTGGTTAGTAGCATCAGTGTCAGTACAGGAGCTTGGTCAAGAGCTGTCCAAGGTTCTGAGAATACAAACAGGCATCAAACTCAGTAGCCAAGAAACTAACAGGATAGTGGGGAAGACAAACATAAGCAGAGCATTTTGACATAATAATAACAACAGATACCATTTATTGATTCTTGATGCTGTGCCAGACAGTGTGCTAGGCATTGTTTCAAACATAAATAGACCTTTACACAATCCTTCACATACTGGCCCTGCCAACACCTCTAACCTCTTTTAAGTAACATTTATGAAACAATCCCACATTCTCAGGCACACTCCTGAGAATATTATAAAATCTAGCTCAGGAACAATATGAGCGCAAGGGTGGGTCCCAGAACTTGTTTTAAAGCTTGCTCAACCCTCCTGGAAAAAGATTATTGGAGTGAGTACTTACTCAAATTGACCTAATAATAGTGCTTTTTTCCAGAAATTGGATTGGTATCCATTATTCTTGTCTCATCCTGTCTCTTAAAGAGAGACAATGTAAGCTAGGGAGTCATTTGTAGTCTTGAGGACTGAGAAGCAGGTAAATCAGCCTGCAGCAAGAATTATTCAACAGACACACAGAAAGAAACAAGAGATAGAAAATGGAAAACCTTTCCGATTTCTTACTGTTCTACAAACACTAATTTGGGCTCATACCAGAGGTCCAGCTATGTTTCTCCTTTGGAACCCATGACATGGCCATGAAACTTGATGACAAATGTCCCTATGTGGTTAAGTTGCTTAAGTAAGTCTCTTCTGTTGCAATGAAGAGTCGTGACTCTGCATCACCCAAGGACACCTAGACCATAATCCAGGATTCAAAGCACAGTGACTACCATACATATTTTAACTTCTTCCACTTCTTCTTCTGATAATTTCCCTGTACACCCTTATTCTATGCTCCAGCCATACTGAACAACTGGCAATTATGTAAACCTTCCCTACAGTCTATTATCTACCTTCCATTGCAAATGCTGCTCTCTCTGCCTACATAAAGTTTCCTTCCTTTCTTGCACTAGTGCACTCATATTTAATATTCAGGACTCAGTCAAAAGCATTTGTAAGGCTCAAATATGATCTTTTGTCTCCAAGTCACATCCCCATGCCAGTACTCCTGGCTTTTCCAGTATTCCAGGCTTCTGCCAGGTTCAGTGTCTTCTCTGCACATAGCATTAACCGGTCTGTCTTCCCCAACACACTCAGCAGCAAGGACCATGCCTTTCCTCTCTTTGTCAAGACTATCTGGCATAGCACAGATACACAAGCATTTAAAAACACAAGCAATACTCATTGTGGATGAAAAATTAAAATTAACATTTTTCGTTTTACACACTACTTCCAGTACCCTGGAAAGATGGTTGAAACTTGGTTCAGGTAAGAAAAAAGTACTGAGCTTCTTTAGATAAATCTCATGCCATCATGGGATAATAGGATTCAGAAGAACTACAGAGGTAAGCTGCATGGTTTTTATCACTGAGTAAATTACCCCCTAACTGGTCGGCCTGAATCTTCTTTTGTCCCATCACCATTCACTCTCCACACAGCAGCCAGAGTGATCTTGCTGGGAAATGCAAAACGGACCGTAACCCTACCTAGTTTAAAACCCTTCAGTAACTTTCTGTTGACTCCAGAATCAAGTACAAACGTTTTGTCATAGTCTATAAGACCCTACACAATCTAGCCCAAGTGTACCCCCTCCACCTAATCTTGTACCATTTCTTCTCCCTCAGTTTATTTCTAGAACTACTACTAATCTTTCATTCCAACTTGCCAAGCTTGCTTCTGCTTTAGGGACATTGCATTGTTTTCTTCTCTCAACTGGAACAATCAGCTTCTACATTTTCAGATGGCTAAATTTTAATTCAAATAATACCTCTCTTAGAGTCCTCCTTCCTCAGTCTAAAGTAGCTTCCTCCCTCCCCACCACTTCCTACATCACCACCCTATTATTTCCACACCTATCACATCTTTATCATTGTATTTGTTGGCTTGCACCTGTACTTACTCTCTTTTCTAGAATGTAAACTCTTTGATGGCAGAGACCATGACTATCTTGTTCACTGCTCTATCCCAGTACTTAGAATAGTTTCTGACAAATATTGTAGGTTCTCAATAAATAAATATAAGTGGAATCACTGGATATGAGTTCAAGTGTTGGCTTTCTTTTATTATTTGGATGACCTTTGGAAAAATCACGTTTCCTCTTTTTGTTTCCTCATTATAAAAAAATTAAGAACACTAATAAAAAACCTTACTTCAGAGTGGCATGGTTCCATGACGGTGAGCCATTAGTGGATATTACAATAAAGGGAACTTGCCCTTGAATAACCTTTTAAATGACATACCCTAATGCAAACACTAAAGTTGTACATATCTGATGTCAAGGCTGATCGGCATAAGCTCAGCTGAGTACATTTAGCTGGAGTAAAAATGAAACCTAATCATTCACTTAATAATCATCTCAGGATTTCTAGAATATTCATCATGTCCATTTTATAGCCTGCAAACTGCATCATAAAATTCACAAACACGTATGATCTCCTCTTGCATTAATCTCTGCCTGCCAGCCTATGTGGAGAGGAGACAGAATCTAAGTTTATCTAACATTAGTGATGGCATCAGCTGTTGGTCCCATGGCTCCGGCTCAGCAGCTTTCATAAGCAGAAAGGAAAAAAGTTTGAGCCTGACTAGAACTAGACCATCATTTATCCTCCACCCTATTTCCCAAGCAGTCAACTGGACTTTCAGAGAAAATTACTGTCAAATTCACAATTCTCCCCAGCATTTAACAGCAGCAGTATGGAAAGAGATTAATGGACCACAGCCAAGGATGCCTCATCCCTTATCATATGTATTTCTTCATGCAATTTACTTAACTTCTTTAAATCTAGTTTAGCTAATTCAATATTACACTTTTTTTTTTTTTTTTTGAGATGGAGTCTTGCTCTGTTGCCCAGGTTGGGGTGCAGTGGCATGATCTCAGCTCACTGCAACCTCTGCCTCCTAGGTTCAAGTGATTCTCTTGCCTCAGCCTCCTAGGTAGCTGGGATTACAGGCATGTGCCAACATACCCAGCTAATTTTTATATTTTTAGTAGAGACAGGGTTTCACCATGTTGGCCAGGCTGGTTTCAAACTCCTGGCCTCAAGTGATCTGCCCACCTCAGCCTCCTAAAATGCTGGCATTACAGGCATGAGACACCACGCTGGGCCTCTTATAACATTTTAAAATTATTTTTCCACTGTCTTCTTGACTCAACCATTACTGTTATGAAGTCTAATGCCAAGATGATGTCTGTTCTTTAGTGGGTAATTTTTTTTTTCTCTCTCTCTTTCTCTCTTGCTTTTCAAGAAGCAAGAGTCCCTGGTGGTTACAATCCCAGGCACTGGAGCAAGAGATTGCTGGCTTCAGGTCCCAGCTGCCACATGTCCTGGTTATAAGATCCGGGGCAAGTTATTTAGACTCCCTGTCCTTCAATGTCCTCATGTATAAAATGGGGATAATATGAGTGGCCACATCTTAAGACTCCTTTAAAGGCTAAATAAGTTCATCCATGTGTAGTGCTTAAGACAGTGCCTGCCAGCAGCACTGGATAAATGTTATCTGTTACCATCTTTGGATTTCCTTTTTCTTTGATAGACTTAAATCTTTCTCAATATGTAAAAAGTGTCTGTTTTTCTTTGTCCACTCTGTCTTGCACTCAATACAGCTTTTCAATCAAGAGAGGTTTTTTTGTTTGTTTTTAGATGGAAGTTTTGCTCTTGTTGCCCAGGCTGGAGTGCAATGGTGCGATCTCAGCCCACTGCAACCTCTGCCTCCCGGGTTCAAGTGATTCTCCTGCCTCAGCCTCACGAGTAGCCGGGATTACAGGCACATTCCACCATGCCTGGCTAATGTTTGTATTTTTAGTAGCAATGGGGTTTTCACCATGTTGGTCAGGCTGGTCTCAAACTCCTGACCTCAAGTGATCTACCTGCCTTGGTCTCCCAAAGTGCTGGGATTACAGGCATGGGCCACAGCCTCCCAAAGTGCTAGAATTATAGGTGCTCAGCTGGTATTTTTAATTTTAAAATTTTTCTTTAGAGACAGGGTTTCACTATGTTGCCCTGGCTGGCCTTGAATTCCTAGACTCATTTGATCCTCCTGCCTCAGCTTCCTGAGTAGCTGGAACAACAGGCACATGCCATATCGCACATGACTATAATCAAGAGTTGTGATCATTCTTTAATTCTGAAAAATTCTAAGTTGTTTTTTCCTCCACTACTCTCTCCCTTCCATTTGTTTTTGCCTTTCCTTCCAGGGCTTCCAGTATAAGATGATGAACAGTTCCCCAACTCATTATTCCTTCTTGATGCCTTTGGGAGAGTTCCTCAGACTGGCTTTCTAGGTAATTTGTTCTTTGACTACAGGCACTCTGCCATGTAGCCTATCTATTGTGTTCTTTATTTTGACATATTTCTCCCACCATACATTTCAATTTGATTCTGTTTTATTAACTCCTTGCTCCTGCTTCCTGTTACCAATATCCTCTCTTATCTCTGTGGGAAAATTTATTATTCTTCTTTTGAATTTATGACCTATCTAGACCATTAATTTTTATTTGTATACTATAGCTGAATCTCATATTCTTGTCTTTCTTTCATACTGACTGTATCCCTCAGGTGTGTGGTTAGTTTTTTCTGTGACATTATTTTCTTCTGGAGAGTATCAGGCACCAATTGATGCCATTCATAGTAAAGGCGTATTAGGGGTATTAGATAACACGACCCACACAATTGTAGTGTTCTGCATTACTGAATTTTGTTTCTCAACACCATTTGTTGTGTCCAATCATTGTGTCCCGTGGTGACATCATCCTTCTCTTTGGAGACTATGATTTCTAGACCATCAGATGCCTAAATTCTTAAGATGGAAAGCAAAAGCTCTGTAAGTGGATTATTAATATAGAGGTTTGTCTCAAGCCCTTTCATTTCTAGACCATGTATTCTGGGTATGGAAAAGATATGTAATTGTCTCTGATTCAAAACATACACAGCCAAACATAGACTGCATCCTGTAATACAAAATCCAAAATTTTCAAGGGGTTGTCTCCTCACTGTAACTACATCGTTAGTAAACCATTAGCATTTTGATTAGATCAGAGGCTTCTGGCTGAGTGATGTAGTAATACCTGATCATTCCATGGTTATGAGCCCACTGTTGCACATT
Organism: Theropithecus gelada; assembly: GCF_003255815.1. NCBI lineage: Eukaryota > Metazoa > Chordata > Mammalia > Primates > Cercopithecidae > Theropithecus > Theropithecus gelada. The sequence continues at coordinate 136,713,815 of NC_037676.1, forward strand.
TTTGGCTAGGAAATGTGTTCCTGGGTCAGAAACAATGCTACGCAGAATGCTGGACAAGGCATTCTACGAGTGTGAGGGTGGTGATGTTAGCACAAACACTGTCAGCAAGAAAGGTAAATCTATACCCAGAATATGTTTATTTCAGCACGGATAGATCTTTATCCTCTTCACAATGGAAGAGGTTCAGCATAATAAACTATCTGGTGGCTGGCTGATCCTCCAGGGAATGGTGCAATATCAGTGCTTATTGCTGCTCTCCACACTTGGAAGATTAGGCACTTAGCAGTAGTGTTAGCCAGGTCAGTCTTGGCAATAGCAGGTCCATGGTGCTGAGCTCACAGGTTGAGGGAAAGGAGGCAGTGCAACAGTGTAAAAGGAGTCAAAGCCATCTGCTCATGCAGCTCATTTGTACCTTCCAAACCTGGCCAAGCTGTCTCATACATATCATTTTCACCAGATGATATATCACCGCTGTGTACTCCCACAGTGTGTCAGAAACACTCAATACATGATGTGAAGCTCAGCCCACATGGTCTCTGGGTGTTTCATGGTTAGGCAATCACAAGGACCAGAAGCAAGCCAGAATATATCTCTCAAAAGAAAAATAGTTACTTTCAGGAGAGGGAATGGAGTTGCTCCAAAGTCCTAGAGGTCTGCACTGTGATTCTTTTGTTGTTGTGGTCCTGAGGCTTCATACAGTCTCCTTATTTTCACTGGCACTCTAAGTATCATTGTATCTGCTAGATCAGGAGACCCCAGTGGCAGAGAAAGCTGCACTGTAGCCTACCTTGCTGCAAGAGCCTTCTCTTGCCCTGGTCTCCAGTTGAAAGTGGAAGCCTTGCAATAACTCTAAATGTGTCAAAGTAGCACACTTGACTGTATTATATGTTGCCTCCAAAATCCAAAAAGACCTAACATGCTTTTTAAAAACTTTTTTTCCAAGGTAGGTATTGTGTGGTGCAGCAAAATGCCTCTCATCTTGGAGGTGATATCTCAGCATTCTCAAGACCATGGAAGAACATTCTCAAGAAACTCATCTGAGGTAGAAGGACTTCAATTTCTGTAGAAAGCTTATCCTCTACCCTCTAATTCACTCACATCTCTCTAAGGCATCAAAAAATGCTTGCTACTCAGCGGGGAAATTATTCCCTATTTAATAAACGGTGCTGGGAGAACTACCCAGCCATATGCAGAAGATTGAAACTGGACTCCTTCCTTACATCATACACAAAAATTAAGATGGATTAAAAACTTAAATGTAAAACCAAAAACTATTTAAAAAAAAAAAAAGAACCTTGAAGACAACCTAGGCAATACCATTCAGGACATAGGCATGGGCAAATATTTAATGATTAAGAGTACAAAAGCAATTGCAATAAAAGCAAAAATTGACAATTGGGATCTAATTAAAGAGCTTCTGCACAATGAAAAGAAATGATCAAGAAGGTAAACAGATGATGAAGAATGGGAAAAATTTTGCAAACTATGCATCTGGCAAAGATCTAATATCCAGCATCTAATGAGGAACTTAAGTGAATTTACAATTAAAAAAAAACATAAAAAGTGGGCAAAGGACATAAACAGACACTTTTAAAAAGAAGACACACATGTGGCCAAAAATAACATGAGAAAAAGCTCAATATCACTGATCATTAGAGAAATCTACATCAAAACCACAATGAGATACCATCTAACACCAGTCAGAATAGCTATTGTTAAAATTTTTTTTTTAAAGAAATAGGCCAGGTGCAGTGGCTAATACCTGTAACCCCAGCACTTTGGGAGGCCGAGGCAGGTGGATCACCTGAGGTTAGGAGTTTGAGACCAGCCTGGCCAACACAGTGTAACCTCATCTCTACTGAAAATACAAAAATTAGCCAGATGTGGTGGCAGGTGCTTATAGTCCCAGCTACTCAAGAGGCTCAGGCAGGAGAATCACTTGAACCTGGGAGGCTGAGATTGCAGTGGGCTTGAGATCAGGCCACTGCACTCCAGCCTGGGTGACACAGGAGACTCTGTCTCAAATAAATAAATAAAAGTTAATAAATAACAGATGCTGGCAAGATTGTGGAGAAAAAGGAATGCTTATACACTGCTGATGGGAGTGTAAATTAGTTCAGCTATTGTAGAAGACAGTGTGGTGATTCCTCAAAGACCTAAAGACAGAACTACCATTCAACCCAGCAATCCTACCTGGGTATATACCCGAGGAATATAAATCATTCTATTATAAAGACACATGCATAGGTTTATTGCAGTATTACTCACAATAACAAGACATGGAATCAACCTAAATGCCCATCAATGAGGTTGGATAAAGAAAAGATGGTATATATACACCATGGAATACTATGCAGCCATGAAAAAGAATAAGATCATGTCCTTTGCAGGGACATGGATGGAGCTGGAAGCCATTATCCTTAGCAAACTAATGTAGGAACAGAAAACCAAACACTGCATGTTCTCACTCATAAGTGAGAGCTAAATGATGAAAACACGTGGATATATAGTGGGGAGCAACACACACTGGGGCCTTTTGGAGGGTGGACAGTGGGAGGAGGGCAGACCTGTAACAGAGTACTATTGGTCCTGCCAAGTATAAGCAGGCTGCTTCTGGTGGTCTTGACAACTGGTATGGAAAAAAACAAGCTAGGTCAATAGTTACACTGAAATGAGTGTAACGGATCATGTTAATTTGCTCCAGTGAAGATACTACATCTGGAACAGCAACTGCAACTGGAGTCCAATCTAATTAAGTTTATGATAGTCTACAGGCATTCTCTAATATTTATCTGACTTTTGGATAAACTGGTCAGTTATGTGGAACAGCAATAGCTATCAGTACTTCTGTGTCTTTCAAGACTTTAATGGTGACATTAAACTCTAAAATTTTCCCCATGAATAAAGTATTGCTCTGGTTGATAATCTTGGTAGAACAGAGCTTGGAAGTTTCTAGGATCTTTACTTAACTCTTCCTACCAGAAAACCCCTCACACCTTGGGTCAGAGGTCCAACACAGGGATTCTTCCAATTGCTACAAATGTTTACTCCAATTACCTGAAGAATTAGGGACATCACCACAGGGTAGATCCATGAAACAGCTGGACACACTGTGAACTGGATGTGAGTTAATACTTCATCACCTGACTGCTAAAAATCCCCACTTTGACTGGTGGGCCACAGAAACATTTGGGGTTTTCAGAAGTTACTGTAAATTCAGAGCCAAAGCCTCAGATCCTCAAATGATCTGGGCAGTCTTTTTTCTCTGTGTGTAGTCACCCTGGTAAATAGTCATACATTCCTTTGAAGAAGGCTTGGAGGAAGATTCCCATTACGTACTTGTGGCAGTGTTGCAGGATCCTTCCTCAAAATGATCTGGTGTCCCCTTTATTCAAGGTGCTTTAGATTTGTGAACTATCTTAATCTGGACCTGGGTGAAAAGCCATAATAACTCTCTACCATGACAACCCAAAATTAGGTTATTGGCTACCAGACCTAGAATTTTGAGTTTCAGGGTGTGTGTGTTTCTTTTATATAGATCCTGCAGTACTCTAGTATCCTGGGCATTTATTTCATTCCTAGATTTTTAGGAACACGATGATCAATTAAGAATGTCCAGTGGTACCTACAGGCCAAGACATTGTGAATATCAATGTTGCCTTTACGGTAAATGCACCCATCTTATTTTTTTTCCAGGAAGTGCTCTTGACTTCTACTACTCCAGATTCTTATAACCTGAAATGAAATCAGAGTCCATCTCAATAGGATTCCCCTATTATCACACTTGGCCTACTAAGAAGAAAAATCAGAGATTTTAAGGAGATAGGTGCTCCCCTCAACACCTTAGTTAAGGGAATGCCTTCATACCACAACTGTGCCACATAGTTGGAGATGAGTATGCAGGCCACACATGATACTTCTACTCCAATATTTATTTTTTCCTAATCCTTTGTTTTCTCTTCCATATCATGTCAGGGAAACTCTGGTATCTCAATGTCATTAAACATATCCCACAATGAAGTGTAAGTTCCAGTCAACCAATCAGTAAGCTGTCAGAGCCATTTCCCGCTTCATGAATACTATTTTAAATTCAGAATCTTTAGAAAGCATACCCATATCTATTAGAGTTCAGTCTGATATAGTGTTATATTCTGTTTTCCTGAACATCCTTAGAATTCACTCTCACTTCTTCCTCATATTTCCAATATATATTAGTAATGTTTTCTAATTCATTTTATACATAAGAGATTTTGTCCTGAGTCATAGAGTGCATCTGCCCTCCAAAGCATAACTTAATATTATTTTTGGTCTACTGGAAATCAGGAATTGCTATTGTGGGTTTTGAGGAGAATTAGCATCTGTCCTAGTTGAGGTTATTGCTGATTTTCAAGCAACAAAAAACTAATCTTCTCAGATGATGGAGGGCAAGCTACTTCTACTGGCAAGAGAAGATCAAGTTGACTTGGATTTCAATATGGTCAGTTTCATGTGGATTCAACCAGATGTCCCCATTCAAAATTTCAGGATCCCATTCTTTTTGCAATTACCTTTCACATGGGAAGCTTGGTGAGAGTGGTATGATCAACAGATTAAAAGTCCTAACGTAGTTGAGGAATTGTTGTGGTTGCCATAAAAATGTAAAAGTAAAATGATATGAGGTGGAAGTTAGGGAAAACAAATAATTTCTTAAATCCAATTCCAAACTGAGGAAAAATCTCTGAAAGGTCAGCTTGGGTTTGATGGCTGCCCTAGAGAATCAACAATGAAGAAAGAGTAAGCAGAGAATGTCACCATGTGCTGAAATGTGGTTCATGTTTGGTTCAGGTTCAAATCCTGGCTCCACTTCTCTTGCTTTATTATCTCAAGCAAGTTACTTAACCTCTATGTCTCTTTTACTCATAAATAAAATAGAGACAGTAATAGTACCCGCTTCATAGGGTTGTGGAGATTAAATCAGTTTACGTATGTAACACACTAATAATTGTGAGTTAAATTAGACAAGCATGGCTCATCTACCAGTAGCTATATTGTCAACCAAGTGAGAAAACTATTTCTATCAAATGAGCGAGAGCATTTTTAAGGGAAATTGTGAAAAAGGAAGTATCCATGAAGCCCAATTTATACATGAAGAAACTGAGATGCCAAGAGATTTAGCAGGATGGCGTGTAAAGAATGTAGCTGGAATTCAGGTCCAGGATCCTCTCTCTAACACCAAGTATCCACTCAGATTTACTCTCTTTCTTCCTGTATCGTTTATAAGGTAGTTAATAGAGTCAGGGTGTCTAAAAGCTCACGAGCAGCAGAGGCAACATGGGTAGTCTGTGTCAATCATTTAAGAAAAACCTCACTGGTCATAATCCTCAGACAATATTTACCTTCCCAAAACTTAAATTTGAATTACAGTACCTTGCACATGGAAGCAAGTCACTGTGTGTGCAAATGAAGCAGGCCAACTGCCCCCATCCATGCCTTCCTGTTGCCTTTTCATGTTCCCCTAGACCTGGTAATGCTCAGAAAACACTAACAGTTTTGTTGTAGAAAGGACTCTGCAAAAGAAGTCAGTAGCCAATGAAATAGAGATATATACGGATTTGGATAAGATCTTATGAGAATCTTACGCTGGGACATTGATACCTGGTAGGATTTACGTCATCACAAAGAATGCCCCCAGGACCAGAGGGCACCAGAGCTGCCCAGACCCTGGGGAAAAACTGACCTATGGAGTTGGTTGATAATATATTGATACAGCTAGCACTCACATGCACAGACAGACTCTCTTTAACTGTTCTAGATGTGGGCGTTGCAATGAGACTGACTTAGGTTCAGAGCCCTATTCTGCTACCTTATTAATTTTGTAGCCAGGTAATTTATCTGCTTTGCTTCTTTACTTTAACTAAGACATGCTGTGAGCATTACAAATCAAACACCTACCATAAGCCAGTCATGGTTGAAGATAATCCAGGGATGGCCCCATCTTCTGGGAGTTCACAGTGGCACAACAGACCATAGACACACAATTACGATAAGGTGACAAGGGCTGTAGAAGAGGTAGATGTGGCTGCTTCATGAGCGTGGGGGTCATGGATGGCTTCTTCATAATCCTGCATTGCAATCTCTTTTCACATTGATCTCTCAGCCTGAAATCAATTGCTAACTCAAGCTTTCAATAATCACAGCACAGTGTTATTATAGCAGCTATTTTAGGGATACAACATTCAACCCAGAATCTTGTTCACAAGCCCTTTCTTTTGTGCTTTCCACAAAGGGCTCTGGGAAGCCCTCAAAGGATTGGGTTCTCTTTCCCTCTGTATCCCAAAGACCTTCCTCTGACCTTAGTTTCTGTCACAAATTTCATAACCAAAGTGGGATGGATCCTGAGGCAGGCTGGCCCCTTGGATCCTATGGCCACAGAGTTAGGAGAGAACAGGGAGTTGGCAGGAACAGATCAGGAGATATTGGGCCAGAGGTAGGGATGGACACAGAGGGAAATGGTCATTAGCAAGGGCCATATAGAGTGTTGAAGGGATACCAGTGAATGAAAAATTAATAAGGCCTAGGGCCATGCTATGATCAGGGACACTCCAGACCTTGGAAATAGTCAGAGATGAGCAAAGTGGCAGTACCAGGCAACCAGTTATGCACTGGAGAATCGGAGATAAAGAGGGGCCTGTTCCTGTCCTCAAGTAGTTGCCAATATGGAAGTGGAGAGAGCAAATGCATGCTTTGCAATATTCTGGTGCCATAATGTCAATCTTCACAGGCCTAGTTGGGACACAGAGCATAGTGACCTCTGCAGGGGATTGAGGTGAGGGAATATGGTTTTGGGAATATGACCCTTCTATCTGGCAAAGGCTCCCTCTTACCTCAGTTCAAACCTATTGGATCCCAATGATTCAGAACATGAGTTTCACTGTCAGATAATCCTGTTGGCAATGTCAGGAATACCAACATTCCTCCAAATATATTTAACTAGGAACCCTTTAATATATGACACTCATTAACATCCTGTAGAACTAGTGCACCAAGAAAGAGCCTTGAGGAACATGGCTTTTTGGCATTTCTACAAAATGTAGCACTTAATAAACACGAACTTATATCAATCACTAATGAATTCAATTAATCAACAATGAATTAATTTATGTGGATCCAATTGAAAGAAAAGGTCTATAAATTTAACATGAGTTATGCCCCTAGTTTATTTATAACCCTTATGGTGTGCATGTGGTCATCTCCCTGTCTACAAAGTTTTTTCCACAGTCTCCTTCCCAGTCCGTGATTCATCATCCCACACCCTACTCATTCTTTAAAGCTCACCCCAAACATCCCGTGAGAGCATGCTGATCTCAAGTAGTTTCATACCTGCCGCCTGCCTCCCTCATGCATTATAAGCCTCCAAGAGACATTCTGCATCTGGTACCGAAATAATGAGACTATACTTCTCACTACAGAGAGGGGGGCTCCTGTAGGAAAGTTTGAGGTAAGGGGTGCCTCTAGGGTCTTAAGGTGATGCTCTCCAAGTCCATTTTGTTAGAGAATAATAGGACGACAGTAAGGAATTCAGAGTCCTGCCACACAAAAGCTGCTACATATATCTGGGAGCCAGTTAACTCATTTCCCCCACTCTTGCCCTCCTCCATTCACCTCCAATTAATTATCCTTACTGCCACCCAGTGCAGCTTTTCTAAAACATATATCCGATCCTGATTACAGTTCTTTAAAACTTCTTTTCCTGCAGATTCAAGCTTAAATTCTCTGCCATGACATATAAGGCCATTCACAATTCCAGCCTTTCTCACCATTTCCCAACAAGGGGGCTTTGTTGGAGTCCAATTGAGAACATCATCCTTCCCTTCTGAATCTAGCACATTTCTACACCCTTGCATATGTTGGTCTCTCCCCTCAACTCCTCCCAATCAGCCTGACCTGCCTTCTCTCCCTTGAGAGCTCAACTGGTATGGTCCGCCCTCCATTCAGCCTGCCCAGGGTTGCTCCAGCTGGGGTAGGTCCCCCTCCTCTAAGCTCTTATGACGCCATGCATGCCTCCTGCTCAGCTCCTATAACTGTGCTCTGTCCCACCTCTGTCCGCAGGACGGTGTGGGCTTCTCAAGGGCACAGCCTTCTCTGGTGCAGGCATTTGCCTGGCCCTCATGAATGCTCAATCAGCAAATGTCACATGGACAATGATGGAGATGAATTACAGATAATACTTATTGCCTTTCTCCAAACTGAAGGGTCACCAGTTCTGTTGTTTTAATCTAAAAACAAGAAAGTGTCTGACATAGTAAGAAGACACACTCAAACTTGAGGCAGGGGGATCTTGGAATTGTGATAGAGAAGAACTGGATTCCAGTCCTAGTTGTGTTGCTTGCTCTTTGTGTGACCATGATCCCATTACTGAGACTCTTAGAGGCAGACAGAGCTGGACTGAGGTCCCTCACAGATAATTTTTAAAATAAAATGATCCAGAAAGACATCCAGGGAAAGGACAATTGCAATACTTCATTTATCTTTGTCTCCCTTATCACAACAAGTGCAGGTACCCAGTTGCTATAGTTTTGAACGATGTAATGAATAAATTAATTAATAGGCAAGTGAAAATGGATTCCTCCAAGCCTGGAGGTAAACTTTCAAAGGCCAGATTTAAACATTCCCTTGGTTGTGTTGAGAAAGACAAGTGCCGAAAAACTCAGAGACTGAATCAATTTAATCTTTCCCCAGAGAAGCAGAAACGGGGAGAAGCCAAAAGGCACTATTTACAGAAATAGCCCAGATTCTGCTTTGATGCATTCATTGCAAACTCAGAACCAGCTGAGGCTTTTGCTGCCCTAGCCTCAGATCACGGGCTCTGACTGTTGGGAACCAGTCCTGGCTTTAATAAAGTGGCATCAGGCAGTATCACATCCTCGACACAGAAGAGCCTCTCACTGCCTTACAACTGAGGGCGAGCTAACAAAGCCAGCCATCCGTTCGCAGCCTGAAGGTGCATCTGCAACATGGGGAAATAACAGAGACCTGATTCCCAGGACTGCTGTGAGAAGCCCACGCTTTAGGGCCAGGCAGTCACTCTAGAATGTTTCATGCAAACATGAGCACTTTGCATGGAGACAACCATGAAAAACAACTTGGAAAAGGCTGAATTTATTTGGCTACACTAGTAGGTGTAATAGAAGTTAAACCCAGAAGACTAGGAGTTGGAGACAGCCGGGCTGGAATCCCAGCTTGACTACTAAGTGAGGCAAGTTGCTGAACCTCTCTGAGTCTTTGTTTTCCTATTAGTAAAAGAGGAATAATAAAAATATCCACCTTGCAGGGCTGTTGTGAATTGTGAGAATTAGAGAGGATGACACATGTAAAGCAGCCCCATGTCATTAGCCCCAGCTGCCGTCCCTCCAGCTGACTATGGATGCATGAAAGAGCCAGCCCAGCCAGAATTCCCGCCCAGGCACACTGTGATTCCGGAAGAGGGGTGATGCCATTTTGGCATCCGGAAGACAACAGAACATCCTGCCCACAGCAGGAGCATTGGCATCGTATTTTCATAGCAGGCTCTGGTGATGGAAACCAAGGGGCTGAGACCACAGCTAGAGCAGAGTAATGTATGGAACTGCCCTTGAGAACTTGTGAGATCCCCCAGACCCCTCAGAAACAACTGCAGTGTTTGCTTACGTAGGGGTGATGGGGGTGGTGAGCTGTTGAATGTGAGGGGCTGATCCATGACGCGAGCCCAGCCAAGTGATGCTGGGAGCATGTGGCCACACTAAGGTACTCCCGCCCTTCTAGGGTTCAAGTAACCTGTGATGATCCCCAATGGCAGCTTGTTAGAGAACAGTGGGGACAATATGAAGTCCTTAATGAAGTAGAAACGTGATTTGCTTCACGTCTAATTCCTACACTAAATGCTTCAAAGGCCATTTATTGACTGTTTTAAGGAATATGAAGCAAACCAATGTGGCTGGGACATATGTAATCCATAAAGGTTCCTTGAGTGAATTACAACAGAATGTATCATTTCATTACCTCAGGGATGCCATTCAAAAGGACTCTGGAAAACACTTTTATGTAACTAACCAAAATGATCCAGTATCTATAGAAACAACAGCATCGTACTGTTGAAAATCAGCAGTCACTTCTTAAATGTGCATTTCAAAACAGTTTCACAATTATTCCTGGATGTGATCACCTCATATTAACTCATTGAATTAGGTAAAAACGGGAATTATTAAGCATATTAAGCAGATGAGGAAGCTGAGACAGATACATGATAAATGCCCAGGTCACCTAGCTGGTGAGTCACAAAATCTGCTGTGGCATATTATATGCATTTTCTTTGATGATGATATAGGGAAAACGTGTAAAACTCATTATTCAGGACAAATATTGAGGCAGCTACTCTATACCTTTGTTATTCATTTCAGTATCACAACCAAGAAGTAGTCTTGCCTTTTTTTTTTTTTTAGACGGAGTCTCGCTCTGTCGCCCAGGCTGGAGTGCAGTGGCGCGATCTCAGCTCACTGCAAGCTCCGCCTCCCAGGTTCAAGCAATCCTCCTGCCTCAGCCTCCCAAGTCACTGGGATTGCAGGCACCTGCCAACATGCCCAGCTAATTTTTGTGTTTTTAGTAAAGACAGGGTTTCACCATTTTGGCCAGACTGGTCTCGAACTCCTGACCTCAGGTGATCAGCCTGCCTGCCTTGGCCTCCCAAAGTGCTGGGATTACAGGCATAAGTCACCATGCCTGGCAGAAGTAGTCATTATTAATCCCACTTTACAGGTGAGGAAACTGAGGTTCAAAGCGCTGAGTAACCTGCTGAAGGTCACAGTGCTGGCAGATGGTAGATCCAGAGCTGGAGCATTCCAAAGTCTTTGTAGAGTGCCACCCGTCTCTAAGGCAGAGCGGGGGAGCAGGTGGCAGGTCCAGAGCTGGAGCAATCCAAAGTCTCTTTAGAGCACTTTCCCTCTCCAAGGCAGAGGGGTGGCGCAGGGGGGGTTGCAGACCAATCCAAATTGCTTTGTGCTTTGCATACAACTGAATGAAGCAGCAAAACACTGGTTGGCTATGCTTTGGCAGAGAATGAGAACATGAAATCCTGTCGCCATGTTCAATCATAACTCAAGTAATACAGGAATGCAAGCTCCCAAGGCTAGTGGAGTTAGGAATGAATAGAAACATCATTGTCCCTGGTGTGGACGTTGAGGCCACCTTCCCAGGTACAATATTCAGTTTAGCCCTTCCTTCACTTACTTGATGCTCAGAAAATTGCACCCTTTACTTGAAAATTCCCTGGGAGAATACAATTAATTTCTTGATTAAAATGATTAAATCAAGTGTCACCTGCAGTAGAAACATGCTGAGAAAGAAAATGCACCCTATAAATAGGATCAGTGACGGTCTCACCTGCCATCTGAGGAAGCACGGTGGAGGGAGCCAGTATCGAAGAAAGGACAGATGGGGCCTAAGCCAGAGGGCTGAAGAACTGGGATTTAGGAAGCAGCTGTTATTGAGGGGAAAGAACAAGAGTTCTGGAGGCTGAAGATTCAGGGACAAGTTCCAGCTCCACCCATTACTAACTGTGACACTGGTAAACCATTTAACCTATCTGTCTGTCTGTCTGTTTATCTTTCTTTCTTTTCTTTTCTTTTTCATTCTTTCTTTTTCTTTCTTTCCTTCCTTCTCTTTTTTCTTTCTTTTCTTCCTTTTTCTTTCTTTTTCTTTCTTCCTTCATTTCTTTTCTATTTTTTTCCTTCTTTCAACAAATATGTTTTGGGCACTTACCAGGTACAAGGTACTCATAACTTGGAATAGATCAGCGTGCAACACAGGCTATATCAAAATGGGGAAGCATGCATATAAATAATCACAGATGAATGCAAAATGAGATCATTAATAAGTTCAATGAAGAAAAAAGACAACATAAAAGTGTATAATGGGAGCATCTGGCCAAGGCAGCAAAGTCAGAGAATGTCCCCACAAAGAAGCAGAGCTAAGCTGAGACATCAGCAGCAAAAGGAGTTACCATGAGCAAGAATAAGAAAGACCGATCCAGGCAGTATGTGCACAGGTCCTGTGTCGGGAGGGAGCGTGATGCTCCTCAGAGCATTAGAGGGATATAAAGAAGTCCAGTATGTCTGGCACACAGCATGTGAGTGGGAGGGTGGCGCATGATGGGGCTAGAGATGTAAGCAGGGGTGAAGCAGCAGGACACCGTAGAACATGTCAAGACTGTGAGTACTGCATTGTAAAAGTAGGATATGGCTAAAACTCCAGGCTCCAAAATGAGTGGAAGGCTCCAAAAACAGGCAGATATGCAGGAGAATGCCAAAAAAAAAAGATACCTGCTCTTCAGGTCTTCAAAAAAGCCAGCAAAAATACACTTTCTGAGATTGAGGGGCACTTACTGGAGTGTACCTGTAAAAGCTCCTGTCTAAAATGCAGTCACTGAGAGGGGTAGGGGGGATACGCTGGCAGAAGGAAATTCCCTGCATCAAGTTCAATTTAAAGCACAGACAGAGCTAAACAAGAGGCACACAGAAGACATATTTGCAGGAAGCACTCTGTAGTACAGCAGCAGCACGAGAGAAGAGAGCTTTGCATTGCAATAAAACTATAGAACAAAATAACTGCCTGTCTTCATTGACACTGGAAGGTTAAGTGACTATACCCACAAAACCCTAGATCACAAGAAAATATTCTAAATAGCCAAGGGCACCACTTTGGTCCTTCCTCTGCATGAATATCCTACAAACGTCAATTTAAGGCAGAACAAACTAAAGATCCAAGCCTCCCATCCTCCACTGATGATACGTAAGTAGAGCAGCCCATAATCCATATATATATATCAGAAGAAGTAAGAAAAAGAAACAGATAAATCAAATAGACAAAGTATACCTGCCAGGAAAATATAGCCACGAGGCATGGAGGTTTATGTTCCTATAATACAGGGTTTCTCACACTTTGTTCACTATCAGAATCATCTGGGAAGCTTGGTTAAAATTCAAAGGTCCAAGCCTTATTCTTCATCATTGAGCCCAAGCCTATGTTCTTCATGAGCTCCTCACGAGCTTCTAACTCACACCAAGTTTGAGAACCACTGCCATAACAGAAAACCAGCCTTAACTCACACAGTGCATGGTGGCCCCTAAAATAATTACTGTGCTTAAGCTATCATGGTCCAGTAAGACTGAAGGGTTAGATTTTTGTTCCACACTGAGGTTCCAAGGTCTCCTTGGTTGCAAATAAGGAAGCAAGTAGCTCCTGTTGCTACCTGCATCTATGCAGCTGCTCCAAAAAGAGCTACCTTTAGAAGGAAGCTGACTTTGCACATGGTAGACTAACGAAGGAAAGCATTCAAGTACCCTATGATGTTGTTGAGCTCCTCCATTTACAAGCCTGACACTCCCCTGTCTCAGGGCTTCCACCGCTAAAGCCAATAAATTTTGTCGAGTAAGCCAGATCAAGTCACAGTTTCCAATATGTGCTACCCAAAGCACCTTTACTGATACAATAAGTAAGACTTTTGATACAGGGAATGACCTTGAAAATATAGTTCTTTCTCTGTTGGCGATTTTGACTTGAGAATCCACCACCCTCAAAAAAAAAAAAAAAAATAGTAAAAGCTACTTCAACATCTAATTCAACAATTTAGATGAGTGGTCACCAGGTACTTACAGTTCACATGGTATCAGCTTTCGATGAAGGTAACGAGCTGCAAAGATTCATGTGGTATCCCCCATAGCCACCAGAACATGGTTATGCTGCAAGACATAGTGAAGGAAATATGAGACGTAAATAAGAATGGATACAGTCATCAGAAAGATTTTGAGGCCAGATGTAGTGGCTTACACCTGTCATCCCAGCACTTTGGAGGCCAAGGTGGGAGGATCACTTGAGCCAGTGGTTTGAGACCAGCCCGCACAACAAGGCAAGGCTCCATTTCTACCAAAAATTTTTAAAAGCCAGGCATGGTGGCCCACACCTGTGGTCCCAGCTACTCAAAAGGCTGAGGCAAGAGGATCACTGAGCCCAGGAATTTGAGGTTGCAGTAAGCTGTGATCACACCACTGCACTCCAGCCTGAGCAACAGAGCGAGACCCTGTCACAAGCAAACCAAAAGGTTTTGAACCAAGTGATGAGATGAGAGAACCTAGAGTTAACAGCAGTTTGTGAGTGGAGACTCATTCAGATCCGCTCAGCCATTTACTTGCTGTGTAGCCTTCAACAAAGAACTCGTCCTTCCTGACTTTGGTTTTCCTCATCTGTAAAATGAGGAGAATAATGGTATCTTTGATTTAGGGTTGACATGAGGATTAAGTGAGATACTCTACATACAGCAATTAGCACAGCACCCAGCACCTAGCAAGCAGCCAATCGACGGGAGCTATTAATAACCGTAGTTCTATTGTTTTTATTATTGCTATTACCAGTCTGCAAAGGGGAAAGACATGAACGGATAATGGCAATGAAAGCAGAAGAGCACACAAGCATTAAAGAGCTCCAGGGGAGAGAGTGACTAACACAGGGGCACTTGAAGGACAAGCATTCAGCACAGGTTGGAGCAGGCAATGAGAGGAAGGAGGAGGAAAGAAAAGAGAAAGAAAAATATAAGAAGCATAGGAGATCAAGCTGGGAGAGAGCTGAGAAGGGCAGACACTCCAAGCCAAGGAACAAGTCTTCAGGAAGCTTTGGGAGAATGTGTCATTTTCTGGGAATGACATAAAGCTCCACACTGGACCTGAGACTGCATGTTCCTGTGTGGATCTGGGAGAGGTGAAGGGAGACGGACAGATGGAGGCCACACCAGGAGAGCCCAGGCTAGCGAGTCAGGACTCAGTGCTTTGAGCAACTGCAGCCACTGAAGGTTTAGGGTTTTGTTTTGTTTGAAAGGCCAAGGCTGTCCTGATAAAGCTTTCACTCGTTTGCAGAAGTCCTCTCTGACGATAGTGCAGAGGATTCACTGCAGCAGACAGACAGAAGTTGGTAGGCGGCTGGATTCCAGGGGAAAAGGTCGATGAAATCCTGAACAGAGGTCAGGACAAAGGGAGCATAAAAACAGCAACAAGTGCTCTAAGGAGGTGATGTGTTGAGTGTTCCAGGAGGATACCTCCTGGGAAGACTGGGCTGATGGGGTGCCCTTCCTTGGGACAGGGAGAACAGGAGGAGGAGCAGGTTTCCAGGAAGGTCTGCCATGCCTGGGGAGCCTCCAAGTGGAGATGTACATAACACAGCTGCCTGGATGCATCTCATGCTCAGGAAGAATGTCCACCCTGGAGATGGGAATCGTGAAACTTGGCTGCCCAAGAGATGGCATTTCCCTCATCATTCCGTAAGTGAGCTGACCCCCTATATTATGAGCCTCCATTTTCAGGGCAGCACCAATGCAATCTAGGCTTCCTCTCTCCACAAGGATTGTTTCTAAGTTCCTGGCCCCAACCAGCTGTGGTCTTTGCCCACACAGGTGGCTTCGTGCCTTCCTCTATGCGCCTTTAGGCCTTTGCTCTAGGAGAATGAGAAGTGTGTTGCACCTCTCTAAGCCTTGTTGGGAGAATGAGGACCCTGTGGGACTGTGTCTGGCCCGTCTGTCTGGACACCAGTGTCAGCCATTTCTACTCTGCTCCAGCCCCTGCCGAGTAGAAACTCTATGCCTTGCCACATTCCCACGCTGTCCCTGGGAATGGACAACACAGCTCCTCTGGACCTTAGGTTCCCTGCAGTCAGTCTGGAGCCTTCGTTCCCCTCCTATTCCCAGGGCTTGCAGACATGAAGCAGGTGTTCGGCATCTTGCTCTCCTTGCTGAGTCTACAGAATCTTTATCTGAGGATGGCAAGGTCTGGCCCCTCCCTTTTCTTGCCTGGACTTCACACCATACATTTGTATACCCGGAGTTCTTCAGCTTAAGTCTGTAAAATCCCACCCCCGACCTTAACTCAAAAGCCTCAGCTTTGGAAACCCACAGTCCCTTCTGTTTCTCTGGATGTCATCCACCCCCTGAGGCACTGAGTGCTGCTGGTGGAGGAGAGGCTGGGGCAGGAGAAGGAGAAACCATGGAAGAAGAGCCTGAGTTCCCATCCCCAACCATCCTGCCACCCAGAAATGCAAGAATCCTGTGCACACAGATAATGAAGATGTAGGACTGGATGAACTTACTACCCCGACAGAGCACAGAAGGAAAAGAAAAGGGGTGCAGGGTCGAGCTCTAGGAGACAGAGATGCTTTAAAGCAGGGGCATGCAGCATTTTCCTATAAAGGGACAGATAGGAAACATTTTTGACTTTGCAGGAACCACTCAAATGTGCTGTTCTAGGCCAGGAGGAGCCATAGATAGTACATAAATAAATGCGTATCGCGGTTCCAAAAAAAAAAACTTGAATACAAAAACAAGTCCTGGGCCAGATTTGATCTACAGGCTGGAGTTTATTGACCCCTGTCTTTACAGACGGGCATGAGACAAGGCCTCCGAGGAGGAGCAGAGATGGGAGCCAAGTGAGATGCTGTCAGGGTTAGAATTTGTCCCTGGGATTGGTTTGTGCCAAAGCCTGTACTCTTACTGCAGTGCTAGCCCTGGCCACAAATTGCAATCACCTGCAGGACTTTAAAAAATTCCAGTGACTCTGGTTTAGTCCCTCAAGATTCTGCCATAAATGGTCAAGGCTAAGGCCTGCAGCGTTTTCAGAGCTCCCGGAGTGATTCTAACAGGTGACTGGGATGGAGAGCCTGTCCGTGGCTCCTCCTTGCAGATGCGGACCATCATCTCAGTGCACCTCCCAAGTCCTAGCACCTCCTCCCCATCAGTGCAGCAAACACAGCAGTTCCCTGCAGTCTGGGATTTCTCACACTTGATTTCTCTGTCTCAGAGGGTCAGAGATGATCTCCCAGGATAGAGCCAGGTCAGGAGGAGGAAGGGTCAGAGGAAACCTGTTGTGTTCTCTCTAACGTTATGATTCCAGTTGTCATGGCAAACACCAGCATCTCTTGGGCTGGCTGGGGCACAGATTCCTTTTATCTTTTTTAATTTGGTTTTGATTGTTTTTGCTTTAAAATTAGGCCAGTGGGAAAAGTACAGCTTGGAGCAGAGCTGGTGAGAGGTCCCAGGCAATGACCTGAGGACTCTAGGCTCAGGGTATGTTTGGACTGGCCACAGGGCTGAGCTGCCCAAGGGAGCTACCCAAGGACAAAGACGGAGAGAACAGGCTGCTGTGCCCGACCAGGCCCCAGGGTGCACCTGCAGCCCGCTGCTGGGTGAGAGCCATACAAACTGGGGTCCTTGATCTCATTAGCAGCCCCTGCAGGGAGCAGACTCCTCCATCCTGCTGTCCTCCACTGAACAAGCAATCACTTTTGACCTCTGGCCCAGCTGCCCACCCACCTGGTTTCTCTGTCCCCACGCCCAGCAGGAGAGCGGGCAGAGGATCAGATGCATCACACGGAGAATGACTCTAGCCCCTGCAGAACGCCTCGGTGTGTAAAGCGGCTGCATGAGTCATTTCATAGTCACAGTAACCCTCACGATAAGAGAACGGAGGCTCAGGCAAGCTAAGTGGTCCCAAGTCACATCACTAGGGAGTGGCAGAACCAAATTTGGACCCAAGTTATCCAGACTTCAAAGCCCATGCTCTTTCCAGAACATTCTGCTACCTGATGTCTTCCTTCTGAGCGTTTGCTAGAGGATCAATCGGCAGCATGGTGAGGCTAGGCCCTAGAATACCTGACTGAATCCTCAGACACAGTGGGCAGAGGCAGTCCCTGCCTGAAGCAGAGGATGGAAGGCCTGACTCGGGGCTCAAGGCACTTCATGGTTCAGATGCGAGAGAGAGTCCGACATGTGGTTCAGAAACGGTGCTGCAGAGCTGCACTGCCTGGGGCCAAATCCTGGCTCTGCTCCTTACTAAGTGTGGCATTTTGGGCAAATCACTCAAACTCCTTAAGTCTCAGTTTCCACATCTGTACAACAGGGATCGTCATATTAGTGTCCATGTCACAGAGCTAAGCTGAGACTTAAATGCAATTTGAAAGTGCTTCCTAAGTGTGCATTAAGCCAGGCATTCCCAGTGGGGCCCAACCTCCAAAGTGCGAAAACTGATTCTTGGGAGGTAAAATACATTAGATATTACAATAGTCTGTGGCCCACCAAAGTTCAACTCTACTCAACAAAATTGTATTTCTTACTATTTCATTTCTTTCATTAGGGAGAAATTAAATTCTAATTTAATTTACTCTTAAGGGGACAATAATGAAATAAAGGGTGAAAAAATACTGTAATACGTACTGGTTCCCATTAGCTTTCCCATCTCATCCCTCATTCCCCTCCTGGTAGAATCGGCCTTTCTCACACGGCCCTAAGATAGGTTTCTGCTGCTTTTGTCCCTCGTGCACTCTCATTCAGGAAGGTTCCTTCCCACTTTTGAACTGTTGCCACCTTATTTATCTTTCACAATTAGCTCAATCCAACTCCACTGTGGAGCCCTGCCCTGTCTTCCCAAGGGGAGGTAATCTCTTTTTCAAAGCCTGCATCATAGACCTCTGTGAGAGCACGCAAGTCAATGTGTGCCCTGATGGAGTTAGTTATTTACGTGGCTGGCCATGAAAAGAGGAAAGCTATTAAATTGTGAGCCCTCTCACTCCCACCACACTTCATTGGCTAGGAAGAGAGGAAGCCTGCCTGCTGTGTTAGTCCCTGAGCCTGCAGGTCATGCAAACTCTGAGTGAAGAGAAGGGCAAGAAAATGCAGTGGCTAAACTGGCTGATAACATGAAAAAGAGTCAAGACCCAACAGGGAAATCTAGAGAGACAGAAAGTAGATTTGTGGTTGCCTAGGGCAGTGGGGTACTCTGGGGAGACAGGGGCGTGACACCTAAAGGGTGTGGAGTTTCTTTTTGACATGATAAAAATGTTCTAAAATGGACTATGGTAACAGTTGTACATATCTCTCTACTAGCGACCATTAAATTGTAGGTACTTTAAAGGGGTGAATATTATGGCATGTGATCTGTGTCTCAATAAAGTTTTTTTTGTTGTTTTTGTAAAGAGCTGATCCCAGAGAGAAGGGGGAAAGGAGAAGCAAAAAGAGGGAGCTGTATGAGTGAGAGCTTTGGGGAGGAGAAAGGGTTTGGATAGTGTGCAGGAGATAGCGGCCTGCACCTGGGGTTTAGTGTGAGAAAGATGGAAACACTTTTAAAAGTCTGTTGTGTCTTATGAGTGCATTATCTCTTTGGTATTTTCTGGAAACATCACCATAGAGATTTCAGCTTCTTTTCCATTATTAAGGACACTGGATTGAGATTTTCTTTCTTTTGTAAATTCAACACTGCGCCAAGATTGAAACATGAAGGAGCTGGGGTCCTTGTGGCTTATTCATGTCTTTCCAAAAGACAGAGAATGCTTGGAAAGTCCAGGAAGCATATCATGCACTGTTGCTCCCCAACGCCTGGCCCCACACTGCACCTCACATGGCACTCTGTATGTGGGATGCCCTGGGCTGAACCCCACCTCAACCTGCCTGAGCATCAGACTGTGGACAAATCACTTCCCTTCTCTCAGATTCCTCATCTGCAAACAGCAAACAGACCCTTTCAAATCCTTTCTTGTTCTTAAATGCTGTGAGGTCAATGGGTAGCTCTTGAGAAATGTCTTAGTCTGTTTGCTGTTGCTATAACAGTACACCTGAGATTGGATTAAAAAAAAAAAAAAAGTTTATTTCTTACAGTTCTGGAAGCTGGGAAGTCCAAGATCAATCAGGCAACTGCATCTGGTCATTCTCTGATGAGGGCCTCATGCTGTATAGCACAGCAGAAGGTCTTCACTGAGAGCCAAACTGGCTTTCATAACAAACTCACTCCCATCATAAATGGGAAACCCATGAAATCATGAATGGATTAATCCATTGATGAGGGCTGCTTCTGTCTGTTATGCTTCCTCATTCAGGAAGTCTCCTTCCCACTTTTGAACTGTTGTCACCTTACTTATCTTTCACAATCAGCTCCAATCCCACTGTGCTGTGGAGCCCTGCCTTGTCTTCCCAAGAGGAAGTAATCTCTTTTTCAAAGCCTTCTGATTATATCTCTGAGAAGTATAATCAATGTGTGTCCTGATGGATTTAGTTGGAGCCCTCATGGCCCAGTCATCTCTTAAAGGCCCCACTTCTTAATACTGTTACATCAGGGATTAAGTTTCAATGTCAGTTTTGAAGGGGAAAAACAGTCCAACCATATTAAAAGAAAATGAAGAGAACTTACCTAGGAAGAAAAATAGAGTAGATTGTAACTTTATCAGAAAGGTGTTGCTATGTAGAAAACCTGAAACAAATATGACAAAATGCTAACATTTGTTAAGTCCAGGTGAAGGATAAAAATGTCACACACACGCCCACATCCACACACATACAACCTAAATCAAAGACAGTAAAATGAAGGACCCTTGAAACAAGTTCATAAATACAAATAAAGAATCATGAAGAAAAGAGTTGGACAGCAATCTCCCCACTTCCCACCCAGAAGACTTGCCCTTGCAAGGGGGCAGCAAAGGCTGGGAGACAGCTGATGGCTTCTGCCACTTGCAGGGCACTGGGAACTCACATCAAATATGCCAGCACCTGTGTCTAGAGTCAAAGAAGAGCCACATGGAAAAAGTCCACAGCTGCCATAGCCTGATTTTGAATGACGCACAGAGAAACACAGTATTCTAGATTCATGAACTCCTAACCTCATGGAATGAGTCTGGGCTTTGGAGTCAACTGTCTGGGTCTCATTTTTAGCTCTGCTCCTAACTAGCCATATCACAATGTCTTCCTGGGCCTCAGGGATCTCATCTTTAAAATATTATAGAGAAATCATGGAAAGCTTCTAACAGAGTGCCTGGCATGTAACAGATGCCCAAAATAATACAGCTGATAATAACAGCAAATACTAATGTAGGATCTATAGGTACCAGGTGCTAAAACATATCTACCCTTACAAGTCTCATAATTACACTCCTGTAAGGGAAATAATACCATTATGACTATTTTACAAAAGAGAAGTTGAAGCACAAGAAGATTAATAACTTGTTGAATGTCACACAGCTAGTTATTGGCAGAGTTGGGATCTAAATTTGGGCAACATTAAACTTTCTCTCACACGGTTCACAGTGTAGTAGTGGTGGTAGTAGAAGAATCATCTGTTAGAATCATGGGCTCTTGGAGAACAAAAAAAGCCCAGGATTTTATTTATTCAACACACCTTAACTGAGGGCATTCTCTGTGTCAAGCATCAGGCCCAGTACTAGGTATACAGTGATGAGAAAACAGACACATTTCTCTCTTAAATTTATTATCTCTGGAAATTCCTAACTGGGGGAAGCAAGAGGCCACAGTGTTGCACTTAAGCCAACTCATATGGGCTCACAAAAGCCTATTATTAAATTTTCAGAAATTTTTCATGTGGTTGTCAAATCCAGCCATTATTGAAAATTAAATTATATAAATTTATAATAAATTAAAGACAAACATAATAAATCCTAAAAACTTCCCACACCCTAATTATTTTACTATAGTTTACTGAGTCTATGTTGGGAAGGCTGTCTGCACCTATTGAATCTATATAGTGGAGACACTGTGTGGTGGTGGCTACTGAGCGTATCTTCCCAGCTCCATGTCAGGGGCATCACAGGCAGTGTGTTAGGAGTGTTTACACCACAGTGATGTGCAAACTCTGAAACTCAGTGCTTGGCTGACTGTTGACTGTGTAAGCTTAAGAGATGAAGAAAATGTCAATAATGCAGATTAAATGTAAAAGTGTATTATGTCCTGCCACTACATTGTGAGTATCACTATATAAGAAAACAGTCTAGAATTCAAAAATCACTAGCTGACTTAGCAAAGAAATTGTTCACACCATTGAAAAAGGAGCAAAGTTTGGGCACACAATTTCATTGTTTCACATTCATGTTACTCGTTAGTGTAAACAAAACTATCAACTAGCGTTCATGTTGAAACTGCTCATTTATCTATTGTAATCACAGGTTTCTTATAGATAAAATCAACAAAATTGGCAAAAATCAACAAAAGCATTCTGTATCTATTGGCTACATGGAATGTATAATAAAAATACTATACATCTTATTATTATAAATTGTGTGCCCATATCCTTTATAAGTAAAATTTATAATGAGCTTATTTATGTATATGCATGCATCATTCTTCCCACAGAGCCAATTATTAAAAACTTACCAGCACACTTTTAGAAAAGGGTGAATTAGATCTAATTAATACGGAATATGGGAAAGACATGTATATTTAGAAAATACTCTTCCAAAAAGATTTTGTCTTCTTCCAAAAGAGGCCTCTATTGAATATGCTTTCTTAGAATTACAAACCCAGATGTACTCAGGGCTTTTCTCACTTAAAGATGTAAGTAAACTTGGTTTAAACCTCCCTTTGCATGGAGTATGTGTACCCAGGGTCTCTCTAAAGCTTTGATAAATCCTGCCCTGTCTTCATCTTGGTGGACTCTACCCACCTCCTTCTCCTTCCTGTTGTCTTGGCTCAGCTTTGGCCTGCCTGGAGCCACTCTTTTCCAAGAAAGAGTCCACCAAGCCAAATGTCTAGAGTTTAAAAAAAAAAAAAAAAAAAAAAAAAAAAAAGATGTGGTGAGGAATTCATGGCCCATGAATGAAGCAATCCTCATAATTAATGTGATTAAATGGAAAAATACTCTAGCTTCCTCATCCCTTGAATGAGGGATGGTTGGTAGTGCCTCCCAGAAGAATCACATGCCACTTGTCCCCATCAGTAATCTGCCCAACACAAGTTGAAGAAGGAAAAGCTTGTTTCTTTTTGCTAGCTCAATTTCCTTATTCTCCTACTAGTATTTCCTGGGATCACTTTCCCCCAAACCAAGGCAGAATCAGTTTCATGGCTATAATGGATGAATTGCAAAAATGGTCCCAAGTCTTCATCTCTTTCTGAATACAAGTCCTTTGAAATATAACTTTGCAGCCCCTCCCATTGGGCCTGTGGCTTCCTCTGGTCAATGGAATACAGTGAAAGATGAGAAATGGATTATAGTAGAAGGTCAGAAATGGAATGCAGTGGAAGGTCAGAAATGAAATATAGTGGAAGGTCAGAAATGGAATGCAGTGGAAGGTCAGAAATAGAATAAAGTGGAAGGTCAGAAGTGGAATACAGTGGAAGGTCAGAAATGGAATACAGTGGAAGGTCAGACGTGAAATACAGTGGAAGGTCAGAAATAGAATGCAGTGGAAGGTCAGAAGTGAAATACAGTGGAAGGTCAGAAGTGAAATACAGCAGAAGGTCAGAAATGGAATACAGTGGAAGGTCAAAAATGGCATATAGTGGAAGGTCAGAAATGGATTATAGTAGAAGGTCAGAAATGGAATACAGCAAAGATCAGAAATAAAATACAGTGGAAGGTCAGAAATGGAATGCAGTGGAAGATCAGTGTGCCTGTTCTGAACGTGGACTTCGAGAAACCTTGAGCACTTTTACTCTGTCTCTCTCAATCCTTTACCATCAGAACACACTTGGTTATCTTGATGGGGGATAAGATATCTGAAGTAAAGCCAACCCAGAACTGTTGCCCAAGCTGAAGCCTCAGACATGTGAGAGAGCTCAGCCAAGATTAGCCAAATTTCAGCTGGCCACAAAAGTATGAGTGAGCCCAATTAAGATCAGCAGAATCAGTCAGCTGACGTATAGATATATAAACAAAAATAAATATTTATTCTTGTATGCTACAAAGATTTTGTGATTAATTATTCTATACAAGACTCTAGCAAAAGATAACTTGACGATGGGCCCCATTTTCCTGTTTCTTTATATATTCAGTAATTTGGAATTATATCCTGGACATTGCAGAAGATACACACTGTAGGAATTCTGGATTCTGTTATGCTCCTCTCAAGATTATTGATTTTCATTTAGGCAGGCAGCTATCTTGGCTGAACTCAAACTTCAAAGCCTATCTCCCCTTCAGCAGGCAGCAGTGAAATTTCTACCCAATTATTTTCATTTTAGCTGGACTACTTGCAATGTGGCCTAAGCTTGCATAGTTCAAGCCATAAATTCAGGGAGAATTTATACACAGAATCTGGGCTTCCCCTTGGTGTTTCTCTTCATTGCAGGATTTTGCCTATCATTTCAGATATGTAGTAGTGGTCCCAAACTCATTCTTCTTGATACCCCAATAAGCAAGGCTTCAGGTATCTATCTAAACTTCTGTGACCCTGAGGAGCAACAACTGGAATCTGCTGGTTCAAAGCTGTAGAAATGAAAAGCACAGTCAGAGCTGATTTCTTCTTCCAGTTTTCTGAAATCCCCTGTCATTTCTGCCTGTTTTTGTCACTCTTTAAAGGCCTTCACATTGTTTTTTAAAAAATATTTTGTCCAGAGTGTTACAGCGGACCCTTGAACAAACATAGGTTTAAACTGCACAGATCCAATTACATGCAGATTTTTCAATAAACATAGTGAAGAATTTTTGGAGATTTTTGACAATTTGTAAAAACTTAGATAAACTGAGTAAGAAATATCAAAAAATTAAGAAAAAGTATGCACGCAACTGTTAATTCCAGCACTATTCACAATAGCAAAGACATGGAATCAACCTAAATGCCCATCAATGGTAGACTGGATTTAAAAATTGTGGTACATATACACTATGAAATACTATGCAGCCATAAAAAAGAATGAGATCATGTCATTTGCAGGAACATAGATGGAGCTGGAGGCCATTATCCTCAGCAAGCTGATGCAGGAACAGAAAACCAAATACCACATGTTCTCATTTATAAGTGGGAGCTAAATGATAAGAACCTGTGAACACAAACAAGGGAACAACAGACACAGGGGCCTACTTGAGGGTGGAGCATGGGAGGAGGGAAAGGAGCAGAAAAATAACTATTGGGTACTAGGCTTAGCATCTGGGTGATGAAATAATCTGTACAACAAAGCCCCATGACACAAGTTTACCTATATAATAAACCTGCATATGTACCCCTGAACCTAAAAGTTAGAAAAAGTTAGGTATGTCATGAGTGCACAAAATATATGTAACTATTTTATAATTTACTACCATAAAATATACATACATCTATCATAAAAAGTTGAAATTTATCAAATCTCACAGACCATACATGGTGCTATTTGAGAGAAATGTAAACAAAGATGCAGTATTAAATCGTAACTACATAAAATCAATTGTAGTATGTACTTTACCACTGTAATAATTTTGTAGCCACCTCCTGTTGCTATTTCAGTGAGTTTAGGTGTTGCAAGTATCTACTGAAAATGCCATGTGCCACTAATTATCTCCCTATGAGCAGTTAATCTCTTTAGTAAATTGTGTATTATAGTAAAAAGTGACCTCTCTCAGTTCTTATGTGTTTTTTTATCATATTTAGTGCAATACCATAAATTTTGAATGACACCATGGACCCATGTCATTAGTGATGCTGGCAGTGCTGCCAAGAAGCAGAGAAAAGTCATGATGTTACAAGAAAAAGTTAAGTGGCTTGATATATACCTTAGATTGAAGTCTGCAGCTGTGGTTGCCTGCCTTTTCAAGATAAATGGATCCAGCCCATGGACCATTAAAATTAAAAAAAAAAAAAAGAAAAAAAAGAAAAAAAATGCAAAGCTGTTCAGCAGGCACAAAAGTCTTGCAGTTTTTGTGCAATACTTTTTTATCTTATTGAAAATACAGCTTTTATGTGGGTGCAGGATCACTATAAGAAAAGCATGCCTATAGATTCCAGTAAGATTTGAAAAAAAGTGAAGTCATTACATGACAATTTAAAGCAAATGGAAGGTGAAGGATTCAAAACTGGAGAATTTAATGCCAGCAAAGGATGGTTTAATAATTTTGGAAAGAAGTTTGGCTTTAAATATGTCAAAATAACAGGAGAAGCAGATGCTACTGACCAAGATGCAGCAAATGAATTACCAGAGTCATTAACAAAATCATTGAGGAGAAAGAATATCTGCCTCAACAGGTTTTTAATGCAGATAAAAGTGGCTTAATCTGAGGGGGGTGGGGGAATGCCACGGAATACATTTATTAGTAAGGAAGAGCTAGCAAGTATCAGCATTTAAGGCAGGAAGAGATACACTAACTCTACTGTTTTGTGCAAATGGAGTCAGGTTTATGATCAGGTTTATGCCCTTATCTATAAAGTTGCCAGCCCCTGAGACTTGAAGGGAAAATATAAACCCCAGCTGCCAGTCTTTTTGTTGTACAACAAGAAGGTCTGAACGAGAACCAATTTTCTGAATTGGTTCCATCAATGCTCTGTCTCTGAAGTCAGGAAATACCTTGCCAGTAAGAGACTGTCTTTTAAAATTCTTTTGATAATGGAAAATGCCCCTGGCCACCCAGAATCCCATAAGCTCAACACCAAAGGCATTGAAATGGTCTACTTACCCCCAAACACAACATCTCTAATTCAGTGGGTCACAAGGACCTTTAAAGCTCATTACTTATGTAAGCTATGAAAAAAGACTGTCAATGCTATGGAAGAGAACCCCAATAGAAAGAACGTCACAAAAGTCTAAAAGGATTACACCACCGACAATGCCATCATTTTTCAAGAAAATGCCATGAAAGCCATCATGCCCTAAACAATAAATGCTTGAGAAAACTGTGTCCAGATGTGCATGTCACAGGATTTATGAAAGAGCCAATCAAGGAAATCAAGAAAGAGATTGTGAATTTGGCCAAAAAAGTCAGGGGTGAAGGGTTTCAGGATATGGATCTTGGAGAAATTCAAGTGCTTATGCACACCAAACCAGAAGAATGAACAGAAGACAACTTGATGGAGACAAGTGCTTCCAAACCAGTGCCAGATCATGAGGAAGACGACACAGAAGCAGCAGAGCTAGAAAACAAAGTGGCATTAGACAGTCTGGCAGTAGGATTCCGATTACTCACGACTGCTTTTGACTTCTTTTATGACATGGACACTTCTATGTTCTAGGCACTCACACTAAAGCAAATGGTGGAAGAAGAATTCGTACCAAATGGAAACATTTCTAAAAAAATGAAAAAGGACAGAAATTACGATATATTTCTATAAAGTTATACCAAGTGTGCCTGCCTTTCCTGTCTCCTCTTCCACCACCTTCACCTCTTCCGCCTCTCCCACCCTTGAGATAGCAAGACCAACCTCTCCTCTTCTGATGGGGATGAAGACCTTTATGATAACCCACTTCCACTTAATAAATAGTAAATACATTTTCTCTTCCTTATGATTTCCTTAATTAACATACTCTTTTCTGTAGCTTACTTTATTATAAGAATACAGCATATAATATACAAAATATGTGCTGATCCACTGTTTGTTACAGCAAGGCTTCTGGCCAACAGTAGGCTATTAGTTAAAATTTTGTAGAAGTCAAAAGTTATTAAATACATAGAGTTTTGACTGCGTAGGGGGCTAGCACCCCTAACTCACCTCCTTGTTCAAGGGTAAACTATAATTGTTATTGGCAGGAGGGTTGGTTTAGAATTGACTTCGTAATTACAAGAATAATTACATACATAATTACAAACTTTCAGCAATAGGTAACTAATGCAATGGGTTAACAGCACTACAGCACTTTCTCCTATGGTAGCTTAAGTTCAAATAAACAAAACACCTTAAAGTTGGAAAAGGACCATTAGAGTCATCTAGTATTTGCTTAAGCCAGGTATTCAATCAATGTTTGCTAAATTAAGTTAAATGACAAATGTTAGGATCTCAGGGACTGATTTGTACAGCTGTAACATGACTGTAATCAATGGCTTATTGACTGTTGTCCAGCCTGATGCTGCAAGAAACGCTTATTGAGGCTGCTCGTGAAAGTCAGAGATCAAAGGATGTGGGAGAATTGTGCACCTTTCCTCCAAACCAGGGAAATCATCTCCCTACCCTCAAGACATTGCTAATGCCTTTATTTACTCTGGGAAATTTCACAGACCTTGAGGCAGCATTGGGAGAGGCCATAAATGAACGTTATAGTTTGGAGCCTCTTAGAACTAGAAAATGTATTCTCGTAAGAAAAATGTTCTAGCATATTGGGATGAAATTGATGACAATATCATTTATCATCTGAAATAAGCACTTATGAAAGTGAAGGGGAATTCTAGTATTAATTATACTAGGGAAACAGGCCTGAAGTGATACTGCCCCAGAAAAATTGATATGTATAAGACCTTGAATGATGTTGAATATGTGCTGCTCTCTCACTGGCATATTGGGAGATAACATATCCTTGGTGCCCTAGAAGCAATTAAATCATGGGCGACGCAGTTGCTCCCAGGCCCTCTTGTGCATCAAAGACACAGCTCCATTGGTGTACGGCAGGTTTGAACTTCAGCATTGAGCCCTTGGGAAAGGCAGGAGACTGGAACTGAATATACTGGCCCCATTTTAAAGCTGGTCCCTAGAGATAGCCAGATATCTGATTTTCAGTATCCAAGGAGCCTGAACAACTTGAGCTTATGTCATATAAAGGCTGATATACTGAAGGGTTGAACGTGGCAAGTAGGAGCCAATGCTGTGGCAGTCCTAGAAGCCATAGACTTCTATCTGGTTTCATTTATTCATTCAACAAACACATATTGGGCCAGGAGATGAGAATATAATGACAGCTTAGGGGCACCACAGTTTATAGGAGTAGGGGGGTCTAATCTCTGGAACTTGGGCTTCAAGGGCTAGTCAGGTAGTCAGGGCTCTGCAGCATTTGCTGAGGTTCAGCACTGGGCTGCAGATAAAGCAGAAAACTGGCAAAAACAAAAAGACACGAACTAAGGCAAAACCCAGATTTACAAAAAAGCACGCACCTTGGGACAAAGCAAAAAACTTGCTAGTGGTGGTGTGCTTGTGAGCACCAGGCTTACTCCAAGCACACCTGATGCTGGGCTTGGGTGCGCTGAGGACTCTCAGATCCCACGTGCCACTGCCTGTGGATGCTGATCATCTCCAGCTGGTTCCACGTTGGCTGAGGATGGACGTGTTGAGCCTGAGGCTGACCCGCAGCAGGGTTGGTGAAGCCAGGCAGGCAGCTACTGCTGCAGGGCTGGGCTCTCAGGGAAACCAGGACCCGTCTGTGGCTAATGATGAGGGAAGGGGAGCAGGAGAAGACCACCAAGAGGACAGGAACAGCAATGCCAGACACACCTTCTCCTTCACCCAACTGTGGGCCAGCCCTATTCAAGGTAGACCCAGGGCTTACTGGCTCCATCTAGCATTGCTAACCCTCAAAGACATTGGTATAGGCTGGTCTTATCTGGCCATCTGGGGCTGGTGACACTTCCGGGAAGGACAAGACCACAGGGAGATTTTACAACAAAATGCTTCCACTGAACTGTTCAATTCAGTAGTTTTACACACACAGAAAGAACCAGTTCCCTGCTGGCCTTACCTGGCTCTCGGGATTCCAGGGATGTATAAAGACTCAATCTCTGCCCTCAGGGCTCACAGGCCAGTGGAGGAGACAGTAATTGTATTTAAATGGAGCAAGTAGAGGTTTGTTAAATAGAGGTTAAAAGAAGGCACCTGACCAGGGTTAGATTGAAAGGGTCCAATATCACTTCTAATATTTGCTTAAGCAAAGAAGAGATGCCCTATTTGGGCAAAGTGCTTCTTCTCTAAAGTAACATTTTTTTAAAAAAAGAAACAGTGTCTTGTTCTGTTGTCCAGGCTGGAATGCAGCGGTGCAATCATTTATTTGTGACAACTGAGAACTTTGCACCATATGTATTCTATACCTTCTTATATCAGTCAACATCTGTTGAATGCCTACTTTGTGTCAAGGTGGGGTGCTTTTATATATGTATTGGTCAGCTATTGCTGTGTAACACAAAATCTGTGATGTACAATAATAAGCATTTATTCATCACACACTGTAGGGATACCCTGGGGCTAGGTGAGCCTGGCAGGGCTTGATCTGGAGGCTCTTCCTCAAGCTGCAGGTCTGCACATGTGCTACGTGATCTGCTCCATGTCTCTCACCCTCCTGGGCAAATGGGCGAGCCAGGGTATGTTCTCCAGGTGACAACAGGGGTGGAAGACCACAAGCCCTGCTGTGTGGGCACACTGTGTCACATCTACCAATATTCCACTGGGCCAAATAAGCCACATGGCCAAACCCAAGGTCAAATGGTGGGGAAGTTCCTTTTTTTTCTGTGGGAGGAATTGCAAAGTTGCCTAACAATATTCCTGGATACAGCACTGGGTGAAGAACAGGGGTCAAGGTTTCAGCTTATCATATTATATATGATACAGCTAATGCCCTCAACACCGTGTGAGCTGGATAACACTATCCTTATTACAGAGAGAAAGGTAAGACTCAGGGATGTCAAACCACTTACCAAGGTTGAAGAAAGAGCCAGAATCAAAACAAACACACACCCTGCGTGCTCTCTTTCTTTCCAATCTTCCAGGCTTCATGCTGATAGTGAAGGACTAGCCCAGAGGAGGAGGGCTATGTACTTATGTACTTATTTCCTAAGGATAAGAAAAAGAGGACGCCTCCTTGTGCCCTAGAGAGGCCCATGGAAGATGGCTGTGGATCACAGACTGCTGTGTAGAAAGGTGGGAGGGGGGCTATGCAAAACCCAGGCTGCCTTTAGGGGCTGGGCCTTATGTATCCCCTCACTGACAGCACCTGAGCCTGGCAGTAAATTAGGGCCAGGCCTTCAAGTGGAGACCTGATGATGTGTGGAGCCGTGTCTCATCCAACAAGAGCCCTTCAACATCAATGACAACTGCTGTGGGCCAAAAGATATTGTTACAGAGCTAACTGCCCAGGAGGATGAATGTGTCCAGGCTCTGTCACTGAGAAGGAGGGGATGGTGGGAGGGTGGCCAGGGAAGACTCAAGAGGCTAAGCTCTTTTTTCAGCCTCCTGAAGAGGCACCTGGCTCTGGCAAGGCCTGAGGTTGAATTCTGGCTGCAGCCCTCAGGCTCCTCGTCTGTGAAGGGAGAGGGATAATTTCCACCTTCCAGAGCCTCTGGGGTGCAGGACGGAAGAGATGAGACAGGACCCAGACGAATCTCTGTACCTTTGGCGTACACAAGTCACAGCTGCTGAAGGGCTGTGGAGAATTCCACCTGACAAGGATACTGGGATTACCCTCCAGAGACCCTCTGAGCATCAGGCCCCCGCTAGCCTTTCAACTTTCCCCCTCCTTCCCCACTCTACCTGTACATGGTTATCTAGGGTTTTAAAAAAACTGGCTTACATGTTTTGGAGGCTGGCAAGTCTAAATCTGCAGGTGCTCCTGAAGGAGACACTGCCGCCATCAGCAGTGGTGTCTCTTTCTCCTCAAGCAAACTTTAGTTTTGCTTTTAAGGTCTTTCATTGATTGGATGATGTCCCATCCAGATTATCTGGAATAATACTTAAAGTCAACTGGTTGTCAATGTCAACCACATTCTACAAAATACCTCCACAGCAACACCTAGATTCATGTTTAATGGAATTAGTAGGTACTAGAGCCTGGCCAAGATGCACAGAATTCACCAGAGCCCACCCTTTTTACCTCACAGGCTTTTCCTGAAGAGCTGCCCTCATTAAATCACATGCACCTGGATCCTCCCCTCAGGCTCTGCTTCTAAGGAACTCAGCCTGAGCCAAGGGCAAAGGGGGTGCCAAGGGACCACTGGTCCTGCCTTAAGGTATTAAATGATTGGAACAAACCAGTTATCCCATGTCCCAGAAATAATTGTGTTCTAATGAGGACTGTTGGAAAGAAAAAGACTTCAGGACCTAAAGGAAGTTCTATTACTATAAAGTGGTCCCAATCCAGACTCCAAGTGAGGGTTCTTGGATCTCATGCAAGAAAGAGTTTGAGGCGAATCCATAAAGTGAAAGCAAGTTCATTAAGAAAGTAAAGGAATAAAAGAATGGATACTCCATAGGCAGAGCAGCCTCAAGGACTTCTGGTTGCCCATTTTTGTGGTTATTTCTTGATGATATGCTCAACAAGGGGTGGATTATTCATCCCTCCCATTTTAGACAATATAGGGTAACTTTCTGATGTTACCATGGCATTCGTAAACTGTCATGGCACTGGTGGGAGTGCAGGAGCAAAGACGACCAGAGGTCACTCTCATCGCTATCTTGGTGTTGGTGGGTTTTGGCAGGCTTCTTTACTGCAGCCTGTTTTATCAGCAAGGTCTTTTGACCTGTATCTAGTGCTGATCTCCTCATTCTGTGACTTAGAATGCCTAACCGTCTGGGAATGCAAGCCCAGTAGGTCTCAGCCTTATTTTACCCAGCCCTTATTCAGGATGGAGTTGCTCTGGCTCAAACAACTCTGACAGTTCCTCTATGTTAAGGCTTGGCTCAGGGAATCCTCCTCTGCTGGGAGAGAAGTTGAAACCCAGGATTCTTAGCCAGGAAGTGTGGCCATTGATTTGCTCCATGAACAATGACAAGACATTTGTCCCTGACAATGCCCAGCTGAAAGCTCATGATTGGAGAGGCCATGTTGCACCTGGCCTACATGGAAGCTATGAGGAAGCAGGAAATAAAAAGCAAGCAAAAGCCTTGAATTCTAGACAGGTGCTGAGTAGAGATCAGGTCAGTCAGGCACTTACAGTCAGAAGAGGAAAGAAGCAGACACACTGCCAGAGCAAGGCCACATGGCCCGTGACAGAAAGAGACAGAGAGAGTCACTGAGCTTCTCACCTTACTCCAGGCCTCACACATATCTCCCTCACCCCACCTTTCCTTAAGGTGGCCCAAATTGAGAGGGACAGGAGGCAGGGAAATTCTGGGCCAAAGAGGGTGGGTCCCTGGCAAGGAAAAGCCTAATACCATGGCCCAAAGTGAGAACTGACATCCCTGTTTCTCACTCAAATGCTGCCTTTTCCAAAACAACCCATGGTCCACCCCATCCCCCATCCTTTGCCTATAAAAACCCCAGAACTCAGCCAGCAGAGAGGAGAAGCAGCTGGACGCAGGAGACTACAGTTGGATGTTGGAGAGAAGCAGTCTGACTTCAGAGGGACAGCTTGATGAAGTAGCTTCAGAGAGGAGTCCAGCCAGGGACGGGTGGACTCCAGGGGAAGATTACCTTCCCGCTCCATCCCCTTTTTAGCTCCCCTTCCCGCTGAGAGCCACTTTCATTGGCAATAAAATCCCCCACATTTACCATCTCCAATTCATTCATGCAACTGGATTCCTCCTGGACGCTGGACAAGAACTCAGGTGCCACAAGTGTGGTTGCAAAAGGTTGTCACACTGACCCTCCCCTGAGCTGTTAACACTTAAGCTGTCCACAGATGGCAAAGATAAAGGGGCACTTGTAACACTCCTTCTGGGGAATCAGGGGTTGCAGGCACCACCCTAAATGCTGCCGTGGGGCCTGCACAGACTTTTGCTCCTGCCAATCCCCAAAAGCACTCACCCTGCTTCCTGCACCCACTCACTGGCAGTCCCCCTCCTACAAGGGGTGGAACACAGCAGGGCAGCAGGACCCAGTGAGCTGAGTCCACCCCCACCAGCACCGAAGCAGCCAGCTAGTTCTAGTGCCCATGGACTTCAGTTCCTGCCCATGAAGGGGTCAGGGAAATATCCTGCTTCAAAATGACTCTCGGTACCTTCCAAACAAAAGAACCCACCAGCATCGCCTGGGCCATCCTTCTCCCTACTTGTTTACTTGACCAACTCCTAGTCACCTTTGGATCTCAGTACAATCACAGCCTCGTGGGGGATGCTGGCCTGACCTCTTAGCCTGATCCAAATGTGCTGACTCTATACTCCCATACCCCTCTTTCACCCTATCCTGGAGCCCTTGTGATATCTAATTTCTTCCTGGTCTTCCTGATTAATCTGAATAGACTATGAGTACCCTCCAGGACAGGGCCTGTGTCTTATCCATCCCTGGACCTAAAGTATGGTGAGTGGCGCAGTCAGCGCTCAGTGAATGAATGGTGGCTTGGAAGGCCCTGCTCACAGCACTCCTGTCTTGTGGAAGTGGCAGGTGCATGCCACCTTACCATTTGAAGCTGGTGGTCATAGTGGCATTTCACAGACACATCTCCAGGGAAACACAAAGGAGAGGTTAACTCCAAGCAGGTCACTGCAAGAGAGCAGTCAGGAGCAGGTAGCATCTCAGCTGGGCTTTGAAGGATAAGTTGAACACTGACAACCAACCAAATGGGAGGAGATTAGCCACGTGGTCCCTGGAGCTAATGTGGGAACATGAGAGTTGGGAAGAATTGAGGTATCCCCAGACAGGGTCTGGCCCAGAAGGCGGCTTCCACAAGCCTGCCACCAGCATCTGCCCCATCGTTCCACCAGCCAGGCCTGGCACAAAAGCAAAGTCCATCAATCAGCTTGTGTGAGTGGAGGCTGAGGCCCAGCCTGGATTTATAGTGACACACATTGATTTTGGCTCTCGGAAGGTGTCAGCTCCCCCATAAATTAGAAGATTTATCTGCAAGTGCTACAAAGATAAGTAGCTTTGCACATAAATACCTTTCCTTTGTTTAAAAACAAACAAACAAACAAACAAACAAAAAAACTAAGAGAAAATTCCGTGGAAGAGGCTTTAGGGACTCCTGCAAAATCTCTGGGATCAGCCCTGAACAGCATGTGGAGATGGTCAAGGATGCCTGCAAAGTGCCCAGCCTTGGGGCTACCAGAACTTGGCACCACAATGTCATCCTCATCCTTCATCTATCGTCATGTAAGGAAGGGATGTGCTGTCAGTCTTGTGTGCCTTGCTGGGTTCTAAAGGATTCACTCACTCATTCATTTATCAAATATTGCCTGAAGGTCTATTCTGGTCTCAGGGGCCGGGACTGCAAACAGATGCAGAGGTGAACTAGACCAAGTCCCTGCCCTCAAAGAGCTCACACGCCAGTAGAGGACACAGATGATCCCTAAATGGGATGATAGCAGGTGCGATCCATGCTCTGAAGAAAGTAAATTGATCTATGTGAAAGATATAACTTAGGCTAGGGTGGAGGCTACTGACATGGGTGGTCACTGTGACTGGCCCAGCCAGGGCCAGTGAGATGGCAGAGGAAGTCAGACACGGGTCTTGTAGAAAGACTTTCTCCATTGATGAAAAGAAATGCCAAGCAGAAAACACTCCCATTTTTGTCTTTGCCGAAAGCATGTGATGCCTCAATTGGGATCACATGGCTGTTTATTACTAGGTAACTGACCAAAAGAACAAGCTGAAATGTCAAGGACAAAGAGTGAAGGAACCAAATGAGCTGATGCTGGGAACACTCTAAATCCAGGCTTCCCTTCTTATGTGAAAAAACAAATGCCCTTTAGCGTGTAATGGGTTTTGAGGTGGGTCTTTTGTAGCCCAAGCCCCTGGGCAATCCTCTTCAGATGTGTTCCATGGCAGGCAGCCCACACCTTGAGCCATTTCTAACCTGGGTAGTCTCCATTAGGTGATGCCAAACAAGGCTGCCTCTGCCAGGCAGAACTAGGCAAAGGAGAATCAAAGGTACTCTGATTCAAAGGAGACACTTTGATTTATCCAAAAGAGGTGACCTCTGAAAGCAAAAAGGGAAAGGAAGCAGGGGTGGGTGAGATTGCTATGGATAGAAGGGGAAGAGAGCACTGGGGACCCTGGGAAAACACAACTGCATAAGACATCCTTGAGCATTGGATGAGGACCCCTGGCAGGGCTACCCCTCCACAGAAGGTGGGGCAGTGGGCATGGCCATTGGTATCTGTCAGGATCACAGCAGGATTCTGATGACTGGGTGACCTGACGAGGGTTTAACATACAGGAATTATCAGCAAAGGGGATACAGAGTGTGGAGAAACCACAGGAAGGGTGGGCTACATGGGAGCATAGTTACTACCCTGAATCCCCACACAGCAAGAGGCAGGGCCATGCCCGGCACTGAGGCGGAGAGGGCTTGTGCAGGGAGGGCTGCCAGACAGGAGCTAGGACCTTTAGTCAAGGGACAGCTCCAGCCCTTAGTGATGCTACAGGGAGGTAGCAGGGGAGTCAACACCTCAATCTCTCTCCCTCTCACTCCTCCTGCCAATCTCCTGCTGTTTCTCCCCAATGGCCAAAACTCCTGGGAGCAGAGCACAATGGCGCCAATGGAGGCGGTTTGTATCTGCGTTAGTTTCCTCTTGCTGCTGCAACAAACAACCACAAACTTGGTGACTTAAAACAACACGAATTTATTATCTTACAGTTCTGGCAGCCAGACGTAGATGTGCAAAACGAGTCTCAGTGGCCTAAAGTCAAAGTGCTGAAGGGCTGCATCCCTTCTGGCGGCTCCAGGGCCAAATCTATTCCCTTACTTTGCCCAGCTTCCAGAGGCCACCCACATTCACACCGCATCGCCCTGAGTCTGATACCTGCTGCCTCCCCTTCACCACAAAGGGCCCTTGTGTCCGCATCGAACTCATCCAAGTAATCCAGAGTAATCTCCCCGTCTCAAGATCAACTGATTTCCAGCCTCAATGTCATCTGCAACCTTAATTCCCTTTTGCCATGTATGTAACACATTCACGGGAATGAGGACATGACATCTTTGCGGGCCCATTATTCTGCCTGCCATAGTGTAGTTCAGCCTCCTGGGCACACAGAGCAAGATGGAGAAGGAGAGTAGTTCTGGTGGGAAAACCTCCTCTTTCAGCTGGCACCCTGAGCAAAGGGTGGGGACAGGGCAGTCACTTAACCTCTCTGAGCCTCAGTTTTCCCAACTGTAAGATGGGGATAATCATGCCAACTCTAGGTTGTGCTGATGACGAATGAAACATATGCATAGGATCTGGGCACAGTGCTTGGCAGCTAGGATGTTCTCAATAAATGTCATAGCACCGCAGAGGGTGAACAAGAAGCATAGTATCAAGGATGGGAGGTATTTGCTGCACAGGAAATGAATCAGTTCACCATGCACCTATCTCTCCTCGGTGCCATTCTGAGCCACGTGCTCCCAATGCTACCATGGACCAACCTGAGAGTAAAGAAACATAAAACTTCCCCAAGAAAAGATGGCCTTTTAGCCGTGGAAACTGAACACCCCTCTTCTGTCCACCAAAAAGTCAAAGGGCGAACCCTGCCCCCAGGTCTCTGGGACCCAACCTGCTCCAGTGGCCTTGCTGGGTTGGCCTGACATTGACCCAGTCTGTCCTGTACAGGATCTGGACTTTGATAGAAGACAGGGTGGCAGGAGACTAAATCAGACGTACTTGGAGCCAGTCCTGGGAAGGTCTGGCTTCTGGGCCTGCTCTGCCTCCATCTGTACGGTAACCTTAGTTGAGTTGATCCCTCTTTCTGGGCTTGTTTCCTCATTGCTAAATAGGGAGACTGGATACAAGGTCCCCAAGAGCCATCCAGCCAGTGATGCCACCTGGTGCCATGCATTACAGGAAGCCTCTGGGTGTTGCAGGTTCCTGGGTGCAGCCTGAGCTCTTTGTCACTCAGGGAGAGCTGAGCCAGTGCCGTTCTGCCTGTGGAGAGAGCCTCCCGGGCCTGAACTAGGACAATCGACCCATGCTCTCTATCTTATATTCTTCTCAATAATTTGTAAATATATCATCCCAATTACATGTTATGATAATCTTTCAGGGAAGATCTTTTTTCCACATCCAGATGAGGAAATGAGATCCAAAACTACTAATGGTGAGTAATGTGAAGATCTTATGCGCTAGGCTCTTGGCATACCATCTTAGCATTTTATCTTCACAGAGGCTCAGGTGTTTGGTGCCTTCCCTGCATATTATAGATAAGGCCATGAGCAGCAAAGCAGGTGGCCAGTGCTGCAATTCCCAAAAGGGAGTGAAGCCTGGTGCAGAGCCTGGCAGGGAGAAGGTTCCAGAAACCAGCTGACAGTTGGATGAATAGAGGGGCTAAGACTTGAGGCCAGGCCTAACTAGCTGCAGAACTCATGCTCCTGATCACAACCCTGCAGTGTCAGGGCTAGGCTGGAGCCTGGAGCTAGAGTGGCATGGAATCACACCCACATCCATAGATACCAG
Source organism: Theropithecus gelada (assembly GCF_003255815.1). NCBI lineage: Eukaryota > Metazoa > Chordata > Mammalia > Primates > Cercopithecidae > Theropithecus > Theropithecus gelada. Next base: position 136,751,756 of record NC_037676.1, read on the forward strand.
CCTGCAGCTAGAGTGGCATGGAATCACACCCACATCCATAGATACCAGCCTGCAGCTAGAGTGGCATGGAATCACACCCACATCCACAGATACTAGGAGAAGCTGGTTTCTTACCCTGCAACTTGGAAAGATAATCTGACCTAGAGACACTTCTTTCTGGAGAGGAGGAGGCAGAGGGAAGCATTCTGGCCTGTGGGGAGTCTCAGATTAAAGAGTAAGTCAGGGAGGATGTCAGGGAATCAGGCTTCGAGAGTCTGAGGTCAGAAAGTGGAGTCCTAATTTCTTCAACCCACAGCTCCTGAAGTGGGGCATGCAGACATCCAGAAAGGTCCGGGTGACCACAGGAGCACTGCGACTAGTGGCTGCCTCTCTGGCAGCCTATTGTTACAAGGTCATGAAGACCCTAAACACTGGGGAAGGAGAAAAATCCGAAGAGCAGAAAATGTACATGGAGGAGGCAGAATAAATGTACAGGACTCCTTTAAACTGAAGAAAATAAAGCAAAGATACATTTTACTCCAAGCAGGGTGTGGGCTTGGGAGAAAATCTAGAAAATACAGATGTTACATTTCCCTGCACACCTAACTCTAGTATACTCCCATGTATCTGTGATGGCTTTTCAGTAGCTCAGTGCCCTTGGGTGTGTCACTAAGTGCCCTTGGGTATTTTCTCCAAGTAGAAGCTTGGGGAGGCTCAGCCATAAAACAGGGAAATGATACTGAGCTCCGGGAAAGTTTGAGATATGGTTCCCATGAAATGTAAATTAAACGGTGGCCAGGAAGGCACACCCCAGTTAGGAAGGTAAGGAAAGACCCCACGGAGAAGAGAGGACACGACGGGTACCTGACAAGGAAAGTGCGATTTTGAAAGAAAGCAGTGAGGGAAATAGGTTTGCAAGTGAAGAGGCCAGCAGGTGCATGGGGGCCTGACAGGCTGGGCAGCCATGGCCATCGGAACGCCTGTGTCTCAGGAGAGTCTCGGCATATTGAAGGCAAGAGGAAAGGCAGGCGCTTAGGAGACTGAGCCCTCTAATGGGAAACTTTCAGCTTCAGATCTGCCATTCACAGGAGTAGCCCCAAATGCTTGAGAACTTTCTGGAATGTTTGCCTACAGAACAGCCTGCCCTCTAACCTTGCTGGCTTTGTGTGTGTGTGTTGTTGTTGATGATGTTTTGGCAGTGCTGGGGGGGAAAAAAAAACAACTCAGCTCTCTCTCTCAGTGTTCTCTTTCCTGACAGCACATCAGGAGAGATTAAAGCTGCAAATCCAATCCCTGGTGCAGGAGCTATGGGTCCAGATGCTGCATCCCGGGCTGTAGAAAGCCTCCACCCAGAGGCAGCCAGGGACCTGGGAGCTGCAGGGGGCAGGGGCACCAGACAGTGACAGGGCAGACAGAACCTTTCCTTCAGGCACAGAGAATGGCCGGGGAAAAAAAGAGGAAAATCAGGAAAAAGAATGAAGGGCTGGCGAAGAGGGCCAAGAATTTACATAAGAGCACGGAGGACTGCTAAGAGCCAAACACAGGTGGCGCCCCTGTCATCTCTGGAGACTATGAAGGTGAAGTGGCAGGATCTCAGTGCCACTCCTGTCCATGATCAAACGGAACCTTTATCTTCACAGTACAGAAAGGAGTACAGAGCTGAATGATGGCAAAATGATGCTCAGCTGTGTGCGTGTGTTTTATAGCCACCCATTAATAATTCATGCAGCAGCTAAATGACGAGAGTTGGAGGCCCCGGCTCCGGCACCTGCGCCCTGTCACAGACCCCTCTAGGGGACTGCCAGTCCCTCTCTCCGCCTGGAACCAGAGGCGCCTGCCTGCCGCGTCATGCAGCGCCTGACATGCTCGTGACAAAGGCTGACATCCCCTTGACAAAGGCTGACATCCTGTCTCAGGTTTTTCCTTCAACCCACCCAAAATCAAAGGAGGTACAACGTGTCGATTGACCCTCCCTCCCACTGTGCTCTCAGGACCCTGCCCTCAGATGACTGGGTCAGCTGGGCGGGCCTCTGGGACACAGGCCTGAGTTCTGATTGGCCCTGCCCCGCCCACGGCAACCTATCAGCTGCGAGGCTTTACGTCTTCCCCTGGGACCAGCTTTTAGTGATATCCCAGGTGCTGCATCAAGCCTCTGGGCAGGCTGCAAACGGGGAATGATGAATGTACATTATTTCCTCCTGCTTGCCCCCCCAGCCCGACCCTTGACATTGTTCCAGCAAATCTCCGGGCAGAGTTTTCCATTCCTTGGGTGAAGAGAGGTAGGGGACATCTGTCCCTGCTCCATCCACTTCTTTCTCAAATTGGCACTGGCTTTCATAGGGGTGGCCATGCAGTCCCCATGGGGGACAGGACAGAGATCTGGACTCTGGGGAGGGGAAATGCCTCTCTTCCAGCCCACACCCACCCCGAAGTGGAACTCGGAATGTCAGTGGAGCCACCAGTAACATCAAGGCCACAGGCAGGGGTGGGAAACAGATTCATTCCTGCAGATGTGGTAAGAGACCAGGAAAGATGGCTGACATCATACAGCAGACCACAGAGCTTCGTACATTCATTTTGTAGTACCACTGCTCCTTCTCCATTTGCCTCCCTGTTCATTTGGTGTTCTTTTGTTTCATTCAACATGTATTTGTGGAATACCTACCTTATGACAGGCACTGTGCCCAATACTAGGGATACAGCAGTGAGCAAATGAACTCCTTGCCCACTTAGAAATTACATTCCAGTGGGTGGGGGCAATTATGCAATAGTAAGAGAGAGAGAGAGAGAGAGAGAGCGCACAACAGAACGAGACTCCATCTCAACAACAACAACAACAAAAAAAAGAAAAGAAAAAGAAAAGAAAGGCAACACCACTAGCCCACAAACCTCTGGGCTCAACTTCTTTCCTGACTTCAAGACAGGCTCCTCTGTGGTTACTTCCTCATTTCCTCTTTCCTCCTCCCTGGGTTTTAAGTCTCAGAAAATGAACCATTTCATGAAAAAGAGCTGCATAGAAAAATCATATAGATAATGTAAACCCATTCTATAAAATATGTTTATAATTATATCAATAAATTGAAAATAAATCCACCAAAAATGTCAACAGTAGAATTTTCTAGAAGTATTGTTCTTTCCTGTATGTTGCAAATTACCTACAATTCATAGGAGCCATTATTGCCTGAGGTTTATAAACATGCACTCTGGATTGGACAGCCTGGAATCACTGCTGGCCCCATGATCTGCGCTGATCTGTGGCCACTCCTTGGCCTCTCTGGGCCTCTCTCTCCTGTTCTATGAAGTAAGGATTCTACGCATATGAAGTCAAACCTGCCTCCTAGGGCTGCAATCAGGACATGAGGAGGAAGCCCAGGTGAGCACGTGTCACGCTCCGGCACATACTAGAGCTGAACGAATGACAGCTCTCACAGTGAGCCAGTGTTGCTCTTAAAAATCACGGGGTATGGAGCATTTTTAGGGAATAATTTAAAAATAATTCAAAAGCCAGGGTTGAGAGGAGGAGAACTGAAACTTGTTCTAATCTTCAAAGCGTGTGATTTGGAGGCTTCTGCATTTGGAACATTTCAAAGCTTCCTGGAATCTATCTTCACTGGGTACCCAAGCACTGGGGAAAGATGATAAACAGGCCTGCGGGAAGAGAGGCAATTAGCAAGCCATGGCTGGGGGCTGCCCAGGAGCCTGCGGTGCTCTTGCTCCCGTGTGTGTGCAGGCTTGTGTCTGTGGGAGTGTGTGGGCATGTGTGTGCTGTGTGACACGTGTTTTTTGAGTGTTTATTTGTATGTGTGATATACTGTGTAGTATATATGTGAGGTATATTATTGTAGTATGTGTGTATGGATGGGATGTGTTTTGTGTGTGGTGTTTATGGGGACTGGAGTGTTTTGCGGTATGTGTGTAATGTGTGGGGGCTTTCGTATATGTGGTATTTTGTGATTTGTGTGTGCGCTTTCTGGTATAGGTCTATGTGTAGAGCTTGTTTTCTGTGTGGCGTTTGTGGTGTGTGTGATATGCAGGAAGGTGGGGGCGTTTTATGGTGAATCTGTGTGTGGTGTTTCTGGTGTGTTTGCACGTGTGGTGTGGGAGGGTGGGGTGTTCTGCAGGGTGTATGTGTATGGTGTGTGTAGTGTGTAATGTGAATGTGGGAGTTGTATGTGTGATGTACTGTGTGTGGTGTGTATGGTGTCTGTGGTTTGTATGTATGGAATGTGTTTCATGTGTGGTATATGGTGTTTCTGACATGTGATATGTGTAGTGTGTGCAGTGTGGTGTGGTGTGAGTGTGGAGTTGTATATGTAATGTACTGTGTGTGGTGTGCGTGTGGAGTTGTATATGTATTGTGTGTGGTGTGAGTGTGGAGTTGTATATGTAATGTATTGTGTGTGGTGTGAGTGTGGAGTTATATATGTAATGTACTGTGTGTGGTGTGAGTGTGGAGTTATATATGTAATGTACTGTGTGTGGTGTGCGTGTGGAGGTGCATATGTAATGTACTGTGTGTGGTGTGTGTGTGGAGTTGTATATGTCATGTACTGTGTGTGGTATGCGTGTGGAATTGTATATGTAATGTATTGTGTGTCGTGTGCATGTGGAGTCGCATATGTAATGTACTGTGTGTGGTGTGTGTGTGGAGCTGTATATGTAATGTACTGTGTGTGGTGTGTGTGTGGAGTTGTATATGTAATGTATTGTGTGTGGTGTGCGTGTGGAGTTGTATATGTAATGTACTGTGTGTGGTGTGCGTGTGGTGTCTGTGGTATGTGTGAATGTATAGAATGTGTTTCATGTGTGATGTGTGGCATTTCACGATGTGTGGTATTTGTGGTATGTGCGGTGTGTGTGGTGTGGTGTGTGTGGACTTGTATGTGTGGTGTGTGTGGTGTTTGTAGTATGTATTTATGGAATGTGTTTTTTGTGTGTGGTGTATGGTGTTTCTGATGTGTGGCATGTGTTGTGTGGAATATGGTGTGTGATGTTTATGATGTGTGGTATGTGTGGTGTGTGCAGTATGGTACATGTAGGGAGTTATATGTGTGACATATTGTGTGTGGTGTTTATAATATGTGTGTAGCATGGGATGTGTTTCCTGTGTGTGGTATATGGTGTTTCTGACGTGTATGTGTGGTGTGTGCGGTGTGGAGTTGTATGTGTGATACATTGTGTGTGGTGTCCATAGTACATGTGTATGTATGGAATGTGTTTTTGTGTGTGGTGTTTCTGACGTGTATGTGTGGTGGGTGTGGTGTGTGTGTGTGGAGTTGTATGTGTGATACATTGTGTGTGGTGTCCATAGTACATGTGTATGTACGGAATGTGTTTTTTGTGTGTGGTGTTTCTAACGTGTATGTGTGGTGTGTGGGATAAGGACATGGGTTTCCAGCACTGGCCCAGGCGGCAGTGGTGGCACACACATCTGGTTCCCCTCCTTCATTCGCCTGTGTGCTGTGCCACGTGTGGGCTGGGTGCTGGTGAGCCAGATGGATGGCAGGCACGGGGGTCAGACCAAAGCCACCTGATGACCCAGCCACATCTGCAGTGGCTGCCCCAGGGACCCCTCGGGCTGCCTCTGAGGGACGATGGCCGACTAGACAGCCTGCACTGGGCTGGGCTGAGCTGGGTGGGTCACGACTGCCTTGTCCACAGAGTGGATCCCCACAGCATCCACTTATCAGCCACTGATCATTGCTCAGCAGGTCTTTCCACCACAGGCTCGTCTGCCCACCTCCACCCCCGGTGCTCATCTGAATCACCGGCTTGTGCAGACTGGCTGATTCTTCCCTCCTACACCAGAGAGGTCCAGGGGCCTGGCTTGGGCTCATTCTGGTCCCCGGTGCTCGCACATGGGAAGTGGTGGGGAAGAGCATGGAACCTGGACCCAGCTGCCCGGCAATGTGTCAACACAGCTGTATGACGTGGCATGTGCATAGGTGACTTTCCTTCCCTGGGGACAGGTTTTATGAGGTCTAGACGAGGCCATGCATATCAAGTGCCTAGAAATGTGCCTGGCACCCGGAGAACAGTCAACAGATGTTAGCCTAGGAGTCAACAACCAAAACACAAAGGCGTTGAGTAAAGGGATGCCAAGCACCCCTTCTTTCTGGCTCCTTGGGGCTCCCCAATCCAGCATGGCTTCTAAACCTCATACCTGAGCATGGATCACTCTTGTGGCAGCTCGTACCCAGCTGCAGGGGGACCCAGACAATCATGGAATGAGCGCTTCCCACCTTCCTCCAGGTGGACCACAGGACCAGGGTGGGACTGAAGCCAAGGCAGGAGGTAAGCACTTTGGGGTTCTATGACAAGAGCTGGAGCCAAGGGCAGATGCAGAGTTCAAGACCAGACAAGGGATCCTGACAGTCTCTCAGCCCCAACCCAGCAGCCTGTGTCACTCACAGGGAATGGGAGGTCTGTGGGAAGGCAGCGTGCTGACAGTGGAAAGCTGTGTGGCCCCATGGATGGGAATGGAAGAGCAGCTAGCTCCTGTCCTGTTGGGCATGGCAGAGGGCATCACCACAGGAAGTCAGGGCAGGCAGGCAGAACCCAACAGACTCCCTGAGTTGAAGAGGCAGAGGTGAGAGTACAGGAGAGTTCACAGGACAGAGTACCACAGAAAAGGAGGCTGCAGGAGGCAGAAGCCCAGAGATCTGCAGAGTCCCTATGGGATGCCAAAGAATGGCTTCCAAAGATGGTTACATCCTCATCCTCAAAACCTGGGAACAGGTTACTTTCCATAGCAAAAGGGAATTAAAGTTGCAGAGGGAACTAAGGTTGCTCGTCATATGACCTTAAAATAGGGGGACGATCCTGGATTCTCTAACCCCAGTTGGGTCAGAGAGGTGAGAGGGAGGAGAGATTCGAAGTGTGAGAGGTGCTCAGCCACTATGGCTGGCTTGGGGATGGAGGAAGGGGCATAAGGAGGAATGCAGGCAGCCTTGGGAGGCCCCCCCAGCCAGGACGTGGGGATCTCACAGGTCACTGAATTCGGCCAAGAACCCCAGTAAGCAGGACATGAATTTCCACCTGAGCCTCTAGAAGGCACCATAACCTGCAGATATCTTGATCTCAGGCCAGTGAGACCTCATCAGACTTCTTGCGTAGGGAACTGCAGGATAATAATTCTGTGTTGTATACATTACTAAGTGTGTGGTAGTTTGTGATGGCAGCAATAGAAAATTAATAAAACCCCCTGGAGTACTCTCCTGCAGAGTACTAAAAAGCACATGCACACAACACCCTTGAGTACTCGCCCTGCACAGTATCGATGAGCACATGCACACAATGCCCTGGAATGCTTCTCAGCCTGCAGAGTATCCATGAGCACATACACACAATGCCCTGGAGTATTCACCCTGCGGAGTATCAGTGAACACATGCACACAACACCCTGGAGTACTTGACCTGCAGAATATCAATGAGGACATGCAGGTAACACCCTGGAGTACTCGCCCTGCACAGTATCGATGAGCACATGCACACAACACCCTGGAGTACTTGCCCTGCAGAATATCAATGAGGACATGCAGGTAACACCCTGGAGTACCTGCCCTGCAGAGTATCAATAAGGACATGTACACAACATCTTGGGGTACTCACCCTGTGGAGCACTGATCAGCACATGCACACAACCCCTTGGAGTACTCGGCCTGCAGTGTACCGACGGGCACATGCACATGGGAAAGAGAGGGAAAGAACCACCTGAAAGGATGAAAGGACACAGTGCCTGCTGACAGCATAGGACCCCACCTCATGCACTGACTTTGGGTGCAGAAGAAAGCAGAGACCAGTTTCCTGACCTGGCTTTGCTACTACCTCATCTGTGGCCCTGGGCAGGACACCACCCCCCGGTCTCCATTTCCTCATGTGGGAAGCATGGGCTTGGTCTGGGAGACTTCCATAGCCCGTTTCCCTCTGCAGGCCATCAACACAGAGTAGCAGTCTATTCCCAGATTGGGTTTGATGCCACTGTTTCTTCTGTGGAGAACTGAACTCTGCATCCACAGAGCTGCCTGGATTCACTGCATCAGTGCTCAAAAATGGCCATTGGTCCTAAGGCTCTGCTGCTGAATGGACATGCCACAACACGGTGACTCAGTGCCTGGTGACCACTTCCCTTCACAGGCAAAACCCTGCTTTGAGGAGATACCTCAAGGAGTCTGTGGAAGAGCATGCAACAGTTTAAAAAGAATGTCCCCTGTAGCAAGCTCTCCATTCTCCAATATATATGGATGTTGAAAAGCAGGTTGCCGAGCAACACTGAGTGACAATGTTGATGTTTGAGAAACATGCAAAGATTGTGTATTTATATTTAATATATGTATATATAAAACATGTAGGCATAAAAATGCATTGAAAAGAGGTCCATTTCCCAGAGAGCTGCCAAGCATTCCTTTCAAAACATAAGTCATCTCATGCCACTCCTCACTTCCAGCCCTGCACAGGCTCCCAGCTCACTGGGAACCAAACACAGTCTCTGATCCTCTCGCCAGCCACTCTCCACCTGACTGTGCTGCCCACTGTCCCTCCCTCCCTCTGTGTGTGCAGCCACCCGCCTCCCAGTGCCCCATGAGCAGGCTGTGCCTGTCCCTGCCTTGGCGCCAGTACCTGGTGGCCCCTGGCCAGGTGTCTGCCCACGCCCTCACTCCAGGCAGGCATGGTTGACCATTCTGTCTGAAGTAACACTTCTTCCCCAGCAGCTTCTCTCTCTTACCTCACTTTACTTTTCAATAGAGCACAAATCATCATTTAATGAATTTTAATCTCATCTGCATGCTTGCTTTTAGTTTTAGTCTATAAACCCTTTGAGTTTTATGAAATGTCATATCCCTAGGACACAGAGTAATGGCAGCACAGAGTAGGTCCTACATGAACATTTATTAAATGAATAAATAAATATAATATAGTAAACCACACCCGATGGATGCTTCATGGGGCTATTCTGGAAGGTGGTTAAGGGAAATCCTATCTTTATCTCTACAGTCTAAACTGTCTACGGTGAGAAGGTTATCATGGATTGCTTGTGAAATTAATACACATTTTAGAAAAAGACCACTATAATTCACTGTAACGAGTCCTGTTACAGTGGTGCTGTTTTGGGAACCCACAGGAGTCTGCACTGGGGTAACTGGGAACTGCAGGTGGGGCAGGGAGAGGAGCACAGAAAGACTGTTCCAGCCGGGCGCGGTGGCTCACACCTGTAATCCCAGCACTTTGGGAGGCCGAGGTGGGCAGATCACGAGGTCAGGAGATTGAGACTATCCTGGCTAACATGGCGAAACCCCATCACTACTAAAAGTACAAAAAATTAGCCAGGCTTGGTGGTGGGCGCCTGTAGTCCCAGCTACTCTGGAGGCTGAGGCAGGAGAATGGCATGAACCCGGGAGACGGAGCTTGCAGTGAGCTGAGATCGCGCCACTGCACTCCAGCCTGGGCAACAGAGTGAGACTCGTCTCAAAAAAAAAAAAAAAAAAAAAAAAAAAGGGTGTTCCAGGCAGGGGGACTAGCGTGAACGAAGGGCCAGGGGTGGAGTGAGCTTGCCCACCAACCCTCCCTAAGGGGATGGAGGCACTGCCCAGCCAACAGTCAGGTTGTGTAGAAACATCTGACTTGCCCCCTATGGCAATGCCACCCAAACCACCGGGCTGTGAGGGCACAGGGCGCAGGTGACAACATAGAAGCACAGAAACCCATGCACTGCTTCCCTACTTCCTTCACTGAGAATGTCTCAATACAAAACAAACCCACAGAAATTCTCTCATGGGAATGCAGTGCTCTGAGTGATAAGCATGATTTTCATTCTGGCCTGGAGCAGCTCTTCCTCCCACCACAGACGGGAGCAAATGGTCTGTGACCTGGGACTAGTCCTCAGGCTCCCCTGAGCAGCCTCGGAGAGTCCACCTTCAGTTATGGGCTAAGGAGAGTGGTGTTTGGGTGTGGTGTGTGGGTGGTGTTTGGGGGCTGGTGAGAAGGAAGGGGCAGAGACTCAGGCTGTGCTGTGTTCAGAGCTACCCAGCTGGGATATACGGAGCCCCACAGTCACTCTGGATTTCTGAAGATGCTTCCCCACGCCCTCCCTTCTCCCCTTTCTCTGCCTGCCTTCCTAGTCTGACTTATTTCTTGCCTCTTCAGGCCTGTGTTGATTCCTTCCTTCTCACTGTTTCCTCTGGGTCATGCTCTCACTGGCCTCCAGGTCTCTGTGCCTGCCATGCCCTTCATCTGCTCGATCCTGGACAATGTGGAGGACTCGGTTTGGGAAGGCCCAGTACCTCAAGGAAGCCTCGCCTGACTCTCCTCAGGGCTGCCACAGCCCTTGGAGAAACCTTTAGGCATTCCTCAGTTTTGTCATTTCCCAGTGGTCTGGGAGCCTGTGTGAGGCCTTGGATGGAGTTATGTTCAGCTCTAGGTGCCCAGGTCTCCAGACAGAATTTCTCAGTAAATACTGCGTACATTTAAAAAATTAGATGGAATGTGCTAGAGTCAGTGAGGAAAACAATAAGTAGAATGAATATTCCATCTACCGCCTGGGGAGGCGGACAGTGCGTCTCACCTGCAGGAGGCAACCCCTGCACAGCCAGGGCAGGGCAAAGGCAAGGCGCTCTGTGTTGAGGTTGGGATGCCACAGGTAGGGACAGGTCGAAATTCACATCCCACCCTGACGGGAGCTGGGGGTTGAGTGGACTTATTGGGGTGTGAGGTGTGGGATCTGTGGAGCTCAGAAATACCAACATAGAGTCTGAATTTTAGGATATTCCCTAGCCTCCCCGGGAAGGCAGCTGAACCAAAGAGAGTCCCCACCCCTGGCTGGGGTGGGAAGCATTAATTGCTTTTGCAAGCTTGAGAAAAATCATACAACTTAATTAAGCTTGGCCCATCCTGGGAACATCCATCAGCTGTGGGCGCAGCAGGAACAGGAGGGTGGCTTGGAGTGGGGGAGAGAAAGGAGACCCAGTGGGGAGTGGTTGCCGCAAGGAGACAAGACTCTCCCAACCCCCCATCAAAGGGTTTGCTGAATGTCCCTGGGGGTCAGACCCCCGGTATCCACCATCAGGGAGAGCAGGGAACAGCGCAGCCTCTTAATTAATCCACAGAGAGAGCTGCGGCCTCGGCCTCACCCTGCATTTCAATCATTCAATCCTTCTAATTTCCCAGCAATTTAATTAAGGGATCTTCCCCCTTACAATAATGTCTCATTTCCTCAGAGCAGCTTTAAAAGCATTAGAAGTCGCTAAAGCTGATTGGATTGTAGCTGTTTCCCTGAGACTTTGGTCTGGAATCTCAGGGCACAAAGGTGCTAAAAGGATGTGGCCACACCCCAAAGCCCCTTCCACAAAGTAGAAGTTGAGGCCCAGAGGCCCAGAGCGAAGAGGGGTGCCTCCAGGGTCACACGCAGAACCAGGGGCAGAATAAGATCTTGGTTAAGTCCATCCCCTCCCATCTCCCATTCATCATAGCAGAAAGGTCTCTACTCTTCAACCAGGGACCTCAGTTTATTCTTCTTTAAAATGGCATGCCCTTTGTAAAAATTAAATTTGATTATGAGTGTAAAAGTGCTTGGTGGGTGGAAATCAAAATAAAACACAAATACCCTGGAAACTTCTGTGAGTCTGGCCCTGTAGACCAGAGCACCTATGATAGGGGTCAGTAAACTATGGTCTGTGGGCCAAATCTGGCTCATCACCTATTTTTATAAATAAAGCTTTATGAAAACACAACCATACTTATTCATTTGCATACTATCTATGGCTACTCTCATGTTACAATGGCGCGGTTGAATAGTTACAGTGGAGACCATGTGGCCAACAAAACAAAGTATCTACCTGGCTCTACCAAAAACATTTGCCAAACCCTACATGGTTGCAGAAGGCCATGACTCTATCAAGAATCCTCCAAGGACCAAAAAACCAAAACACTGTCTTTGAGCAAACAGAGTAGTATCAGCTATCAAATACTGAGTATGTGCTGTGTGCTAAGAATCCTAGATGACAAGGTGTAGAATACTGCATCAACCCTACTGATGGTGCAAACATCCCCATTTATAACTGAAGCTCAATGAGACTGAGCACACTGCCTGAGGCTGTGGAGCCAGCGAGCTGTGGAATGGAGCTTCATTCCATATCCATCACCCCAATCCCAGACTCCTCCATACTGAGCTGACATTCCTTCTCCAGGGCTAACACCACCCCAGAATGCATGAGAGCTGGGTGGGACCTCACAGATCCTCCAACTCCAAACCCCTAACTGTATGCCAGGGAAACTGAGGCCCAAACAATGCAAGGCCACTCAGAGAGTCCACGGCAGAGATGGGGAAAGAGACCACAGTTCCTGGCTCCCTAGAAAATGCCGTCACACTCAGGTGAGCACCTGCTCTGGGTCAGGTGAGGTGCTAGGCAGGTAATAGACCTTATACAACATCTGTAAGCATGTTACTACCCCCCTTTTTCAGATGAAGACACTGAGGCTCTGAAATCAAGGGATATGTGTCCCAGGGCACACAGATAGTAGAGCTAACGAATGGATGTAGGTTCCTCTGAGTTCAAAACTTGTTCTCTTCTCACCGCCCAGGCTGTAAAGTGGGGCCATCACAGAAGCAGAGAAGGGCCACACTCCTCTGCTCTTCAGGGCAGTCCATGAGTCTCCCACATCCACCTTCTGCTGGCAGCCAGCTGGGGTCGGTCAGCCTGGGTAGGGGAGCCCCGTGGCTGAGGCTGGCGTAATCAGCACTCAGGGAACACTCACTGTCATGGTCACCCTTCACTGGAAGGAAACTGCAGTGCCAGCAGCTCAAGTGACTTGCCCAAAGCTGCACAACTAATTTAAATTAGATCAAAAATCCTTCACTTGGGGCCCAAGAACGCTCTACAACTGTGGTCAAGTTTTGTGTGTGTACACATTTTTCTGGGGAGTAGGTTAATGGCTTTCATCAGAGCCTGCAAAGAGCTAAGCGGCCCTACAAAGTGAAGAGCTGCTGTTCAGATCCAGGGTTCTTGGCAGACGTACCCAGCACATTAGCTTCCAACGTCTGTGGGACGCTCCTCCTCCCTGCTCCCCTTAGCCCAGAACATTCTCCCAACCACAGCCCCCTCCAGTCCTCCCTCTCTGTCATCTAGGATTTGGAGGAATGTCTGTGACTGGTACAAGCTTTATCTTTTGAGTCTCTGGAATCCAGGCATCATGAGGGCAGAATAAACACTGTTAATGGACCTGACCTGAACACGAAAGGTGGAGTGTGTACCTTGGTCCTCTTCGTCTGTCTGTCCTGCAGCGAGTGGGATCACCCTCCGCACACTTAAGGCGCCTGACAGTTCCTAGGGCTTCGGTCAAAAAAAATCTCCCAGTTACACTGCACTCAACCCGTAGATTTTAGCTATGTGAAAATACCTCCAGGAGACATGTTAAATTCTAGAGATGCAGCAAACATTGTGTTACCTAGGGAGCCGAGCAGTGTGGACTGGGGATGCCGCATGAGGGTAGCAGGTGCTCCAGCCCTCCATGTGATCAGCCCCTGTTTGAGAAATGGCTCTGTTACCAGGAGTGGGATGCTGGTGGCTGCTCCAGGTCAGGCGTGCATCCTCTGCCAGTGTGATTATGTGTGTTTCTCATACAGTCTTCCCCTCTACTGGTAGCTCAGTATCAACCTCCCACTTTAGAGACTTATAGAGGAAGGCCAGGGACAGATAAGGGGAAGAACAGAGGGAACAAATAGCTTTAGGTTTCTAGATACTCCACGAAAATCTTTGCTTACCACAAACAAGGCACTTTGGGACAGGTTTTAAAGTTCTGGTGGGCCAAGTGGACTTCTGGCCCGACAGGGTCCAAGGCTTAGGGTCCCTTCCCTCTGCAGGCTGCCAGAGCTCCCAGCACTGCAGACACGTGGTGCCTGAATCACACTGAAGGGAGGACTGAGTGGGCTCAGGATGTGAAAGTGACTGCTACTGCTTCTCACTGATGGCTGCACCTGCTCCAAGTGACCCCGCCCCCAGTGGGAGGGGCTTGTCCTTGTAATGGGGGTGGATTTGCAATGACCCCTTCCCAGGTGTCTCTCCGAAAGGTCTGGGCAGTGAGTCAGCAACAGCTAGGAAGGAGGGTGCTCTCAGAGGGTGGAGCACCAGGAACAAGCCTTCCCGGGACTGCAGCAGGAATCTCAGACCCTTGAAGACACACGCCTCATTAATGGGGCCAAGCAGGAGTGTCTCAGAGAGTCACTTGCCCTGTGCCATCAGGGGAACCCCTTGCCCTCTTGGAGCCTCAGTTTGCTCACCTGTGAAATGAAGCAGCATGACTGTCTCCCTCAGTCCCGCCGGCCCTGGCCTTCTGGCCTTGCTCTGCATTCACGTCGTTCTCTGACCGTCGCTCCTCATCACTGCAAATGCAGAAGCCCCTTCCACGCCCCCCCAGCCTCTGGGGCTCCTGCCAGGGAACTCGGCCTCCAGGTTGTTCTGCCACTCATGCATCCAACATGATTACTATAGAATACAAATGATGGCAATACTCACAAGGACTGTAATAATTAACCCTCCTTGGATGCCTGCACAGGCCAGAAAACTGGCATGCATCATCTTTTCAAACCCTCACAGCAATTTGATGAGGAAAGTGCTACTGTGACCCCCATTTTAGAAATGGAAAAACTGAGGCTCAGAGAGAACATGCGATGTTCCCAGCTCTTAAGGGGTGAACTGATGACTCCAATCTGGGATTCTGACCTCAGACACGGCCACGATTCAGTCGCTCACAACATATCCACACTTTTTTTTTTTCTTTTTTTTTTTGAGACGGAGTCTCGCTCTGTCGCCCAGGCTGTAGTACAGTGGTGTGAGCTCAGCTCATTGCAACCTCCGCCTCCCGGGATTCTCCTGCTTCAGCCTCCTGAGTAGCTGGGATTACAGGTGTGCCACCAGCACCCCTGGCTAATTTTTGTATTTTTAGTAGCGACAAGGCTTCACCATGTTGGTCAGGCTGGTCTCGAACTCCTGCCCTTGTGATCCACCCGCCTTGGCCTCCCAAAGTGCTGGGATTATCCACACTTCTTCTTTACAGAGTGCCAGCTGATAGGCTTCTAGATACGCCTGGACTGGGTGGACTCTATTAATTATTACAGTCAATAATGCTATGATCTACACAGGACAGAAGCTGGGTGAGCACCCTTCCCCCAGGCCCTGCAGAATCTGTCTCTTGAGGCCAACTGCCCTCGAGGCACCTGCATGTGACCTAAGTGTTCACTGCAGGCAGTTCTGTCACTGGCACCTCCTTTATCAGTTTCACCTGGCCCATGACAATCCTCTGGGGTCAGGGCTGCTGTCTGGGGCATCTCTCTATAACCCATAGGTGTGATTCTGGATGCTCAGGAAAGAGGTGCAGAATGGAGGAGGTGAGGCAGCTGGGGCCCCTCTCCAGTCTGGTTCCCCCGTGGCCTCTGGCCTGACACAGCCTTCTTCTGTCTACACAGACCTTTCTTCTCCCTTTTGTCTGCTTTGTGATAGTTAATAAACCAAACCATCACTGCCTTCTTAGCCTGCAGGAAGTATAACAACTGTTATCTACCACAAACCACCGAAGCCTTAAATTGCAGCACGAATGGTGACAGTGATAGATTAGAATTTTTAAAATCAAACCCAAACATGTCCCCGTCATGGCTAAGAGAAGGGCTGAGCTGACTTGAAAATAATGTACTTAGAATATTTTGTGATGCATGGCAAATTAAGTCTCCCCCTCAGCACTTTTCCCCTTTCCTCCAACAGAGTATTAGTCTAGTTAATTGATTGCCAAAGATTTCCCACTATGACCTAAAACTATTCCCACTGTGGGGAGACTGATGGAATCCTGGATTTCATCCAAGGGCAGGATGGACAGTTCATTCTGAACTTTAAAAGGGGTGGAGTGGGGAGATGGATTTGGAATTAAATGGTCTTTTTTTTCTCCAGCCTTGAAAGATGGAACTGAAGAACAAGGGGAAAATCATCAGTGACAAGAGTTAATGAATTTTAAATACTTATTACAAGAAAAATTAATTTGTCAAATTAGCCCCATAGATACAGGTTATACAATGAGTCACTGTCTCCTCAAAGATGCGAAACTCAGAGCAACTAATGCATCTCAAACTTGCTGTTGCACAGCCAGGTTGCAAGGTCATGTTCATGTTTGAGCGCTATTAAGTGGAGCCTCTCCTCCACCCCAGAGACTGTGCTGAGCACATCACAAACATCTTCACAGTAATTCTAACACTACGGTTATTTGATAAACTTCTACATCTATGCACTGGGTGAGAACACCCACCCTTCCCAATGCTGTCCTGAGAAGCAAATACCCAATGAACAGAAAGTCCTTTGCAAGTCCCTGATGTACAAGGAGCATCCATGCCTTGCAGCAATTGTTATCTTATCACCCCCACTGCTAATGGGGGAGAGGTGGTCCAGCCTGCCCAAACTGACACACCTGCTGAGAGTGAGGTTGGGCCAGGTCTGTCTTGCCTGGGCTTCAGCTCTTTCATTCAAAAACTGCCCTTCTCCCCTTCCCTCAGTAGATGTGAGCCTGTAGCCCTGTCCACATGACAGAGGCAAAGCCCATCCATGTGCGAGGTGGGTGTCATCTGTGAAGGTGCGTCTGTGGGAAGTGCCAGGGCTCTTCCAGGGCGAGGCCAGTTGAATGCTGCCTTGGCCTCCTCCTCAGCCCAAGCATTACAGAGCACTCTGGGCTGGTCCCCATCTCGTGCCTCCACCCTGTCTCTGACCTTGGGCCAGCCCTCGGTCTCTTGTCCTTGCAATGACTTCTGCTCACACTTGGCCACATGGCCCTGGGCTTCAGCTCCCTGTAGTCAATCTGGCACCTCGCCTCTGTCCTCCATGTCCTGGTCCTGCACTGCCTTCCTGGTGTCAGGGCTGACAGACAGAGAAACAGGACGGCGCAGGGAGGGTAAAAAGTACCTGGGGGAACAAGAACTTCACACCTGCGTTCAAGTCACACACGCATCCCTTTCTAGCCTCAAGTGCCCCCCAAAACAGGTTACTTACTGAGCCACCGTCTTCTCAGCTGTAAAAGCAAGAGAAGAGTTGGCAGAAGGCACGTTGGTTATGAGTGCAGATATTGCTTGAGCTCAATTCCTGGTTCTGCCACTTCCTGTGTGACCTCGAGCAAGTTACTAAACCTCCCTGTGCTAACAGTTCCCATCAATAAAATTCTAACAATAGCACCAAAATCCCTGGGTTGCTGTGATGCGAACACCCATAATCCCAACACAGAAGCGCCAGTGTTGTCTTAGGAAGACACAGGTGGACAGGAAGTCTGAATAGGAAGATGCCCATGAAAGGGCCTCGTATGGTATCTGGCACACAGTAGGTACTTAACACATATGCTAAAACAGAGAGGTAGAGAATTCAGCCTTTTAGCACAAGCTTTCACCTTGCCTGACACAAAAAAATACCTGGGGTCAAAAAGCACCCGAGAACAACAGCCAAGGGGGTTGGGAGCAGTGAGAAGCTCCATCTCTCAGTCACATGCATGGACCACTGGCTTTGAAAGCTTCCCCTCTGAGCCCAGCATCAGCTCCCCAGGAAAGAACCGCAGAGAACCAGGCCTGCTGCCTGCCCCACCCACACACCCACCAGGCCTGGTCAGCCAGGACCACTGGCAATGTCTCACCTCAGTTTTCTGCATTTCCTCGTAATCCAAGGAGACGGGAAGGGAAGGTAAGTACACAGGGAGGGTCTGCGTGTCCAGGCAGGGCAGGCTCCGCACTCAGGCTGCTCAGAGCACGGAGCACACCCTGGGAGTCCTCCCAGGTCACCTTCATGGCCCCCCTCTCCCGCTACCTTATGCCCTTGAGAGAGGAGTCTGAGGGATACTCATGTGTAAGACCCCCATGCCAGGAATACAAGCAATCTGTGATATTTCCAGAGTGTGGGCCAGGACACTTCTAACAGCTTCAGAGGCTTCACTCATTTAATCCTCTTAATCATCAGGAGTCAGCAATTATCCTCAGACCCATTTCAGAGATGGGTAAACTAAGGCTGAGAGGTCTGGTGGCATGGCAAGGTCACGTGGATAAGTGACAGAGCAGGGTTGGAGCCCAGGTCCTCTGCCTGCGAGCTGGGCACTCACCCATCTCACCACAGACCACGCCGATGCATGGGCAAGATGACCCATTCTGGAGAACCACCCTGACCTCCTCGCCCTTCCCCTCCTCTATCCAATGCCACTGCCTGCCCCACAGCGTACAGGGTAAAATCCACATCCACCATTTCGCATCCCTGCTCTTCTAGGATCTGGCTTCTGCTGATCGTTCCGCCCTTCCCTTTAGAGTTGCCCCCAGACAAACACAAATGCTCATGGTTTAAGTTCATCTCGGACACTGCCCACCCCAGGGGGCACTGTGACTCTTCTTTGGAATTCCTTTCTCGCTCCCTCCCACCCCAATCCCTGGAGGTACAAAGCCCATCTAGGTTCCCAGGCCCTATCACAGGTCACCTCCACCGTGAAGCTTTCCCTAACTCATCCCAAGCCAGCAGCATTCTCCCTCTTCCTTGCTTAAGGCAAGGAGTCACTGTCCTACTTGAATCAGAGCAGCAGCTTTTAAGCTTCCCCCAGGAGGTGCCCTCAGGCCCTGCTGGGGTGAGGTGAGAGGGCTGGTAACAGGGAGGGCCAAGTAAACTCTGCCCTCTTCAACAGGGCGGCTACTCTTTTATTTGCTTCTGAACTTGCATCGGATTTCATTGCAAGAAAGGGTTCTCGGAGGAAGCAAACCTTGACGTCAGGGTGTGAGAAATGTCAAGACACCCCAGGGCTGGGCTGGGTATAGCAGGACTCAAGTCAATGCCCCCACAATGCTGTGCACAGAGCAGGAGTTACAAACGTATGGCATCTATGTTGAGCACCCAGACTAGAAACCTTGGTCACATAGTCCTGTGTTATGACGCCTTTGATGGTCAGTGCATTGCTCCTCCCAAATACACAGTGGAGAAGAGGGCACTGCCACTTCTCGGCTGGCAGCAAATCAAATGCTGCTTGCCAGGAAATGGAAGGTGAGATCATTAACCTCAAAAAGTTTCCAAAGCAAACCTCAATGCAGAGGAAAGAGCCTCATCGTCTGCATTTTAAGGGCCTGGGTTTGGATGGGGTCCTTCTGGGTTGGCCCCAAATTCAAGATTTCAACTTGGGAAGGGGAAATGTAAGCCATCCCGCCTGAGGAACCAAAGCATTAGACAGGAACTGTTTTTATTCCATCCACCTCACCTCCTTAGAATGAGAGGCGAACAGTGAAATAGTGCATTTATCTTAAAAGCGAAATAATTCCAGGATGGTAGGGCGAGACCCTGTGATGGGGTGAATTTACCTCACTTGATAACAAGGGCACTCGATACTCAGGGAAGTGGGACTTTGTCGACAAAGCCAGGACAATCCCACTACGCCCACCCCACTCAGCAGTGATTAAAAACCCGTAAGGTCACTTTCTACGCGATGGCTGTCTCCCTCTCACCAGGCTGCAGAGCGGCTGCAGATGAACATTTGGCACCTAGATGGGGGTCAAGGAGCTGGGGCTGTGATTCAGGGAAGATGCTGAGGGGCACTGGGAGCCTCTGTTTGAATCCTGAAGCAAGGGGTGAAGGCGTGGGGGCATGTGTAGGGGAGCTGACGCTGAAGTCTTTCAGGAAGCAGATGGTAAGGGTCGGGGGTGTGTGTCTATGCTGGGGACAGGGTTCTGTGGTGTTGCTGGTGATGCTGACTGCCTTGCCCACCCCAAGTTGGATTAGGAGAGTCCCATCAGGCTGCCGGGCAGGGAGGGCAAAGGAGAGCACCATTCTGTGGGTCGGGCAGGAAGGGCGGCCTCCCCACCCTGGGTGCCTGCAGAGCCTGGCAGCCCCACCCTGTGGCCATCCGATGCCACATGTCCTCTAGAGTTCCTGGGCCGGCTGCTCCACAGCTTGCTCCTCCACAGGCTGCATGGCCTCCTGCACGTAGACGATGAACTCCGAGGCCTCCCCGCCCTGCGTGTAGACAGTCACCGTCTCAATGCCCTCCACGTCGTCGGAGGACACCACCAGGTGGTGCTGCTCGGCAAGCTCCACAGAGGCTTGCTGCACCGTCTCCTGGATCATGACCGTGTGGTTGGAGCTGGGCTCCTCCTCGGTGACCTGTGGGAGAAGGGCAAGAGAAAGGTCACACAGCACCTACTTCCTGGTCCAGCGTAACAACAAAGTCACAACCACAGCTTAGGAGCAACCAGTGCACTGTGGGAGCATGTCCATTCTCCACCGATCCTCTCTACAAGGCTGTGCGTGCTCTCATGCCCATTTTACAGATGATCAGAATGAGGTTCAGCAGTGTAGCGCAACGTGGTCAGGTCCCCAGCTGTGGCAAATGGTGGAACCCAAGTTCAAATCCAGAGTCCAAGGTTGTTTCCTGATGCCAAGCTGCTTCCCGGGGCTTCCAGGAGGTGTGGAGCTACCTAGAGAATGAGGGCTGGAAGGCCTTGTGGGGGTTATTTACTGCAAGTGTCGGGGTAGCGGTTGGGGAGTGCTCCTGAAAATTTATAGCCGGTCCATCTGGCAGTGATAAAGGCATGAGGTCCATCCTGGGCTATGTTTCCACACTCAGGGAGCTTGCCTCTGTGTGAAGATCTGTTTCACACTAGGAAGCAGCAAAGGCCCGGCAGGCCTGATTTTCCCCAGGTGTCCTTCATCCAGCAACACTAATGCCTTAACTATTTGGGGGAAGGCCTGCTGGTAGAAACTCACTGCCACAGGGCTGGACAGGAGTCTTCTGGGTATCAGTCAGGGGACGGGACCTCATGGATTCTACGGCCAGGCCTTTCTCTGAAGCTCCAAGCTGCCAGATTCCAGGCAAGATCCAAATGCCAGCTGGTGCTAATACCCCACATCCCTCATGCTGCCAGCTCTGGGCTGTTTTTAAATAACAACTGTCTTTGACCTTGAGATGAGAAACAAAAGACACGGAATTGAGATCTTAGAGCTGCAAAAATGAGTGAAGGATTAGAAAACAGACACAAGAGGAAAGCAAAGGGGCCTGGAGTTACTTAGCTGGAGGATAAGAGAGCCTTCAGACTTACAGAGGGGTGTCAGGGACACCCATTCATTTCCAGGTGAGTCTGAATGCCAAGGCGGAGAGAGCATGTGCTCTGTACTGCGCTGATGGGGCTTCGCACATCAGTCCCACCATTTTTAAGCTATGAGGCCTGGGCAAGACACTTTTGCCTACAACCTTCAGTCTACTCATCTGTAAAACAGTGACTAAAATGTGTTCTCCAGAGGATTCCTGGGAGAATGGAAGGAGATTCTGTATGCAAAGTGGGTGCTCAATAACAGCACCGACCTTTCAATTCCTTCATTCATTCGCTCATTCAACTACTTTTTTTTTTTTTTTTTTTTTTTTAGAGACAAGGTCTGACTCTGTTGCCCAGGCTGGAGTACAGTGGTGCGATCTCAGCTCACTGCATCCTCTGCCTCCTGGGCTCAAGCCATCCTCCTGCTTCAGCCTCCCAAGTAGCTGGTACTATAGGCATATGCCATCACACCTAATCAATTTTTGTATTTTTGATAGAAAAAGGGTTTCTCCACATTGAGCAGGCTGGTCTTGAACTCCTGAGCTCAAGTGATCCACCCGCCTTGGCCTCCTAAAGTGCTGGGATTACAGGCATGAGCCACTGCGCCTGGCCTCGACCACACTTTCTTAAATACCTGCTGCTGCCTGGAAGGGCAGTATTCTAGCATGTCAATCACTCATTCTTTCACCTACAGAACCTCTGTCATCTTACCAGCTACCAGTAGACTGCAGGCTCCACAAGGGCAGGACCATGTCTGCCTGGTCAGAGCTGTTTCCGCAGAGCCAAGCTGATTGCCTGGCGCACAGCATATGCTCAGTATTCACTGACTGATGATCCACTAGGTGTCAGATGCCACACTGGGCACTAGAAAATCACAGTCCTCTGAGGAAGCTGAGTCTCATGGTGCAGGCACAGGGCACAGTGAATGACTGTGCTGTGGAGTAGCTGGGCTCCTGTAGGGCAGCCTGTGCCAGTGTTGGGGTCCCAGGGGAGGCATAGGGATGGGCTCCAGGCAGATCGGGGAGCAATGACTCCAGGAGGTGTAGGGAGCAGCAAGTGTGCTCGGGCAGCCTCCATGAGGTCCCACTCATGGCATGTCCGGGCCCTTTCCTGGCCTGCAATTGGCATTGGGTGGCCTCCCGCTCCCCGCCTCTTCTGACTCTGTGCTCTCTCTGGGGAGGGCCCAACTGGCTTGGAGGGTCTCATCCTAACCCTGTGATTATTCCTGTCTCCGCGAGTGAGAAGGGCTGTGTCAACAGGTGGGTCATGTTTAATTCAGAGAGAAAAATGGAAAAGGTTCCTCCAGGCTGGGCTCCGGAGGTTCCAACATTATGGATTGGAAGGAACTTTTGATTTGGACTGATAGAATTCACCTGGAGCTGGAGAGCTATTCTGAGTGGAAACTATCAATACATTTAGACTGATTTGTTTTTTTAGAGTGAACTGAGATCTGTTTTTTCATCTTTTCCCATTTGTTTCAATTTCATTTAACTGGGAAAATATACCATGAACCAGGATTTTAGAAGTAAATATTAATTTATTTCACTTTGCAAGAGAGAACCTGACAGAAGACTGGGAAAGCGGAGGCAACATGCAGCTAATCTTTTCTCCTCTTACCTGTCAGTAAATGCCACACAAAGGAAAGGGTGAGGGGATGGGAATGGTTTACACCCAGGTCCCCAGGGCCTCACATGTGCAAACAAGCCCTCCACATTCTGGGTAAACAGACCACACACAATAGAGGGAGACAAACCATCCATGAGCTTTAACACAGGCTCTGGGCCGTGGCACCATTCTGTGGACAGAGTGACTGCCACCGAAGCTAACCCTAAAGAGGACAGTGACTCCTTCACTGACGGAAATTTTCCACTGGCTAACAACTCTCACCCTTTAAAAACACTAACACCACAATGCCCAAGTATGGACAGTGGCTGAAGTCACCGCCAAGGACAAGGAGAACCATGCCAGGGCCAGGCCTTTTAGGAGGACAGGCTGCAGCCTCCTGTCCCCTGGCAGCACAGGGGACACACTCCAACTTCTTAGGACCAACCGGAAGGAAACAGGAGGTCCCTCACTGGCCTGGAAATGGCTACTGCCCATAGACACCGCACGAGGCCAGCGTGCCTGACCTGAAGATAAACAATGTGTTAATAACTCTGCAGCAGCAGCACCTGGGACCACTTCTTGGAAGGTGGCATTGGCCACAGAGGGTCTGTGGTGGGAAAGGACATCACGGGCAAGAGAAGAGAGTGAGCAAAGAAAAGGTGTGTGCCCTACAGCCCTGCCAAGGCCACCGACCACCTCCCAGTCACCAAACCCACTGGGCAGAGTCCCGTTTTCACCCTTCCAGAGCCCTCTCTACCATCCGGCATGAGATGCTCTCTTCGCTGCTTTCACCACTCTCCTCCCCAGCACTGGGCTCTGCTCCACGCCCTCTCCCAGACTGCAGGGTCGCTCACTGCCCTTCTTCTTCTGCCCATCACAAAGCCTGGAGGATTCCTAGGTCTCCCACCTTGAGTTCTTCTCTGACCCTCTAGGCACTTTCACTCCTGGCTGAGCCAGACTCCAGCTACCACTCCTGAGCTCCAGATCATACCTCTGTCTGCAAATGAGAGGCATTCAAGGATGTCTGTCAAACAATGCAAGAACAGGGCTGCGCAAAAGTCACAGGAGAGAAGGCAATTGGGGGAGAAGCAGTAGGTGAGGCCTGAAATGAAGTTCACAGGCGGATCTTGAAAAGCCTTGGTCATGAGCTGAGAGATTGAGCCTTTATTTTACAAAGGAACGCACTAAAGGTTTTCAAAGAAGGGCCCTGCGTCATCCAATCTGTGACATTTATGAATCAAAACTTGCCTAATGTGAGAAGACTTTCTGAGAAGTATGCCTCTCTCATTATCCCTCTAAATATTTACATTTATTTGCCTGTAGTATCTTTTCTAAGTATTAAATCTATTTAAAGATAACCTTTCTCCATTTATTTTGTTTTGGTTTTTCAATTTTCAGCCTCCAGAGTTTGTCCAACAGAATCCCCTCGAAATTCACCCACTGCTAATTATCAGAGTACAAAAAAGTTTCCCAACATCATCCTTTGGGCTTAATTCACCAGAAAAAGCGACGGAGGCAATGGTAATGCGTATTTCACAAGTCCTGCAAAGAGCAGGCTTCCCGGTGTGCACAAATGTGACAGGGAGGCACGCTGTTGCCCTATCGTGTTACTGAACGTCCAAGACACGCAGGGTTCCTGAAGGTTCCCTGCAGCCTGCTGGTGGGCCTTCTTTACACTCTCCCCAGTGTTCACGAGTGGCTCTGCTGGCCCTGCAGACGCTGCCCACACAGGTGTCCATGTCACAAAAACCTAACGTGTAGAGAGGATGAAGGAGGGAGAGGATGAAGGAGTTGCTTTACAGAAGGGGTTCATAAGGCTTTCTGCAGAGTGCACCCCTTTGTGCATTTCGTGGTACACGATCACACTGTTTGCTTTCAGGCAGTGTTTACAAATCACGTGCCTCCTTCCTGGCTCCCATGGCACCCAATATCCACCCAGCCACGTGCAGTTTACTGAACATTCTCCCACGCCTTGTCCCGATTCTTCACACACAATGTCTTGTGCCTTGGGCATTTGTGTTCCCACTTTACAAATGGGGGCGCTGAAGCTCCTCCTGGCCTGGTGACTTCTGTAAGGTCAAACAGCCAGAAAGTAGCAAAAGCTGGAACTTAGTCTGGGTGGTTCAGAGACCACCTTCAGCTGGTGTAGTGTGACAGCGACTATTAGTATCCCATGTTATGAGTTGATATGATTAAATTATCACTCTTTACTCCTCCTGATTAGTCTCAGGCTGGCTGTAGAACTCTCAACCACTCTCTTTGTTCAAAATAATCACTCTAGTAGCTTAATCTATTAGCACAGGCTTAAAATTGTTCTTTGCCACAGAAATAATACGGCGTTCACAGGGTCATTATCCCGAGATGAGTACTCCATTTCCCCCAAATGCTGTGTCTAACACATCTATCAGATAAATTAGCAGCAGCATAGATAGCTTGATAGAAACCCTTAACCCCTGGGATGTGCAGATGATTCACTGAATTGGGCACTGTGTTCTGCTGTTCTGCTGTCTCCAGCGTTCTGGAGTCTGGACAAGATCACTGTCAGGACGGGCACTTTGCAGGGCTCTCTTCATGCTGAAGGGCAGCTTCCCCTTGAGACCCCACGTCTTCCTTGGCTTTAACCCGTCATTATCCATTCACCCAGCAAACGTCGATGGATACTCCGCTGTGTGCTATGCAGCAGGCATGGCTCTGGCTGCCTCATTATCTTGCTTTTTTTCTACTCCCCTGCCTGTTCTGCTTTCTCCTTCTCCTCCAGCTCCTCTCCTCACTTCCTTTGTAAAACGCATTCCTCTCAGGTTAAGCTTTCTTCCCCCAACATTTAAGAAAATCCCAGAAGTTCCTCTAGCTCAGGAAACCCTCCTTAAGGAAGGTGGGTCCTGCATTGCTCCCACAGTGCTCCAAGGGTGCCCTGAGGAGCCAGTGCACAACGGCTTTTACAATCTATCTCTGCACAGATCTCCCCAGAAGCAAGTACAGCGCTGGTTCCTCCGTAGCCAGCCCAGTGCCACGCTCTTGGTAGGCACATAGTGGGTGATGGTGATTTAGGTTGGTGCAAACTGCCTGCCCTTGGTTCAAACTCTGTCTGGCGGGAGCCCCCCAGATGATGTGAAAGTAGGGAAGACGGTGCACTGTCTACGGAGGAGAGTCCCTTTCGGCTCCAAAAGTCCCAAAGGTCTAATCACCTTATTCTACAGAAGGGAAGTCAAGGCTCAGAGAAAATAAACTGCCCAGGGCCACATTGTTGGAAATAGAGCACAGATTTTTTGACTTCTGGTCTGCAAAATTCCCCAGCCTGAACGAGGCAACTTCACAACAAGCCACAAAGCACTTTGGTCACTGGAAGAACATAGCCAGAATGTCCAGCATGGCACCTGGGCAAAGAAGAACGCCAAGTAGATTTTCCCTGGAATAATAATATTATTTATAATAGTCGTAATGATTATTATTATTTTGAGACAAGGTCTCACCCTGTCACCCAGGCTGGAGTAAAGTGATGCAATCACAGCTCACTGCAGCCTCAAACTCCTAGACTTAAGAGTTCCTCCCGCCTCAGCTTCCAGAGTAGCTGGGAACATCCCTGGATGAACGAAGAAAGCAGTAAACACACAATGCTGATGACGATGGAGACATTATCATCTGGACAGACCTAGGGCTCGGAGATTACAATCTGGAATAATAAGAAGTGCTTGTTGTGGATCAGGTGCTGTGTGAAGAGTTTACGTGTATTAGGTACTTAGTCTTCACAGTACCCTAAGAAGTCTTAGTGTCTCAGCTTTAGAGGAGGGGAGACGCTGGGGAGGATGACAAGCTGCCCTGGGGGGCTCTGGGGAGCGTCCTAGGGAGTTACATAGTTGCTTCCCCTCTGCTCCCCCAGGCCTCTGAGCCTGATGGTCGCAGCAGCCAGGCCACTGTGCACAGCTCTGGGCGTGGCCAAGCAGGAGGCTGCAGTGTCAGAGTCCACGCAATCTTCTTGATTCTCCCACTGGCCTCCTGCATTTGACCCTAGCACAGTCTTTTTTCATACCTCTCTTTCCTCTCTAATGAGAAGGCACTGATGGACTCCTCTGTCAAAGTACCCTCTGCCTGGGAAAGATGTTCTCAAAAACGCCTGGAGGCTGGCTGAAGCAGGGAGGACACCCCCTCCTCACCTGACACTGATGGGGAAGTGTCTTGCCGAACAGGAAGATTGTGGGGAAGGCAGCGGCCCACAAGGACACTTGACATTAGTGTATAACCTGGCCGAGAGCCTCTGAAACCCAATCCCCTAACATAGGTCCTTCTGTGTCAGAGGCTGCACCAACACCCCTCCCCAGGACATTGAAACAGCCCCAGGACACATTCAAGGACATCAAAATATGACTAACAAAGACTCATTAAGAGGAGAAAGAGCTGCATCTTATGGCTGAATCCCACAGAGGCGGCAACGAGAAAGGGAAAATGTTCTTATAGCTGGGTATTTAAAGTAACAATTTTTAAAACTGCTGGTAGAAAAAGATAAACACCACAAATTGGCATCACAGCTTTCAAAACACAGTGCGGAGAACCTCCTGGGGCGCGAGTTCCCCACGTGCCTGTGCAGAGGGGCTCGGGCCTCCTGCCTGTTCCTTCATGACAGGGTATTGGAATTTCCAGGGTTTTATCAGACCACGCAAAAACTACCAAATTATTTGAACTTAGCTCCCAACACACAAATAAGTGAAGAATAAAGGAATTTAAAATAAAACCCCTGATGGCCCTAAAATGAAAAACCACAATGACAGTGGGATGGCATCAGTTAACCTCTTACTGGGTTTGTATCCCTTTGAAACAAAGCTGCCGCCAGTGCAGCTGCCTTTAGATGCTGCCCACATTCCCAGTGCCCTCCCACAAGCCTGTGCCCTCCGTCAGGCACTGGGGGGAAGACGAACTGCCTTCACTTCGAGAATTCCAGCTGGGGGTCTCTTTAGGACAGGAATCATCCTTTATGTTTTTCAGGGGAAAGAAACTCCACCGTCATCTCTGCCACCATCACCACCACCACCAGGAGGTTGTTTTGCTTCAGGCATCCTTCATGTTTCAAATCCATTTTTAAATAAATTGAATCAGGTCCCTATTTATTAAACCATGTCTTGGAGAACAGCCCTCTCGCAGATGTCATTAATGTCCTTGAAAGGGAAGGCACCTGGGGCTGTGGCTCAGGAAATGAACAGATAAGCCACAATTTCTTCTCCTCTTGTTGGCACTCCTATTGTTCTCAGGATCAGTTCTCAGAACCTGCTGGGAGGCAGCCCCAGATCCAGATCCGGCCTTCCGGGCTTCAGGGGAGGCGGACAGAACACAGAAAGCCACCAGGAGAACACAGCCACTGTCAAGACCATCACCACAGAGAATGCAGTGAGCACCATGATGAGCAGGACTTGATGAGATCAGGCATGGGAGAGGCAGTGATGCAGACAGGAGCCAGTCGAAGGCTAGATGCAGGCAGTGTGCACAGGGGTGAGGGGCGTGTGTGAGGGTTTGCTATGTACACATGCATGCCTGTGTGCAGGAACATGGGCGTGCATGTGTGTATATGTGTGTTCATGTGTGTATCGGTGTGTGCAGGTGTGTGTCCATGTGTGCATATGTACATGTGCATGTATATGGGTCTGTATGTGTCCATATATTTGCACATGTCTACGTGGATATCCATGCGTATGTGGAGGTTTATGGTTGTGTGTGTACATGAATATTGTGCACATACGTGGATGTGATATGTGTGTGTACATGCACGTGGGTATGGGCATGGCTTTGTGTCTGTTGCTACAATAGGGTATCTCCATCTTTAAATCTCAACAAAGGCCTAATAAGTAGAAGAAATCTCTCCTCGCTCACGCTTCCTTTCCTTCTTTCTCTTCTGTGGCCTGTGACACTACTTGCCCCCTGGTTTACAGTCACTTCTCATAATGACCTGAACAGGTCGGCCCCTCCCAGTTTACAGAGTGTTTGTGGATCCCATACCTCCTGTAATTCTCATGGAGCCCTGAGGAAGGCAGGGTAGAGGGGATTCCCATCACATCCCTTTGAGAAGGCGGCGTGGCTCAGAGAGTTGATGTGAGCCCTCAGCTAGTAACAGGTGATTCTGGAATTTGAAACCAAGTCAAAAACCTCCAAAGCCCACAGCCTTCTCTATAATATTCACGGCTTCCTGTAACCTTCAAAACAAAGTGCAAGCTCCCCTGTTGGACAGGCAAGGCCCTCCCTGCCTGACTCCCTCCCCCACACTCAATTTTGGTTACTGAACATACATGCTCTCTCGCCTCTGAACTTCCAACTGTGCTGGTCCACCATCTTTTCCCAAAGATCCCTTCTTGCCCTTGAGAACTCAGGTCCACGCCCTCTCCTCCAGGAGGCTCCGCCAGTGCCCCCTTACAACGCTGTGCTGACTCCTGTTATATACCAGCGGCACTGGATCCCAGCTAGCACTTTATGCTGCTCTGAGGAGGCGCGACCTGTCATGCTCTCCCTCACCTTCCCCGCACAAGGGTGACAGTGAATGCTGCTTCTCCAATGAATCACTGGGATAAAGAGTGCAGAGTGGGGGTCTAGCTCAAATCACCACCAGATGAGGCACAGCTGAAGAGGAGGGAAGACACCCCACCAGGACCTGACCTCCGTATTGAGCAACCACAGGAATAAGAGTTAGTTAGAGAGCGAATGCCGAAAACCCCAAGCAGGGCAGCTCAGGCACTGCGGTTCCAGTTCCAGGGGGACGTCTAAAGAAGAGTGGAGGTCTGACTTCGGGAGGGCCCTCATGGCCTAGATGCTGCTCAGTGGGGCCTTCGTACAGGTAAACAGCACCCCCATGCTGAGCATTCGGCGGCCCTTTCTTTGCTAATGAAGTTGGCAGATAGACAGGTTGGTTTTCTGGGGCCAGAAGTGACTGAGAAAGCAGAAGATGGATAGAAAACAAGGCTAACATGGGGAACAGGTGTGAAAGGCCAGTGCTTGTGCTGAGCTGCTAGACTGGAAAGCTGTCACTTTTCTTGGGTGAAGTTAGAAACGTGCAGTTACATAACATCAGCACCTGATTTGCAAGACGAATCGAGGTGGCCTCTGTGTTTAGACACCGTTAAGAGGTGGGCCATTTGTTGAATAAGCCATCTCTGAAAGCCACCCACTCTCTGCTTTGCAGTGTCACATCTCTCATGTGCTCAATTCCCATATATACTTCAGATAACTTCTGGCCTCTCTCTTCTGTCTGTCCACTGAGAATTTAGCATGTGTCAGATGCTCTGGTGGAGGCTGGAAACAGAACCATAGGCCAGACACAGTCCCTGCCCCCAACAGGCTGCAGTCCAGGGGAGAAAAGGACAGGGGGCTTGTCCTGGGTTGCCAGGCTCGGGGGAAGGTGGGGTGGGAAGCAGCCAGTGGCCAGGAATGGTTTCCTGAAGATGATGGTCCTGGTCTGGAACACTGTGGGATTCCTGAAGAATGGGAGGAGGTATAAAGAGATGGGGAAAAACACCAGGCAGAAGAAAGGGTGTAGTAACAGCCCAAGGGCTGGACAGATGCAATGAAATTCAGTATAGCCAGAGCACAGAACAAGATGCAGTGAAATTCAGTATAGCCAGAGCACAGACCAAGATGCAGTGAAATTCAGTAGAGCCACAGCACAGAACAAGTGGCAGGGGGAGGGTGTATGGAGGGGGAACAGATGAAACAAAGAGGAAAGAAAAAAGACTAGAGAGACCATCAGGACCCAGATCATGCAGGATCTTACAGGAATTTTAGTTTTACTCTAAAATTAATTGGAGCCTCTCTATTAGACAGCAGAGACCTGATCAGACCCCCACGCTCACTCCCCTGAGGTGTAGGAGGGGCTATGCGGAAGAGGAAGCAGAAAGCCTGGAGGCAGGGAGAACGGGGACAGCCCGGTATCCTGTGAAGAGGACGGGCCAGAACATGGCAAGAGGGTGTAGTGATGGGGACCGGCAGAGGAGCCTCTATAGTCTATCTGAGCTGTGCCCATCCTCCTCAACCCCTTCTAGGAGGCTCTTAGGCCCAGTGCTCCCCTGGGCTGCCCTCTTCCGGAGTGCAGTGACTGCCACCCTGGCCCAGCCCAACCCTCACAGCTCAGTCTGCTGCTTGCTCAGCCTCTGCAGCCTCCAGCCCTCCCTTGCTCCTCTCCTGGGCCATTTTCTTCACTTGCCCCACAGTGCAGCTCCCTCCTCAGCGTCCTCCCTGCTCCCTGGCTGCTCCCTCTCCATCACTGCCGCATCTGTCTCCGCTTTCGGACCTCTAAGTGGCACAGGGCCTCAGAGTTCCGCCCCAGGAGGCTCTTCTCTCTCCACATCCCCTCCTTCCATCATCTCAGCCAGGCTCATGGCTTCAAATACTGACTTCAGGCTGACAACTCCCAAATGTATGTCTAGACCAAACCCTTCCCCTGAAATTCAAATGTGCATAGCATATTTCCTACTACACATATCCACGTGGGTGTCAAATAGTCATTTCTAAGTTAACGAAGCCAAAATGGAACTAGTCACTTTCTGCCAACCCAACCTGCTCCTCCCTCCTCTGTCCTCTTCTTGGTAGAAGGCACCACCATCCACCCTCTTCTCAAACCAAAAGGCTTAGGCATCAGCCCAGACTCTGCTCTCACACACACTCCACGTCCAAAGCATTGCGGGACCAGTCGGCTCCACCATGAAATGCAGGCCAGAGCGCTCCAGTCCTCCCCTCCCCACAGGGCTAGCCCGGCCAGGCCATGCTGTTTCTCACTCTAGGTCTGACCACAAGAGCCCTTAAGCAACTTCTTAGTTATGTGGATCAGCACAAAAGTCTGTGCCTCAGTTTACCACCTAATGTCACACACACAGATGGGAGACACAGAATCTGAGAGTAGACATGTGAAAGAGATGCAGGGGTTTGAGGTGGCACCAAGATCGAGGTGAGTGAATGGTGAGCACGGCCACTGTAAAGGCAGCTTGGAGTACACCGAAAAGAGGGACAAAGTCCCATCCCAATCTCTTCCAACTGCCATCGGCTTCAGACCTCCCCTGGAGCCCATGCCTGGGCTCAACCATGAAGAGGACTAAAGACTCATCAGTCAATATTCCAAGAAGGCTGACCAGTTCTAGAAAAAAAAAATGGCTGGGGTACTTGGAGATATCTGACCTAGAAAACAGAAGATGCAGGGCCCAAAAGATGCCCTGTGCCTTCAAATACACAAGGGGCCGTCACATGAGGGGCCATCAGATGTACTGCTGGTTCTGGCGGGGGCCAGGGCTGACAGAGAGGCTACAGAATACAGGGGGCTGCTGTCTGGAATGGACATAACCAACTCCCCGTTGCTAAAGTTACAAAAATAGCTGCTCCAAGACCATCGTGCTGGATTCTTCCTCAGGATGGACACTGGAATTCACAGGAGAGTCTACCCTTTACCCCTTCCTGGTAAAGTCCATAAAGCAGGAATTCCCACCCTTTCAGAAGTCTGAGAGGCAAGTCCTGCCTCCCCGCCGCCCTCTCACATACCTCCCTCAGAGGCCTGGAGAGGAAACGCAAGCCGCTGGCTTGGCCTCCTGTCTGCCCTGCTGTCCTCCCCCTGCCTAGAGCTCTCCTCCTCCACCATGCCTGAAGCCAGCGCACCTCAGTGGCAGAACCCTCCGTCCCTGTAGAGATCTTTCTGAAAGCTGCAGGTGTGGGCAACAATGCGTCAGGATGTCCCTCACAACCAATAATTGTTCTGTTCTCACCATGACTTCCAAATTGTTCCCCCAAACAGTCACAAGGGTAAAAATAAACAATAGCAACAACCTTATTTATGATGCTCTGAACCTAGAACCTAACTGTTTCCTGTATAAACACAGAGTAGAGTCTGAGTGCTGCATTCTTCTAGAAACACAACTGCTGTTTCCAGCGGGGGAAGACTGCACTTCATTTTCTTTAGGAAAGTCCTGCAGCATCAGCAATGCTGCTCACACGAGCGGCCTCACCCTCAAGCCACAACGTGCTCTCAGCCTGTGCCTGCGGCTGGTGCACCCAGAGTGGACACTATGCTTAGGAGAAGGCACCTGACCACATCGTAAGGTTTATTATTATTATTGTTATTATTATTATTATATTATACTTTAAGTTCTAGGGTACATGTGCACAACATGCAGGTTTGTTACATATGTATACATGTGCCATGTTGGTGTGCTGCACCCATTAACTCGTCATTTACATTAGGTATATCTCCTAATGTTATTCCTTCCCCCGTCCCCTCCCCACAATAGGACCCAGTGTGTGATGTTCCCCTTCCTGTGTCCAAGTGATCTCATTGTTCAATTCCCACCTATGAGTGAGAACATGCAGTATGTGGTTTTCTGTTCTTGTGACAGTTTGCTTAGAATGAAGGTTTCCAGCTGCATCCATGTCCCTGCAAAGGACACGAACTCATCCTTTTTTATGGCTGCATAGTATTCCATGGTGTGTATGTGCCACATTTTCTTAATCCAGTCTGTCACTGATGGACATTTGGGTTGATTCCAAGTCTTTGCTATTGTGAATAGTGCTGCAATAAACATACGTGTGCATGTGTCTTTATAGCAGCATGACTTATAATCCTTTGGGTATATACCCAGTAATGGGATGGCTGGGTCAAATGGTATTTCTAGTTCTAGATCCTCGAGGAATCACCACACTGTTTTCCACAATGGTTGAACTAGTTTACAGTCCCACCAACAGTGTAAAAGTGTTCCTATTTCTCCACATCCTCTCCAGCACCTGTTGCTTCCTGATTTTTTAATGATTGCCATTCTAACTGGTGTGAGATGGTATCTCATTGTGGTTTTGATTTGAATTTCTCTGATGGCGAGTGATGATGAGCACTTTTTCATGTGTCTGTTGGCTATATGAATGTTTTCTTTTGAGAAGTGTCTGCTCATATCCTTTGCCCACTTTTTGATGGGGTTGTTTTTTCTTGTAAATTTGTTTGAGTTCTTTATAGGTTCTGGATATTAGCTCTTTGTCAGATGAGTAGATTGCAAAAATTTTCTCCCATTCTGTAGGTTGCCTGTTCACTCTGATGGTAGTTTCTTTTGCTGTGCAGAAGCTCTTTAGTTGAATTAGATCCCATTTGTCAATTTTGGCTTCTGTTGCCATTGCTTTTGGTGTTTTAGACATGAAGTCCTTGCCCATGCCTATGTCTTGAATGGTATTACTTAAGTTTTCTTCTAGGGTTTTTATGGTTTTAGGTCTAACATTTAAGTCGCTAATCCACTTTGAATTAATTTTCGTATAAGGAGTAAGGAAAGGGTTCAGTTTCCTGACCACATCGTTATGTTTTTATTTCATTTTCTCATTGTTGCTTTAACAAATTACTAGAAATTTAGCAGCTTAAAACAACACAAATGTATCATCTTTCAGTTCTAGAGTTCAGAAGTTTGAAATGGGTCTCACTGAGCTGAAATCAACACTTCAGCAGGGCTGTGTTCCCGGCTGGAGACCTTAGGAGAGAATCTACCTCCTTGGCTTTTCCAGCTTCTAAAGGCCCCTGCACTCCTTGGCTTGTGGCCTGCTTCCATCTTCAAAGCCAACAACATTTGGTGGAGTCTTTCTTATGATGTCATCACTCTGGTTCTGACCCTACTGCCTTCCTCTTCCCTGTTTAAGGACACGTGTGATCACAGTAAGCCCATGTGCATAATCCAGGATAATCTCCCTATCTTGGATTCAGCTAATTAGCAACCTTAATTCCCGCCTGCCATGTAAAACCTAGCATATTTGCAGGTTCTGGGGATGAGGACGTGGACATCTCTGGGGCACCACTGTCCTGCCTACCACTATATCTTGGTATTGTCATGTCTGAATATTAAAATGCTCAATTTCTTATTATTTTATTATTAATAACTTTCCACTTACTTCTCGTTATTTCAGTTAGGACACTAGAGTTTTTTGTTGCTGCTGTTTGTTTTTAAGTCACGCATGTGTAGGAATGTACTCATTTCAAGAGAGTAAAAGGAGTGTTATAAGGTAGTCATTATTCAGTGGGAGTCCTGGGTCCATCGGGTTGAGACTCCATGTGCTACGGGCAAGCAACTGCCCTTCTAGGAAGAGCTGCCCTGCTGTTGCCCAGCCCTGCCTGTGACTAGATGGCTCAACTGGTCTCCAATTCCTCTTCCTCTCCTGTTGTTCTCATTACCATCTGATTCACTCATGTCTTGTTTCTCAGATGCTTTCATACCTCAAGAACAAAGGAAGGGGTGCAATTCATTATTTCCTCCCAAACGGCTAACATCTTCTACGGTCCCTTCCACTCAGAAATTCACAGACTCCATGTTATTGTTAGAATTAGAGGACTGCAGACAAAAATCCAAATACAACCCAACAACAAGAATGAAAAAAGAACACTGCAGTCGATTCTTGCAGGTAGAATATTCCCCTGTGTGTGTTGAAGCTCTGGGGAAGGAGCCTTATTTTTTCCGGTGATTAGGGTTTCACTCACTGCTTAAATTATAACCAAGCAATAGCTTCCTTTTCATTCTCAAAAGGGGGACTGGCAGCACCATTTTACAAGGTTAACAAGCAAGCACATTTGCTTTCACAACCCTAGGTGAGGAATGGAGCTGTGTAAGTCAGAAACAAAGGGAAACAGCAAACACAATCCTGAATTTATAGACGAAAGAAAAGGCATAAATGAATGTGGTTTGTAAAAAACGTCATAAATTGCTAACTCCAGAAATACATACCTATACAGGACAAAAATAAGGGTATTCTGAGGGGGCATTATGTGCAAGAAACTTGTGGAAATATCAGAAGATATTCACAGGCAGGAAGAAACCACTCCATACATCAATGGAGATTTAAAGCCTTTTAAGCAGGAAAGAAAGCACAGGCAGTGAGGAAGGCCATGATTTGTTCCACTGTCAGGCTAGACACCTTTCATGGAGGAAGACAGGGTAATGCTGCGTCTCCACCCTATTTTTCTCTTGGTTGTAAGTAGACAGCACACACATTTTCTTTCCTGAAAGTATAAATCCCATGCACAGTCCAAAGCCTAAGTTGTAAAGGCAGCTTGCTAACAGCAGTCACCACCCATCTCCTGTGTCAACGGGGTCTCTGCAACACTGAGACTCCACTATCGCCAAGACAGCTGCAACCCTGTTTCCTAAGCCCCAGGTACTGGAGAGCTCTGCTGCCACCTGCAATACGGACTTGTCCACCAGGTCCCTGGGCCTGAGGGGAACGGGAAGGGCCAGCTCTCTTCATTGAGAGAGAAGGACCTTGGAAACAGGAAGAGAGGAGCAATGCAGGCTTCTTGACCTCAGCGCTGTAAGAAGAGGATGAATAGGTTCCCATACTGGCCAAACCAACTCAGTGGGCAACAGAAAGAGGGTGCCCATGACTAGAGCATCCTGTACCTCTTGCATGTCTTGGCAGTCTAGGCGTAGCTTAGTTTGGTCTGAATAATCATTTGACTAGAAAAGGAAACCTTCTCTCATAAATTGTGGGAAGCTAGAGAGATCCACATGGTAGAGAGAGTGTGTGGGAAAGAAAAGAGACAGGTGCATGAGGTGCAACACTCATGACTGCTCCTGGATGCCGGCCCTCCCTGGAGGAAGTGTCTGCTGCCCCCTCCCCTCCCCAGCTAAGCCAAGCTCCCAGGCACTTAAGCTGCTGCCCGTTTGCTTCACACATCCCCTCCACACCATCATGCCATAGCCACAGGGCACCCAGCTTATAGCAGGCGTTCAATAAACACTGAATTGAATTATTCAAATGTGGACCCCAGGAGATATTTCAAAGCTGTGCTGAAACAGTTCAGAGCAGATTCACCATGAAAGGGAAGGAGGCAGGCAGAGCTTCTCCCTCCTCACAAATATCTTTTGATATTTAGACACATTTTTTATGCATAATACTTGACTTCCTTCACCTTTAAGCATGCATACACTGAATCTCTATTTGATTTAGTGCCAGGCCTGGCGTGGCAGCTCTACAGCATTGCCTGGTCCTCACACAGGGAGCACTCTCTTCCCTACACATTCTCCTCTCTCCATACCCCTGTCTGGTGATCCCAGAACAGCTGTGCAGCTGTTGGGGTTGGGCAAACATTTCAGATTTTTTCTCACCCAAGTCCCCTCCACTGTACTTTAGGATTAGTTTCCTTTGTACATTTCCACCTACCTGACTTTCACAAAATCACCCGTGTGACCATCCTTGCAGGCCCCAGCCTTTCTCATTGCTGGTGGCTCTGTCAACCTGAAGGGCAGGTGCTCGATAAAGCTACGGGGATGGGATCGATCCTCTGCCCTTTCGTGGGCCACCTCGAGGACGCTGTCTTGGTGCCTGCTGGGGAAGGGCTTGGCTTCTTTCCCCAGCTGACGCATACTCTTCTCCCCGTAATTAAGCAATCTGCTTCCACTAGCAGTTTCTTTCCCAGTACTTTAACATGAGTGACCTGAAGCCTCCACAGAGACCCAACAGGGCCTTGCTGGTAACCGAGCAGAGAAGGAAAACGGAGCTGGCAGGACCCAGGTCGTATTCCTCCCTGGACAACCACAGAGCGACATCCCTTGCCCAAGGTAGAAAAACCAAACTTCCCAGAATAAAGTGGTTTTTTGTTTGTTTGTTTAAAATATGTTTATCATAACAAAACACAAACCATTTAAATCACTCATCAGACTTATCGAGGTAAGTTCATTAGTAGCAAGCAGATCTAAGAACAGAGAAAGAAACTGGCTATCTCTTCTTACTCTGAGCACCAGTGAAGCTTGGACATTCACCCTACTGGTGTTGACATGACAGTCTCAGATCTTATGCTGAAACCCCAGAGAGACACCAGCTCCTGCTCTTCGAATCCACATGACCCACATACTTCTCTCTCAGAGTAGGAAGATCTACTTAATTCAACTTAATTCAACTCTCTTTTGGCCTAGTCATAAGTCCCTCTCACACAGAACCACCTCCTACCCAGCTCCTCTTACCTTGGGCAATGCTCTCAGCTCAGGCTGCTGTCACAAAGCAGCACAAGTTGAGTGACTCCTAAGCAACAGCAATCTATCTCTTACAGTTCTGGCGGCTAGAAGTCTGAGATCAGGGAGCCAGCATGGTTAGGTTACAGTGCAGGCCCCCCTTCCAAGGGCAGATTATTGACCTGTAATTGTATTCTGACATGCTAGAAAGAGAGATCAAGCTCTCTCCCCTCTTATTAAGGCACTTGTCCTATTCATGGGGCTCCACCCGCATGACCTAATCACCTCCCAAAGAACCCACCTCCAAATACCATCATTTTGGGAATCAGATTGCAATCATATGAACTTAGGGGAGAACATGAACATTTGGTCCATCATAATGCCTCCCCCAGGGCCTCCTCTAAGGGAATTACTCACAATGACTCAACAACTGGAGTTTGTAAGGGGTCAAATGATTCTGAGCCACAATCATGTTAATTTGTATAACCTATGTGTTTACCTCCCTGGACCAAGCAACAAGCTCTGCCATGAGAGGTAGCATCTGGCACAGTGTGGTGGCTCACACCTGTAATCCCAACACTTCAGGAGGCCAAGGCAGGCAGATCACTTGAGCACAGTAGCTCGAGACCAGCCTGTGCAACATGGTGAAATCCTGTCTCTAGAAAAAATACAAAAATTAGCCAGGCACAGTGGTTCACACCTGTGGTCCCAGCTACTATGGAGGCTGGAGTGGGAGGATCACTTGAGTTGGGGAGGTTGAGGCTGCAGTGACCCATAATCATGCCACTATACTCCAGCCTTGGTGACAGAGTGAGACCCTGTCTCAAAAAAAAAGAAAAAAGAAAAGGTGGTGTCTTATCCACCCTGGACTCCTGATGCCAAGCACAGAGCCTAGACAATACCACATCAGCACTCACCGGCTAAATGGAAGCGACCAGAAGCAGAAATGGCTGTGGCTGAATTCTACATGCACAGTGAGAGGTAAGGAGCTATGCTGTTTCCATGATCACAGGAGCTAAGATTTATTGACCCAGCCATGTGCCAGGCACAGGGCCAGTGGCTTCATCTTGCATAATTAGGTGTAATGCATACAACAGCCCCTTGGAGTAAGTTCCATGATCTTCCCATTATACAGATGGGGAAACACAAGTTCAAAGGAGAGAAGTATTTTGTCCAAGGTCACACACTATTATGTGACAGATCCAGGGTTCCAGCCCAAGCAGTCTGGCTGTCTTTCAGCCCCTTGCTACACCACTGGCTGTGCCAAGGGCTCCTCCATCCACTGTGACATGAGCTGGGGTGACTCCCATGAAATGGGCTTCTCCAGAGATACCCCCTTGTGCTGTCCATCCGGGGCAGGGGGACTCTGTCCCAGAGGCCTGCATCTCCTGTGGTAGGGTATGCACTGCCAGCCTGGAGAGCATGAGGCTGCTCAGCACAAGTCACACCCAGGGCAACTGTGCCCCACTAGCTCAGCTTCCCGACATCTGATCTGGCGTTCATGGTTTTGAATGCCTATGAAGCCTCTAAAATGTACCAGGCCCTGAGCCAAGTGCTAGAGATCCCAGAGATGGGTGAGACCAAATTGTCACCTGCTCTCATGGAGCTTCCAGTTTGCTGGGGGGAGAAGCCATGGGTATCAACCACACTACATATGGTCTGTGATACAGTTCCTAAGACCTGTGACGGGGTGAGGGAGGGAACTCCTCCTCCGCGGCCCCATCTTCACCACTGCCTGGAGAGGGAGGACAGCTTCTGCCCCTCTGAAAGTATTCCCTTCCTAATTGCGCCCTCAGGGCAGGAAGGACCTGACAATCCGAGAGCTGAAGCTGACCACAGGGTCTAACCTGATGTGTCCTAATGGGCGGGGTTATCCTGACATGCAGGGACCCCCCGTAGGTCGTGCTCCTTCTTGGAGTGTTCGCTTTTATGCAGAAGCAGCTGCTCCCGGATCTTGCGCCTCCCACGGTCAGCACGGGTGGGGTGGGTCTTCTTGAAACATCCCACCATGAAGCAAGAAGGAAAATGGAGGGAGAAAGGCGGCCACCTTGCTGTTGGGCCTTGTGGGCCATGGAGAGCTGCTATTCTAAGTTTACTGGAGACTTTCTGAGTTATTGGAGGATTTTAAAGTAAGGGTTACTGTGATGTAATGATACTTCTAAAAGATCACTCTGGCTTCTATGTGAAAACTGGATCTCAGAGAAGCAGGATGGAAAGACAAGAGCATCCTCTGTAAGCCAGGGGAGGGGGACTGACAGCTGAGAACAGGCTTCTAAAATTCTAATGTGCAGGATGCCCCCGCTGCTGGTTACACACAGAGCCTGATTTGGGAGGGGTGCGGTGAAGCCAGGGACTCTGCATTTCTCACAAGCCCCCTGATGCTGACACCGCTGGCCCGGGGACCACATTTTGGGTAGCAAGGGCTTAAATGAAGGTGGTAGCTGGGAGCCAGACGGACTATTTGAGGCCCCTTATGAAGCAGGAGCCCACCACATGTGCTGACAGGGACTATTTGAGGCCCCTTGTGAAGCAGGAGCCCACCACATGTGCTGACAGGGACTATTTGAGGCCCCTTGTGAAGCAGGAGCCCACCACATGTGCTGACAGGGCAGACGTCCGGTGGGAGAGGCAAGGAGGCAAGAGGGCCTCCCAGATTCTGGCATAGACACTGGAGTGGCCTGGAAGCCCTCCACCAGGTGGGGACACCAGATGGATAGGAGGAGTAGGAAGGAGGGGGACCCCAAGAGTTCTTGTTTCGGGGAATTCCTCTGGCCAGGATTGGAGACTACTGTTCTGGTGAGAATGAAAAACAAGGGCCACCCTGAGGTGCGACAAGTCCACAGAGGACCCACATCATTCTCCTCCATATGTGGGACAGCTCTCGCTCACTCTCGTCAGGGCTATTACAGCCTGGCCTTGGCCCCGAACTTGAACCAGACCAAGTGATCTCAGCCAGCAAGGACTACTTCCCAGGGTGAAGCTGCCTGGAGCAGAGATGTCAATTAAAACCGACCTGCCTTGGCTAAGGACATGGGTCAGGAAACAGGCACCAAGCAAACAGTAATAAACTCAGCAGTATTAAAACTCAAATAAAGTGGGATTCTGCAAATAGCACCAATCAAGGCTGCAGCTTCTTGGGGCATAATCGCAGAAAGATGGGGACTTAGGAAAAGGAAGAAAAGCCAAGTTGAGTAGATGAGCATCCTCCGGTTAGCTAAGGATGGCTTGTATGGGAAAAAGGCATCATAATGAAATACAGAATAACCTTTGTTCTCTATGTTTTCAAACCATTTCTCATATGGCCACAGATACATCATGGGGTTTACTTTTACTTTAAAAATTTCACAAAGAAATGGAATTTTCTGTAACTACTATGGTGTAAGAGAGCTAAGCAAGTAATAAAAGAGCTTTGGGAGAGGGTGCAACGTGGAGTAGCAGCCATCCAAAGTCATACCAGAAGCAGAAGTCTGTGAAAGAAGTTTTCGTTAAGACAAAGAAAAAGAAAAGGTTCAAACAACTACAGGAGAACTAAGAAAGGCCTACAAAGGACAAGAGTCGGCATTAAGTGACAAGGGAGAGTAACCCATTGCCAAGACTGTGAATGAACATTTTGTTTCTGAATCTCCATGCTAAAGGTCACCATTCCGCAACAACACAAAGAACATTCTATAAAGAATGTGAAGTATGAGAACACTTTTAAGAGGCTACCTGCATGTATAATTAGGACCTTCATACAATTAAAGTTGGCAGAGGCCCGGGATCAAATGAATTGCACTGCAGAGTTCATTAGGCAGGAGCCTAACCTCACAGTCAACAAAAGCGTGCAGCTGAAAAGTGGTTGTCATAGCAAGGGCTACGATACAGGGAAAAAAACAAAAGTCATCAGTGAGACTTCAGGATTTTACCAAGATCAAAAGGACTTGGCATTAGAAGATAAAAGTAAAACCTGGATTATAGGTATCTATTAGAAATCCTGAGCATATGCCTAAGAATCTAGTATTAGATCATCTGAGGCCTAAGAAGCACGCTGGGTGCATATGCTCTCGGTCCTGGAGATACGCAACCAATTTGACTGCCCACAGAGGACACATGCAGTTCTCTTGCCTGGGTCTTCCACAGGCATTCGAATCCATCGTGACTCATTACACTACAGAGTCTGCAAGCATGGAGTGGGTGTGACACCCAAATACAATGAAGAATAACAGAAAATACAAGCAGTTATGGCAGATGGAAACTGCTGTTACCATCAATTCTTTTACAATTATACATACTTTTAATCTTCTTGGAATTATTTGATTCCTTAGATGAGCCACAATAACGACAGAAGAAAACTGTTAACAGGAAAGTGGAGTAAATGATACAACTGAAGATGCTAGGGTTCCATTACGGCATGAGAGAATATAGGTCTGCTGTTGTAATGTACAACTCAGCACAGGCAAGATGAAATGAAGTCAAAGGAGGCTTTGAAGGGGAAAGGTGAGAGGAAAGAAAAGAGAAAAGCCAGCCAGTGACTCTCCTTTTATCTGCACTGCAAGAATTGTGTTGAACTTAGGGAGAGACTTGTTTACAGTAGAAGTCAAAAAAGTGCCTCTGTGGGAACAAGAAAAGGAAAATTCCATTAACTCACCAGTTATTTGAGCTTAGAGGGATAACAGAAAAATGGGATGGACTTCATTCAATCCTTTTTGTGGCTAGGATTAGAGAAGAGATCTCACCTCGGTCCCACTTTAAGACAATTCAGATGGCCAGGCTCTCTTACGCCACAATCTGTGAAGAGTTAGAAGAGTATCTTGCACCAATAGGGTTTTTCTGTCAGATCTTTTGCTGTGTAACTACAATCACAGTTGTAGAATAGAGCGCTTGTTTTTAAAAGTAAAAAAAAAATAGATTTTGAAGCCTCATATAAATCACTTTCTAGATCCCCCTCCTCATTATTTCGTCGCAAGTCTTATAAAATGTTCAACATCTGTCCCCCCGACAGGAGGAGGCCGGTCTGAGCATCCCTTCAGGTGGCCCACAGGGCACCAGGCTTCTCTCAAGCCAGAGGCTGCACCCGAGAAGTCCCTTCCGCAGAGTGGCTTCTCCCCACCAGGAGCCCTTGTCCAGATGGGCAGGAGAAAGGGGTCAGGGGACCACATTACTCAGGGCCTTAAATTAAAACATGACAGACTGGACATGCACTTCCTTGCAAACAGGCAACTGGTGTATGTGGTCTCCACTGAAGTAGAGTGCCTTTTCTTGCAAAAAATAATGAACTGCAAATAATAAATAGCAATTCCAACGCTGGGTGGCAACCAACATATGTCTTCCAGCAAGAACTGCTACTTAAGCTCCCTCTCAGACTTCACACTGTATGCTGAGCCCAGGGTGGGAGCTCTGCCTGCTCTTCTCCCAACACTGCCAACCATCACGGGGACCCACCTGAAGGCTGAAGGTGGCAAAGGTGTATAAGCAGTTGGGAGAAGAAGGTGGGGTGATTTGGGCAAAGCTGGGGTTCCTGCTTGGTTTTCTGTTTGTTTCATTTTGATCAGTGGTTAAAGCATGTCGGAGGAGCACTTGGGATTTTGAACAAGATTAAGGCAGAATAATTCTGTGCTGTGCCCGGCTAAGAGCCTGCATGGGGAAGAGGTGGGTGTCCATGGGTCTGAGGCAGTCCAAATTGCTCTTTCCCACTGAGGCCCCATCACACAGTGTGGAAGCGTCCAGCACATTGCAGGGAAAACAACCAACAGAAGAGAGGGGCAACCCCAGGAGGCACTAAAACTGGCAGACAGTGTGTGTGACGCCCCATCCCCACCCCAGGCTCATAAGCCAGGGGCAGCCAACTCCCGGGCTGCAGGGGAAATGCCCCATGTGGACAGAGACACAGGCCTGCCACGTAGCGTGCTGCTAACACTAGTTCCTACTGGACATCTACTCCCATGCGGGCAGTGGCAACAATGGTCTGCTTGCTCATGGCCAGGAGAATTGAGTGGAGTGCTGGCGCTCCATGGGGGACTCCTGGGGGTCAGTGCACCGTGCTGGCACAGTCCTCAGCTGTGACTCTCTCAAAGACACAGGATGGAGCTGATTCCTGAACCCTGAAACAAAACCTCAACTGTGATAGAAATATGGATCTGCCAATGGATGTGTTTTCTGGAAGCTACTAAATCACCATGAAATCTGTCCACCAAAATTGTCTCTGTGAAACTGAGAATTTCACCCTTGAATCAAATAACACCCTTTCACTGACAAAGAGACACTCACACCCCGAAACACATTTGTACATGTGTAATAGTTCATTTTATGTGTCAACTTGACTGGGCCATGGGTGCCCAGATATTTGGTCATACATTATTCTAGGTATGGCTGTGATGGTGTTCTGGGATGTGATTAACATTTAAACTGCAGACTGAATAAAGCAAATGGCCCTCGCTAGTGTGGGTGGGGCCCATCCAATCAGCTGATGGCCTAAATAGAATAAAAAAGTTGACCCTCCCCTTTTGAAAAGGAGGGAATTCTTCCTCC
Source organism: Theropithecus gelada (assembly GCF_003255815.1). Lineage (NCBI taxonomy): Eukaryota > Metazoa > Chordata > Mammalia > Primates > Cercopithecidae > Theropithecus > Theropithecus gelada. The sequence goes on from NC_037676.1 coordinate 136,795,829, forward strand.
CAATAGCCTTCAAGCTGGGACACTGGTTTTTCCTGCCTTTGATCTCAACCTGAAACACTGGCCCTTCCTGCGTCCCAAGCCTGCAGGCTTTCAAACTGGAGTCACACCATTGGCTCTCCTGGGACTCCAGCCTGCTGACAGCAGACATTGGGATTTGTCAGCTTCCACAGTCACATCAGTCAACTCCTTCTTTTACACACACACATGCACATGCACACAAACACATACACACACCCCTGTGAGTTCTGTTTCTCTGAGCAACTCTGACAAACACAATGTATTTCTTATCAGGTCTCAGTAAAGCAGGAATGGTGACTGAGTCACAGAGAAGCAGGCTTCGCAAAGTGCATGCTGCTCGACAGCCTCACTTGGACGAGATTGTATCAGGTGAGCTCTTATACACAGGGGAATGTCCTGTCCATTCATACATGCACATGGACTGAAAAGCAACTTCTACAATGAACGAATGACTCACACCACTTCACTGGGAGCCCAACTCCCTCCCCCATCCTCAGAGGCTGATACCCCACAATGCCCCAGCACCCCCAGTCTGCTGTTTAGGGTAAACCCTCAGCAGTAAAAACAATACAAAATTTTAAAAACACATAAAACTCAGAAAGACTGAAGATTATCACAAAGGCAAACTGTTCAATCATCCTGACCTTCTTAAAAAGAAGATGCAGTGTCATCATATGGTGTACTTATTACTTAAAACACCCCCAGGGAAAGAAGAAAGGGCATGGTGCAGTAGCTGGCTTGGTGGACCCAGGAACCACAGGCCAAGACAAATGTCAGTGACAGTCTTAGACAGGCACCGATTGTTCTGCTAAATATCAAAGGGCAGGAATGCTCAGTGCAGGTTCACTATTTGCAAAAACCAATAAATTGTCACTTGTTAAAAATGCCAGTGTGACTTCAAGAGGGTAACATAGGTCAGGAAGCCGATGGCAAAAGGACATTATGCCCTAAGATATGCCATAAGGCCACAAACTGTTTGGATTCCCAGTAGGCAGAAGGGAGAGACCAGGCTGAGGTAATTCTGAGGCTTGGAATCCCTGTCCCATGTTACAACCAGGCAAGTCATTACTCTATGCAGGGCCTCTTCCACCACCCCTACCTCTGCCTCCAGTCACCCAGCTGGCACCAGCCACAAGCCCCTGCTCCCACTCTACACTCACAAAGTCTTCCTGCTCAGCACCTGCCCCTACCCCAGACCCAGGTCCATGGGCCCCTGGTGCTCCCCATAGCACTCCTGGGTCCCTGGGCCACCTCCTTGAAGCATTCATCACTCTCGATTGGAACTGCCTGTTTAAGGCCTGCATTTTCCATACGTCTCAGCCAGTTCTGCTTGTTCTTTTGTCCATTGCACTTTTTGCTGCTAACGTACTATTATAATTTACTTATTACATGTGTGTGAATTGGCTATCTACCCCAATTAAAACGTAAGCTTCTCAACCATATCATCCGTCTGATTCGTTCACTGAACTATCCCAAGTGTTGAGAACAGTGTCTGGCTGGTAAAAGCAGCTCAAGGAGTATTTGTTGTATGAAAAAATAAGTCATTTCCCTTGTTAGACCATTTGCCTCTTAAGAGTGGGAACTATCTTAATTCTGTAGCCGATTGGTGGGCACAGTGATGCCCATGGCTCTCAACCAAAGATGTCCACATCCTTATCTTTGAGGCCTGTGAATATGTGGCCTTACATAGTAAAGAAGAATGTGCAGATGTGATCACATTAAGGATCTGGTGATGGAGAAGCCATCCTAGATGGATAGCCCTGGATTATTTGGGTGGGTCCAATGTCATCAGAAGGGCCCTTAAAAAGGGGAGTAGGAAGGCTGGCAATTTGACCCTGGAAGCAGAGGTCAGAGTGAGTGGATGTGAGAACTTAGCCTGCCGTTGCTGGTTCTGGGGATGCAGGAAGGGAGCCTTGGGTCAAGGAGTGCGGGTGGCCTCTAGATGCCAAAAAAGGCAAGAAAGGAATCTTTCCCAGAAACACTAGCTCTCTCGACACCTTGATTTTAGCACAGGAACCACTACAGACTTCTGACCTCCAGAATTGTAAGACAGTATAAGTTTGTGTTGTTTCAAACCATAAATTTGTGGTAATTTGTGGCAGTGGCGATAGGAAATCAACACAACCAGAGAGTGAACACATGGCAGTTGCTCAGTAAATGCCTACTAAATGAGTGCCTGTCAACCATAAATACAGTGTTACTTTGTGTAGGGAAAAGAGAGAGAGATCAGACTGTTACTGTGGCTATGTAGAAAGGGAAGACATAAGAAATTCCACTTTGACCTGTACCTTGAACAATTGCTTTGCTGAGATGCTATTAATTTGTAACTTTGCCCCAGCCACTTTGCCCCAACTTTGAGCTCACAAAAACATGTGTTGTATGGAATCAAGGTTTAAGGGACCTAGGGCTGTGCAGGATGTGCCTTGTTAACAAAATGTTTACAAGCAGTATGCTTGGGAAAAGTCATCGCCATTCTCTAGTCTCAATAAACCAGGGGCATAATGCACTGCGGAAAGCCGCAGGGACCTCTGCCTTGGAAAGCTGGGTATTGTCCACGGTTACTCCCCATGTGATAGTCCGAAATATGTCCTCGTGGGATGGGAAAGATCCGACTGTCCCCCAGCCCAACACCTGTAAAGCGTCTGTGCTGAGGTGGATTAGTAAAAGAGGAAGGCCTCTGTCTCCTGCCTGCCCCTGGGAACTGAAGGTCTCGGTATAAAACTCTATTGTACATCTGTTCGATTCTGAGATAGGAGAAAAACCGCCCTATGGCGGGAGGCGAGACATGTTGGCAGCAATGCTGCTTTGTTATTCTTTACTCCACTGAGATGTTTGGGCGGAGAAAAGCATAAATCTGGCCTACGTGCGCATCCAGGCATAGTACCTCCCCTTGAACTTAATTATGACATAGATTCTTTTGCTCACATGTTTTTGCTGACCTTATTATCACCCTGCTCTCCTACTGCATTCCTCTTGCTGAGACAGTGAAAATAATAATCAATAAAAACTGAGGGAACTCAGAGACCAGTGCCGGTGCAGCCCTTGGTATGCTGAGTGCTGGTCTCCTGGGCCCACTGTTGTTTCTCTATACTTTGTCTCTGTGTCTTATTTCTTTTCTCAGTCTCTTGTCCCACCTAACAAGATATACCCACAGGTGTGGAGGGGCACGCCACCCCTTCGAGTCTAAAATAAAATCCAATCCATAAGAACATCCACGAGTGATTTAAGCCATGAGCCACTGGTGATGACGGTTGCTGTTATTTTCTTCGGTTTTTCTTTTCCTTTAAATAACTAATTTTGACTCAGAGATGCTCATGATAGCATTTCCTGTGCGGCTAGCTGTCTTCCATCTACCTTCTTAGGCAGTTCTATTTATCGAATACAAATTTCCTCCTCGTAAAACCTTAACGCAAGATTTAACAACAATAACAAAAGGAATCACCTTATTTAATGAAAACTGTTAGGTTTAACAAACACACACTTAGTGGCACTCAGGTTCTCACGTGGGCCCTTCTGCCGGGCTGGAAGTGCGGCACGCAAGCGTGATTTTTTCTGAGCGTTTGGAGATGCTCAGGCCCCGTGAATCTATTTTTAATGATGACACTCAAGAAAAGAGAGAAAGTGACGAGAAGTCATTGAAGACACATTTCTGCGTCCAACAGAGAATTTAAATGGCCTCAATTATGGGCAAAATCTTTTCCTTGTCTCTTCAAAGAGCAAGAAGCAAACAGTTTTTTTCCCAGCTCTCTTCTCTCCAACACTGCCAGCCCCACACCAGGCCTGCCATTACTTTCATCCCAGAAGCTAAAAACTCCAAAAGACTTGGGATTAATCACTTTCAGTGATTATTGATGAATTTTGATATATAAGATTTTTTCAGTTAACATTAATAAATCACGAAAATTATAAATAGAGTATATATCTATTTGTTTATATGAGAAATAAATTTTGAAATGTTTAACCCTCCAGAAGCAACTATGTACAATGTAGAATTTGTTTTGTTTTTGGTCTTGTGGAAGACGTATATAAAAGAGATATAAAAAGATCTCAAAACATGCTATCCCATAGTAATTTGAAACATTGTTCTGCAATATAAATCACATACTTTATGATGAGGAATTCTTGCTTTTTTTCTCTCCGGCAATACTGATTTATAGGATACAGCTGAAGAATCAAAACCTCCAACATAGTCAATTCTATTTCATAACACGTATTAAGCAACTACTATGTGTGATGTCTTGGGTTGGAGCAAGAGCAAGCCCCCGATATCAAGGTGCCTCCCACAGGAGGAAAAGCTTTCCTCTTTCCAGCTGGTGCACCAGGGTTCACATGTCAGTGCTTCAGCACAGTTATCAAGCAGGCATAATGTCTTGACTAAAAAATCCTAAGCCAGAGTTTAATTAAAAGAAAAAGGTTGAAACCAATTTTTCTAATAAATACAGCTATATTTCAATTTAAACTATAGGACAATGGAATTCAGAGGGCATCTTTTCACCTGGGAGAGCCTGAAACACTTCATTTCCTTTGCTATAGGAGTGGTGCTTAGCGTCTACCCACCCATCAGTCTGTCCATCCACTCTCCTCTCTGTCATTTATCAAGAGCTGCCTTGAGCGAGGTGCAGGGCCAGGCAGACAAGATAATGGCCAGGACATACACCTTCTTGGGGAACATTTCCAAATGCAGTTCCCCACGACTGTGTTCAACAGCACTCTTTGCTGTGTTTGCAATAAGAAAGAAGATCCTCGGAAGGGCGGCACTCTTTTCTCCTCCTGCAAACACATTTAGCTTGTTGACACTGGTGGTTCTGGATGCTTATCTGCCTCATCCCTTGTTGTGCTGTCAGTCTAATGCCTCGAAGCATATCTAAGCTGTAACCCAAACCCTGTGACCTCGTGTATCACTGCATTGCCTGCGAGGCTCAATAAATCATGTCTCCCAGCAGCAGCAAATCAATCTAGTTCTTAGAAAGAAGACACAAGTCACAATCAGAGGCGCCTTCCTGCACTCTCAAAAGGATTTCACGTGTATGAAACATTCAAATTCCTCCTGATACCATCCCAGAGAGACCCTCCTAAAGCACCAGGTCCAGGTGGGGACTCCACATGTCAAGATGCAATTGGGGAGTTTCGGAAGAGATTCATAAGACAATCTGAAGACGGCAACCTAGTAAACACCAAGAAAAGCTAAAAAGGTACTTAGCCTGGAAGAATATGAATCTTTTCTCAGCCAATGCAGACACCAGATTGCTACAGACTGAAGCATCCCGCTGCTGACTTTCCAGCTCGACTCCTGAGAGAAACCACACTGTGGAGGAGGGATTTTAGGACATGCAATCCAAACATTCATCTAGATATGCTAAGTCTTGTCCGTAGGTCAAGAAACTCAAGAGCTGAAACCGAATATACTTACTAATTCCCCCAGAGAATTACTTGGCCTGAATTTCATGCTTTGCATTGTGCCCTGGGCACACTCAGGGGACAGTTGTGGAGATAGCACTGGGATGTCCCCTCCTGGCTCATCAGGCCACCAAGGACACATCACTCAGGCGTCCCTATGTCAGTGCCTCATTAAGAAATATCTTGTTAGTGCCAGGAAAAGCTAACACCCTTCCTGAATTAACTGTTTAACGCCTCCTTTCTGTTTTCTGTTATACAATTGGGTAACAAATTTAATCAATTTCAGACAACTCTAGTAATACACACCTCTTCCAGGTCTCTCCTCACATGTCAGAGATCTTCCCCAACAACGCTTTACAAAATCATCCCAACCCACACTCCTGGATCCCACTCCTCCCCTGCTTCTCTTGCTTTACTTTTCTCCTGGCACTTGTTCACCATCTGACATCCTTTATGTCATACTGGTTTATTCGTGCTTTATCCTTTTCCCCACTGGAAAGTAACCACCATGATGGCAGACACTGGTTCTCTCCTAGACCCCAGCAACTAGAACTCTGCCTGACAACAGTAGGCACTCAATAAATACCAAATGAGTCAATACAGGAGTGGCTAAATGTGAGAAACTCCATGGTTTGCATTTCCACTTTCTCTGTGAACTTGAACTTTGATTTCAGATTACAAATTTCCCTGGTTTTGATGCATTTACTATTTTGGTTTTCTGTTTTTAAAGTATTTGTGTAAGCCAGCTAAAATCTTTTATAAAATGAAACAACAGGTAGTAGATAGAGAGATAGGTATAAACAGATTAAAAGGATGACCTAATTATCAAACACATTGCATTTTAACAGATGGTAAAGTCTCCACTGAGGACAGAAAAGGAAATGAGCCAAGCAGATAAAGGATTAATTAAGTGGAGTAACCTTTATTCCAAAACTGACCATCTCTTCCTACTAGAGCAGTATCCTGTGTTGATCTGATCAGGTGTTTACTATTTAGGAAGGCCAGTCCACTGGGAAATCCTCCTGGCTTCTCTGGCTACCCCCATGCATCCTACTAGCTCAATTTACTGATGGGGACTTAGGCACTGAGAGCTGTTTTCACCAGAGATGTGTCTCAATGGTCCACATCATGCTCATTCTCACTCTAGGAATCTTTGAAAGAAAATGAACGGAGAGTTTCCAGAATTTTTTTTTAAATATACTATACCTCTCCCCCAAACACCTCCCACATATAGAGCTATTGAAGAAGCACTCCCATGAGATCAGAGGTAGAAAAGAAAAGGTGTGAGACTGACCAATTTCATTCCAAGTTCTACCTCAGGTAAGTTAAAGACTTAGAAACACAGGGAAGAGGAGAGAACCTGACTGTGAGACACACAGGGATGAATACTCACAGGAGGGTCCCTACCTGTTTAACCACAGTCACCGTCCCTGGTGCCATGGCAACCACCGAGGCAAGGGCAGTGGCGTCGTGGGTCTCAGCGCCCAGCTCAATGATCTGCTGCAGGATGTTCACGGCTGTGGGGTCCAGTCGGTCGCCTTAAGAGGAAGAAGCAAAGAGGACACCATTCAGGCCACTGGTGCTGAAGGACATGGAATGCAAAACCAGCCCGTCTGTTCCCTTGGGTGATGCCTTCTCCACAGGATGCATGGGCTCTCTGTAATCGCTCATTTTGACAACAGAAATAATCTGTATGGTGCTTTATAGCTTACAAAGCATTTTCTATAAGAATATCTCAAAACCCTAAGCAACCCTGTGAGGATGGGACATTGAGATGTTATTTGCATTTTGTAGGATCCTCATTTGGGTCACTGAGTCAGTTACATCACAAAGCCAGAACTCGAACCCATGTGCTCTGAGTCCTAACATGCGGACACGTGGCTGCCCTCGAAGCTGAACTCCTGAGAAGTGCCAGCCAGCCCGTTCAGCTGCACACTCAATGAAAGTGTGTGCCAAGAAATTCCACAAGTTATGGGGAAAACATCCAAGGATGTCTCAATTATTCAACCAGTGGGCTTTAGAACTCCAAACCAACTGAAGCTGGGGGTTCTATTTTAACCATCTCTAAAGACGGGATTCTGCATCATCAGGGCAGCTATTTAGTATCCCTGCCTGCTCCCACCATCTGCCAGGCCATCTGCAACCGTCCTGAGCATACCCTGACCCTGATCATTAATTTACTAAAAGAGAAATGACTGCTTGATCTCCACCTTAGCATAATATTTTGCAGGCTCTGCCAACATTTTCATCCTCATGGGCAGCTTTTTGTGGGCCGTGTTCCAATGTGAGTCAATCAATAAGAGATAAGAGAAGGGGAACTCAACGTGTCTCATGCAGAAGGTAGGACAAGCCGGTGGCTGAGGCAGTGGCCAGCTTATATTCACAATGCATCGCCTGGTACTCCCCAAACACATGTCCCTTAAGGGAAATGGTGCAAATGTACCTTGCAGCCAACCACTCTGAACATGCAAGGACAAAAACATTTACCTGTGCAACTTACTGAGGCGAGGTTCTAATTCCGCATCCACAGACTCCCTCAATGACCATTTATCAAACCCTAGGAACTATTGCTCCTGATAAAAATAAAGACAAAGTCCTACCCCTTCCCCCTCACCCCCAACACCTCCCAGGGCACACAGGCTCCTAAGCCAGACTGTAAGCAAATTCTTACAGAACCTGGCAGGTCCCATGTCAGGAGTGCAATTAGGAAACAGTGCAGAAAAGGGGGGTATTCTCAGGAGGTGCAGTCTGAGTACCGCAGATGAGGATGAGTTTGGCAGAAAAACGCTGTGAGGGAGAAGAAACCAGGCCATACCCCAGGGAGCACTGGAGTGTGTGTCCCTTCTGAGAACTGCAGATCTGGCTGAGGGCAGCACAGCCCAGGGGTGGGGTGGCAAGAGACAGTGACACGGCCAGGCAGGAGCCAGAGAAGCTGAACCTGGCCTTTTCAGCTGCAAAGTTAAGAGCTATGAAGAGACATTGGAGGGCCTTAGAAGATGTGAGAGAGTGAATGAGTCTAAGCATCAGCCTGTGTGTGTGTTGGGGGCTGTGTGTGTGCATATGTGCTGTGTGTGTGCTCATAGGGGATGAAGACAGACGGGCTGCATCTTGCAGGTCCTGAGCAATCACTGATGTCACTGGATCATGGAAGGAAACTCAAGTCCTGAAGGAAACTCAAGTTCTGACAGGACCTCAGCGCGGAGAGCCATGTTTAACAGCCTGGGCCTCGACTCTCCCGTCTGCAGAAGTGGAGGCGCTGCCTCCCGAATTCCCTGCAGCTCAGCAGGCAGTGAACACAGCCCTGCCAATTAGTCTTCCCTAAACCAACTGGCCCACAGGAGTTTTCTGTGCAGCTTCCTTACAATCTGGAGTTTGGGGGTTTAAGAACTGGAGAAAAATGGTGTCTTCCTAACTCCTATTTCCTATCACCATTGCATTTCACCTAATGCTTCCTCTTTAACCCAACCTGCTTGACCTCTGCCCTTGTACAGGGCTGTGGTATGAAACATTAGCTTGTGTTTTGTTCATCTTTTAAAAACAGCATCAAGAAAAACTGTTTTCTAAGCATAATGCCCCAACTGCCACTAGGCTGGTACAGTGGCTTGTTTTTTTTTTAGAACTGATCTAACATTTGAAAATCATGACATTTCATATAAAAATCCTGACTGCGCCTTTTGGGAAGGACTTGGAGAATGAGTGACCTGGCCTTGCAGGTCTGCAAAGTGAACTCCCACACGCCAGAGTCTCTGCCACTCTCTACCACCCACTGAGCCCACACCACCTCCTGCCACTGCCTGCCTGGCCCCTGTAGGCCCTGGAGGAGATGTCCCTGAGGAATCACGGAATGGGACGATGCCATGACAAGAAGTTAGGAGACCCAGATTCCAGGATGAGCTCCAACATCCTAAAGTGGGTGACCTTCAGCCAACCACTAACAACCATGAACTATTAGCCAACCATTAACAATGAAAAGCAACCTTCCGCATCCGTGAAGTGAGAATAATCAGATCTCCTCCCCTCACAAGGCTGTTCTGAGAATTAAATGTGATAAGATGCGGGGGAATCTTGCAGTCCTGTTGTAAGGCCTCCCCTCTGCTTTGGCTTTCTTCTAGAGCATTTCTGGAGGCAGAGATCTCTGGTGCCTGACAACGGGGCTGCTTCTGCAGTCTGAACGCTGGGTCAGGGATTCGGAAGTAGATCACCTGATGGACATCATTCATCTGCAAATGCATTCATTCAGCATGTCTAGGAAAGAGTTCTGAGATGGCAAAGGAAGAGCAGGTGTCCTCACCACTCTCAGAGGTGTATCTCAGGTCCTGGAGCGCGGCCACTGCTGCCTGTGTCCCTTGAGCATCTTCTTCGGCCTCTGTGATGTGGAGATACTGGGTGGAGGGCTCCTCAGGAGCTTCTGTTGCTGTCTAAATAAAAACATAATATCTAAGTCATCTCCTAAAAGATCGACTGTTGCCCAGAAGTTCCAAGAATATGTATCAAGATAGAACAAATACATATAAGAAAGCAATACATTGCAACATCTCGTTTACCTGGCACCCCTGAGGAACCAGTTGCTCCCATAAATATACTTCCCAAAGAGAAAAATTCTCTGTGAGGATCAAGACCTTTAAAAACCGGCTTTGGTAAAAAGCCCCTGCTGTACATTTTTGTGGTGGGAAACAGAGTTTATGTATGTTGTTCACAATTAGAGACTTGACCAGCTCAGATATTCTTGCATACGCTTTTCTAACGGCTCCTCTGTCTCCTCCTGCTGCTACCAACACTACCTCTGATCTGTGCCTTACCCTGGGGATTGGGTGCCATGTGGCCAACGGAGGAAGGGGCATAGCCACGGGGCAGCTGAGGGTGGAAGGGGTAGGGCGGGTGATTATACAGAGGAAGGGGCACAGCCACAGGGCAGCTGATGGTGGAAGGGAGAGAACCAGTGATTACACAGCACATGGAGAGCGCAGGTCCTGGCAGAGTAAGAGTTCAGCAAATCTTAGCTATTTGTGCCATTGTTTTTTTTTTTTTTTTTTTTTTTTTTTGAGATGGAGTCTCGCTCTGTCACCCAGGCTGGAGTGCAGTGGCGTGATCTCGGCTCACTGCAAGCTCCACCTCCTGAGTTCAAGCGATTCTCCTGCCTCAGCCTCCCGAGTAGCTGGGATTACAGGCGTGCACCACCACACCCAGCTAATTTTTGTATTTTTGTAGAGACAGGGTTTCACCATGTTGGCCAGGATGGTCTCCATCTCCTGACCTTGTGATCCACCTGCCTCAGCCTCCCAAAGTGTGAGCCACCACGCCCAGCCACGCCATTCTTATTCGTACATGAAGGTGTAAGAAACAAAACTGACTACAAGAAATATATTTGCACAAAACCAGGACTTGTGAGGGTAGGAGGAGTTAAAGTGGCATTCACAGGTACCTCGTGCCTCAAAGAGAGAAGAGGTGGAACAGAATTTTTATAGAACTAGATGTTAATAATTATCTCTTTCTGGAAGGGATGGAAAGTGCAAGCAAAACTATAAGGATGGATGCACGAATGTCACCAATCAAGAAGAACAAAAAGAAGGACTTCAGACAAAATGTACAGGTGTCAAGTTATGCTCTATAAGCACATACCAGTAAATGACACAGAGGTTCAGAATAGCATATAGTATTTCTTCACAGCCAACCGGCCAAGTCCGTTTAGGTGTTTCCATCCTGACATACAGTAGACACCCCAAAAATATTCAATCAATGCATAAATGAACAAAAAGAATATTTTGTTCTCAGTACCATGAGGCAACAGATTAGCCGTCAGCAGATCCAGGCAATGCCTGAGCCTGTGAAAGGAAAGGACGCAGCCTGAAAGGTTTCTCCTCATTCTGGGGAAAGCATGTCATAATTGCTGTCAGGAAGGGTGGTACTTGTTGCAAGGCATTCCTGGGAGCCAGGTGACATGCACATTGCTGGAAGAGGAGGCTTGTTACTCCACTGGTGACCCCTGCATGGCAGCTTCTTGGCTGCTCACCATCTCATGGAGATGAGTATAGAGTCAACTACCTGGCTTTATGTCAACTATTTCTGTTGTGTTCATGGCTCTGCATAAGATGCTAGCATCTGCTGGAAGCGAGGCCTTCAGTGGAGATAGGGCATCACTGCATGCATTTATAAAAGCACCGACAAGATGGATTGAGTTTTACATCGGTAATTGACATTCAAGTGTCTATTTTGTTAATGAAGAGTAAATTCTTCCAGTATGTATTAATACTTGAAACACTAGGTGATTAATTGTTTTTGCATAGATGAAGATGTAACAGTGATCATCATCAACATCTGCAATAATCATAGCAGCTGCCATTTTCTGAGGGCCTCCAGGGGACTCATTCAGGCCACAGCATTTTGCACATGGTTTCTCTCAGTGCTTCTGAGCTCTCAGGGATTATTAGCCTACTGTACAGATGAGAACACTAAGCCATGAGGGTTAAACAATGGCTCAAGGGCAAGTAGTTTACAGGTGACAGAGGATTCAAAGTTAAGTCTGTCAGACTCCAAAACTCTTTTTAAAAGAATTTAAAAAAAAAAAAAAAATTAAACACACAAAAGCAGAGAGACAGGTCTAATAAACCTCCATGCATCCACTAACCAATTTCAGCAATTATCAATCATGGCAAGTCTTTCCTTTTTTAATTATAAGTTCTGGGGTACATGTGCAGAACATGCAGGTTTGTTACATAGGTATACGTGTGCCATGGTGGTTTGTTGCACCCATCAACTCATCATCTACATTAGGTATTTCTCCTAATGCTGTCCCTCCCCTAGCCCCCTACCCCCAACAGGCCCTGGTGTGTGATGTTCCCCTCCCTGTGTCCATGTGTTCCCATTGTTCAACTCCCATTTATGAGTGAGAACATGTGGTGTTTGGTTTTCTGTTCCTGTGTTAATTTGCTGAGAATGATGGTTTTCAGCTTCATCCATGTCCCTGCAAAGGATATGAACTCATCCTTTTTTATGGCTGCATAGCATTCATGGTGCATGCATACCGCATTTTCTTTATCCAGTCTATCATTGATGGGCATTTGGATTGGTTCTAAGTCTTTGCTATTGTGAATAGTGCTGCCATAAACATATGTGTGTGCATGTGTCTTTACGTACAATTATTTATAATCCTTTGGGTATATGCCCAGTAATGGGATTGCTGGGTCAAATGGTATTTCTGGTTCTGGATCCTTGAGGAATCACCTCACTGTCTTCCACAATGGGTAAACTAATTTACACTCCCATCGACAGTGTAAAAACATTCCTATTTCTCCACATCCTCTCCACCATCTGCTGTTTCCTGACGTTTTAATGATCACCATGCTAACTGGCGTGAGATGGTATCTCATTGTGGTTTTGATTTGCTTTTCTCTAATGACCACTGATGATGAGCTTTTTCTCATATGTTTGTTAGCCACATAAATGTCTTCTTTTGAGAAGTATGTGTTCATATCCTTTGCCTACTTTTTGATGGGGTTGTTTTTTTCTTGTAAATTTGTTTAAGTTCCTTGTAGATTCTGGATATTAGCCTTTTGTCAGATGGATAGATGGCAAAAATTTTCTCCCATTCTGTAGGTTGAATCATGGCCAGGCTTTCTTGGACTATGTTCCCACATACTCCATGCCCTGCTCTGGGATTATTCTGAAGCAAATCCTGAAATAATTATTTCCCCTATAAGTATTTCATACTGTATCTCTAAAAAATAAAACTCATCCAAAAAAGAACTACAATGCTCCTGTCGCACTCAAAAACTTTACAATAAATCCTTAATATCATCAAAGGTCTAGACAATGTTTAAATTTCCCCAATTACTTCATTTTTTAGGTTTGTTCAAATCAAATCTAAATGAGGTTCACACACTAGAACTGATTAATGTGTCTCATAAGACTTAAAACCCATATGCTCTTCCTCCATTTCTGGCTTTTCTCCCCTTGTAGTTATTTGTTGAAGACAGCAGGGGTTTTGCCTTACAGAGCTGTCAGCAATCTAAGTTTCGCTGATTGTATCACCATGGAATTGACCAATGTTTCTCCATCCATGGTGTTTTCTGTAAATTGGTCATTGGATATAAATACAAATGTTTAAGTAGATTCAGGTTCCCTTTTTGTCAAGAATGCTGCATGGGTGATATTGGGCAGTTCTTTCAGGAGACATGCTTTGGATGGTGGTCTCTTTTATGTAAGGTCAGCAGTAACTGATGATCATTGTTAAACCCATGACACCACTAGAAGGCTGCAACATGGTAATATTCTTATTTTTCATGGGTTAGTTGAAATATTTCAAAAGAAAAAACTTCCCCTCATCAAATGTTTGGTTATGTTTACACAGGGTTTTGTTTTGTTCTGTTTTGTTTTGTTTTTAAAGGTAGAATAGGGCTGGGTATGGTCGCTCATGCTTGTATTCCCAGCATTTTGGGAAGTCAGGGTGGGAAGATCACTTGAGGCCAGGTGTTTGAGACCAGCCTAGGCAACAAAGAGAAATCCTGTCCCTATTTAAAACTTTTTTCAAAAAATTAGCCAGGCATAGTGGTGCTTGCCTATAGTCCTATCTACTTGGAAGATAGTAGAAAGGACTATCTACTGTCTCCTGAGGTAAGAAAATTGCTTGAGCCCAGGAGTTCGAGGTTGCAGTGAGCTATGAAGGGAGGCTCCAAGGCATGCCAACCTGGGTAGCTAGACCCTATCTCTCAAAAAAATTAAAAAATAAAGATAGAACAATTACTTGATTCTTGGTCTTAATTTACCGATTTTCAAAAATAAAGAGTTGATTCTCTAACATTCTACAAAAATGACTAAGTTGTTTTTTCCAAATATCATTATAAACTTACAGAATTAAACATATTTTATGTGTTTCACTGTCATTATTAAACACTAGTAACAGCCTCAGAATCACAAGATCATCCCTACTATCAACAATAGAATACTTGAAAACTGCAGTTTGTGCAGTCTGTTTTGCCCCTAGGTTACATCCCCATCAAACAACTGTTTTGAAATCTCTTGAAATTGTTCCTCTCCATGTAGTTAGGTCACCAATTTGATATACAGTTAGAATCATTTATTTCATTTTACTCACAATGTTTAAGACTTGCTTTTTAAGTTAAATTTTGTTTTTATTATTATATAAAATACTTTTACAATATTTTATATAATCAGAGTCAAAGCTACACAGCAGGGTATTTTGAGAAATTTAGCTTCTCCCCGTCCCTTCCATCTTGCTCTCTGCCTCCTTTCCCTACATATAATGACCCCATTTCTTATTTTTTGTAACTACTTTACTTTGAAATAATTTTAGACTTACACAAGAGTTCCAAAGATGTAAAGAGCTGCAACAGAGTTCCTGGAGACCCTTTACCCAGCCTCCCCTAAGCTTGACATCTTTCGTAATCATGGCGCAATGATCAAAACAAGAAATTAACATTGGGACACTATTACTAATTAAACAACAGGCTTTCTCCAGATTCCTCCGGTTTTCTCATTAATGTCCTTTCTCTGTTCCAGGATCTAATCATGCATCCCACAGCACATTTAGCCATCATGCTTCCATTGTCTCCTCCTGGCTGTGAAAGTTCTCACTTTCCTTATCTTTCATGACCCGACCCTGACACTTCTGAGGAGTACAGATGAGGTATTTGACCACGCATATCATTTGGATTTGTCCGATGGTTTCTGATAATTAGACTGAGGTCGAAGATTTTACTTAAGAATACCATGAGATGAAGTGTCTTCTCATCTGATCACATCATAACAGCATGCTTCATTACTGATGTCAGCGTGCCTCACTACTGATGACGCCAACCTCTATTGCTTGTGAAGGTGGTGCCTCCACTGTAAAGCTTCTATTTTTGCCTTTTGTAATTAATAAATATTTTGAAGGAGATATCCAGAGTTTATGTGAGTATCTCATTTCTCCTTAAACTTTTGCCTACTAACCTAGCACTCATTAATGGATCTCACCTGCTAGGATTGTTACCGCAGTATTCTAATAGTAATTTTCTATTTCCCTCATTCCTTCTACATTTATTAATCATTATTTTTGGGGGGAAATGCATAGTTCCTTCTCCCACATTTACTTATTCAATCATTTATTTATGTCAGGATGGACACATAGTGTCCCAGTGAAACTTTGGGATGGTTTCCAAACAGTGGGATTATTGAGTTAATGGATAAATAAATGCATATGTAATTTTGTTACATATTGCTATTCCCTTCATTGGGTTGGGCCATTTTACATTCCCACCAGCAACGTATGAGAGCAGATTTCCCCACAGCCTTTCCAGCAGAGATAATGTCAAACTTTTGGATCTCTGTCAAGCTAGTAGGTGAGAAATTCCATCTCGGGCTAATTTTAATGAAAATTTATTTCCTTACATGTGAGGCTGATCATGTTCTCAGTTATTCAAGGTTATTTACATTTCCTTTTCCCTGAACCTTTCTTATCTCTTGTCCATTTTTCTAATGGGTTGATCTTTCTCATCACTATTTTTTATAGGCCTTTGATAAAGATATTAATTTTTTCTATGTGACAAAAAATATTTTTATCATTTATCTTTTTACTTATGAGCTCTTTTCCATAAGACTTTTAAAGTTTTTCTATGCAGTCAATTTTTTTAAAGTATTTTTCCTTATTGAGTCTGGATTTTGAATTATAGTTACAAAAGGTCTCCACACTCTCAGTTTATAGATGAATTCACTTATGTTTTCTTCTAGTATTTGTAAAATATTATTGTTTCTACATTTAAATATCTGATCCTTTTGAAATTTGTCTCATATAACTTTATATGTTATAATAAACAGATTCAATTTTATCTTTTTTCAGATAGCTATTTAGTTATCCTATGTCACTTATCAAAAAGCCCACCTTTCTCTTACCAACTTGAGACACCATCTTTATCATATACTAAATTTCCATGTCATTGAGTCTATTCTAAATTTTCTGTTCTATTCCATTAGACCATCTATTCATGCACACTGTCTTATTTAGAGAGATTTCATAATATGTTTTAATATTTGGTAGGATTCTCCTCTTATGGTTGTTATTCCCAAGGGTTTCCCTAGCTAATTCTACTTATTCTTCCAAATGAACTTTAGAAATCAACTTGATTAGCTCCAGAAAAAAATCTAATGGTATTTAGATTACATGTAATATGTACTAGATCATATGACATTGATAAATTATTGTATAAATTACCTTCAGGGGAATTAACATCTTTATGATATTGAGTATTCCCATAAATTTGCTCAACTCTAGGTTTATGTCTCTTTCAAGAGTGTTTTATAGTTTCCCATATTTACACTTTGGGCATTTTTAAAGGTTTATGCCTAGATTTATCTTGGTTTTGTTTCCTGTATCAAATGGGGGTTTTATTTCCATTGTAACTGATTTTATGTATGTATGTATGTGTGCATATATTGGCATATACATATTCTTATATTTACACATATGTGTATACACATTCATATGTGCAGGTGTACATGTATCTACAACTAACTGTTGTATGTTGACTTTTAGTCTCCTTTTTGTTTGTATTAGCTTTTCATTCATTCTTTTGGATTTTCTGAAAATATCATCATCTTATATGCATAGAGAGATACTTTTATTTCTTTCCTTCCAGTTCTAGGTCTCCATATGCTTTGCCTGGTCTAGCCACACTAACTGATGCCTCCACGTGCTGTTAAAGAACAGCAGAGCCACTGGGCACTCTTGTCTGCTTCTGACTTCAGTGGAAACACTCTAGTGTTTCCCAATGAAGTAAGATGCTGGTGTTTGGGTGACACACATTTTTTTTTTTTTCAACTTAAGGATGTATCCATCAAATTTTATTTACTCTTTTTCATCAGTGAACACTGAATTTTGTCAAATGCCTTTTCTGCATCTATGAAGGTGACTGTTTCATATTATAATGGATGTTAACATGTTACCTTTCCATGAGACCACTTGTCCCTTGCATTCCAGAATAATCCCCACAATATCATGATGTATTATTTTTTTCATATGTTGTGGATTCTGTTTAAAAAACCTTCTCCTAACCATTGGATGCTCTGTAAAGTCCTTAGATAAAGTGAGGGTGATTTTTACCCCCAGGAAATGCTGAACATTGGCAATGTCTGGAGACATTTTTCAGTATCTCAACAGGGCATGGGGTTGGGGAGATGATGCTACTATTAACTAGTGGAAAGAGGCCAGAAATGCAGCTAAACAGCCTGCAAGGCACAGGACAGCCTTCCACAACAAAGGATTGTCCAGATCAAAATGTCAACAGCACGCTGAGTCTGAGAAACCCTGCCTTAGGTATCTGCAATTAGTCCATGGTGGTGATACCTAGTATCTGAAAAGAGAGATGGTTATTGGCTCTTATAATGAAGGTGTGTTTTCAGCAGATGAATGGTTCCAACGCCTAAGGAAAAAAAACAAAACAAAACCAAAAAAGCAGCTGGGAGCATGAGATCTCCACAGAAGGAGAGCAGCGCCTAGAATCCGGAAATGGAGCCTTGTCCAATTCTCTCAATAAGGATGGCAATACAATAGAATCCTTGCCTTCCATTCTTTCAGATGCAACATCTGAAACTCTGGATTTGTGAATAACATAAGTAAAAGTGTCAAGGTTAATACAAACTTTCACAAAAGAGTTTAAATTCAACCCAGAACAAGAATTCATAGGCTTGGCCCAGATCTTACCCAGTTATACCCCTCAGACACGAGACATAATTTGAAAATGTTTCAGAAGTTTCCCAACCAGAAAATCTAATGTTCTGAGGAATGACTGTCCGTGCCCAGTATTTGGGCTGGCCTAGCTTGTCATTTGTGTTTAGAAATGTCAAGATTAATACCACACTTAAAAAAATTACCTCCCACTTGGGGTCTCCATCAATTTCCACCACCTTCAAGCCATGTTTGTTCTTCAAGTGCCTATTGAACTCCCATTTGGTGCCATACACAAAGCTGCAAACGGGACACTTCAAACCACCTGAAAGCACAGACAGACGTTAAAAAAAAATGTGTTCGTAATACATAAAAATGCAACAGTTCCTCCTTCTATTCAAATGCCTCAAATCTAGTAAGTATTATTTTGTCTCCAGCACTTATATTCAATTCAAGCTTACCGTAGTATTGAACACAATAGCAACAGTGTATGTTTTTCAAGGCAGAGATTTTAAAACTTAACGTACTTTTTTTATTTGTTAAATAAGCTTTTGCAGAAAGCCCAATATGTGCCCAACAGTTTAAATGCCAGAGAGAACTAAGACAACTAACATAATTCCCTTGGCCAGTGAGTAAGTGGCTTAAATCATTCTTTCATTTTTTTTTTCACTTGTAAATAACACATAATTTAGAAAACAAGAACAACGGAAAGGGAGTGTCTGCTTTTCTTAATCTCTTTTGTCCCAAAACACTAAGACCAGGAGCCAGATTCTCAGTCTCGTTCACGTCAGAAGCTAAGTCACCGGCATCAATTCCCATGCGAATTTCCCAGTAAAGAACAAATTTAAAAGCTGGTCACACCCTGAAATGTCATTATTTATTGAACTGATTAAATTTTACACATGGTCCAGGAAGTGTTTAGATGCTTTAATTAAGAGAATGTACAACTCTAGGTTTTAAAAAAAACCCCAAAACTGGAGAGTCACACAAAAGAATATCTTTCTACAATTATATTAGAAGCAGCAACTAAATTGCAGCCTAGACAAAAGTCTCTTTGAACAGATTGTGCCTTCAGAAGCAAATTCCAGCCTCGGGAGACTAAGGGTAGTGCTGATGCCAGGCCTCTAGTCTACTGGCCTGAGCTAGGCTGACTGCTGGCACCACCGGGCCACCACCCTGAGCTGGGCCAGAGGAATGAGCCCTCTCACCAACATCCCCAACACCACAGCTGCCTGGAACTGTGGGCTACCCAATTCCAGCAGTCATTCCCTAGTCGCAAACTCTGGCCTCCCGTCCTTCTCTGCCATGTCTTCTCTATGGTCCGCATGGTCTCTCCTCTATGCCAGTGCTTCTGCAGCATCCCGGAATCTCAGACCTCCTGGCCAACAAAATCCCCAACATGCACCTTGTCAGACAGTGCGCTGCTTCCCTCTCTTTCTTTGACCACACTCTCCTCTAAGGCCTCTCAGGTGGAGGCTGCTCATGCTCTTGAGCCCCAGGTAAGGAGGATGCCAAGCCCGGGCAGGGCAGCAACGCCACCTCCATGGTAGAACAGGGGCATTTCCCCATCCTGTCCCTGCTACCCACAGTGCCAGACCCATCAGACAATTTGGCACCTGGCCCTCTCCACTTAGATACTGCAATATCCATTGACTTCAAGGCCAAGAACCTTCCCTACCATTTCACAATCTGTGGAGTTTCATTCAGTCATGCATATGATTATTCAGCACTACCCACGGGGCTAAATCCAAGCATCCCACTCTGACGACTACCGGCCCTCTGGCCCTCTCTTACTTTCACTATCATTATTCTTCGATTTCGGGAGGAGCTTCAGTTTGGATCCCCTCCCATTTTCTCTCAACCTACCCCTAACTCTGCTCCCCTCTCCAGAGCACACTCCGGAGCCCAAAACTTACAACTTTTATTGGCAAAGCCCTCCACATCCTCAGCCATTTCTCTTTCTCTCAAACCTGCCTGGCAAATCCACAGTCCGGCATTGATCCAAGCCCCAGCCCTCCCTCCCTGCTCTGATCCTGGGATGCTGAGGCAAATCACAAAGCCATATGTATTCTTATGGCCACACTTCCAACCTCAAGTATTTCCCTAGTCAACTCTATTCAATTATCCAGAAGAAGAACTGCAATTCTCCATCCATCACATTAAGTCCCCTACATTATTGTTGACTTCCTCTTTCAATCTCATCCTCAGTTCTGGTTTCCTGCTTCATAATGAGAATATCAGGTAAGAACTTTCCAGACCTTCTTGTACTATACATTTCTGTCCCTCTGCACCTGCCTATGCCTGGCCTGATGCCAGTTGTGGGTGAGAGTTCCCCTCTGCCTTCCAAGACCCCTTTCTCCTCCTTCTAGAGCACAGATCCTCAGCCCTGTTAGACTCAATGCCCCTTTCTACAACTAGCAGTTTAAGATTCCTCCACCATCCTGAAGTTTTTTCAAAGCCCCTCAAGTTTTGAAATCCTGCATGGGTGCAAGTACCACTCCACTGAACACTCTGTTCCTCCAGCCTCCACACCTTTCTGCTTTCCCTGTCCCATGGCTGGGTGGCTGCACCCTCCTACTCTGTCCCGTGTCCCCTAGGCTGGATATCCAGACATCCTTCAGGCTCTTCCTCCTGCCCAGGGGATATATTATCCACAAACTAATGACTTTCCTATTTGTAGCTCCAGCCCAGACTCCTGTCCCGAACTCCAGCCTGGGATGCCTCCCCACAGGTAGAGAGGACTGTGCATCCCAGTGCCTCCCACACCTCCTGGCCTGGCCACTGCAGGCTTCTGCACAGATGGGAGCAACCATCTCCTAAGTGCTCTCTCAGCAGCTATTGTCTGTCCTCCACTGCTGGTCCACTTCCCACCCAGCACACAACATGGTCTTTTGAAAACACAGACTAGATCACAGCCTTAGAGGTACAAACCCTTCCAATGGTCTTCTGTCTCACCTACAATAAAATCCTGACTCCTCCCTGTGGCTTGCGAGTCCCACCTCCCTCCCTCTCTTCCTCATTCTCTCCCTTCTCTGTCTTTTGCACTGACCAAGTTCATTCCCTTCCTGGGACACCTGCTGTGCCTCCTGGTTCACAAACTCTTCCCCAAGATCTCCATTTGACCTTCTCCTCCTCTTTAAGCACCACCTCTTCAGAAAGGCCCTCCTGGGACTCCTAGCGAAAGCAGTCCCACCAAACACACAGAGCCATCAGCAGGATTTCCCTACTGCCATCAAATTGTCAGTCTGACATTGTATTATTATCTTTCCTACACGTCTTCATTGTCCTTCCTCCCTTCTAAAGTGGCACCTTCCTAGAGTGGGAACTTTAGGGGCATCATCCACTTACTCGCTGTTCAAGCCGTAGCACCCGGCATCTAGCCTCAATCACTCTGTCTTGCATCACTGACTCTGGGTCTTGGCAAATCCTCTTCTTTCTTTAGCTCCATCTCCAACCATCCCCCTGCTCTCCTTGGACTTCTGCACCTCCCCTATGTACACATCTGTCCCCTCACCAAGTAAGTGTGTTTGGTGTTATCCGGGGGCCTGCCTCGGTGCTATCGTATCTTCCCCTTTCCTTCACAGCCACGATTCTGTGGAGTCTCCACTTCCAAGAACTCACCAGAAAGAGGTGCCGTTAGTGATGCCTGGGGTGGACAACAGGCTGGGATGCAAGTGGTGGAGGACAGCATTCACGTCTCCTCCATCTTTCAAATTTTATTCCATGGGAGAGTAACTGCCCTATTCAAAATAATTACTGAAATTAAGATTATAAATCTAGACTAGAAAAATAATATGAAGTAATTGCTTCCCTGTCTCTCTTCATTACTTAGTCCAGTGATTCTAAACTATGGGCAATCTTCCTCCCAGACAGGCAATGTATGGAGGAACTTTTGGTTGTCACAACTGGGGGGTGCCTAAGGCATCCAGTGGGTAGGGGCCAGGGATGCTGCTAAATACCCTACAACACACAGCACAGCCCCCAAAACAAACACTGGCCTGGCCCCAGTTGTGAGCAGTACTGACATTGAGAAGCCCTGCCTCACACCATAGCATGCTGCTTCCTGCACTCAGTTCTCTCCTGGCATTGCACATGTCAAGATCAGTTAACGTCCTCATTGGTTAATCCAATGAATACTCTTCACTCTTTATCTTACCACTAGTACCACCACCAATACTACTAATAACAATAACAACAAACGTCTTCCACTAACTGGGCAGTTACCACACATCAGGCACCTCATACATCAAGTCATGGTTTCTTCCCAATAGCCCAATGACACAGGCATGCTTAGCTTGATTTATACAGAGGCTTGGGATGGTGAAGTAACCCTTCTGAGGTCACACTGCAAAGCTAAGAACTGAATCTAAGTCTAACACACATCCTTAACCCCAGGCTTTGCTACTGTCCAGTGTGACTTCTGTGCATTATATGGCGATGCTGATCACATTCTCCAGTCAAGATCTAGTCTTTTGGGGTTTCTATGACACCACTCACTCCTGGTTCTTCTACTAAGCACCTCTCCAACTCAAATCCCTGTACAGCCTCCTCATCCTCTGTATGGAATCCTAAAGCCTCACAAACAGTCCCCTCTATATGTCTGATATGCAGGTCCTGTGATGTCCCAAAGTATCCCACCTCCCCAATATACATGTGAGCTGAACAAACCACTAAGATGCTCTTACTTAGGCAACAAAAGAGCTGAGCTGACCACTGAGTGTATCTCCGGCTACCATGTTTATGTATTGCTCATTAGGGTACTCGGGAAGAAATGGAGGAATTCTGTCCTGATATCAAGGTTGTGTGGACAAATTATACCAGATAAACCTCACAGGAATGTGGTCCACATTTAATCATCTCCCAGATGCAGTCTGGATGTGCTCAATCTCCAAATCAATTCCATGTCAGTGGAATCAAGAGAGAGCACTGTTCTATTATTAGGATTTCTGTTCTACCAGCTGAGGTGGTGGGTGATTTTCCAAACAGTCACTAGTACAGAGGCCAACCTGCCAGCCACTGTGCAACCCCAGCACCTCTGCCCACTATTTCCCGACCCCAACCCTGGTAGAGATGGAGGGCACCGAGGCAGAAGGCACCCACTGTCAGCAGAAAGACTGGCAACAAACACCAAATTCTTAAATTCTAGAACATTCTGCAGAAAAGACAGCTCAGATGGATGTTTATTTTCTGAAACTCAAACATACTGTGCTCTTTTTTCACACAAAAACAAACGAGCTTCTTTCTTGCCCAGAGGATAATTAAACTTCATTTTTAACTTCCTTGGTTATCGCTTTTTAAAATCACATAAAATCGTGTCTTTTCCTTCAATCATCTTTTAAAAACCTCTAAGGTATGAGGACCTCTACTTTTTTTTTTTTTTTTTGCTAAACTGATGCTGCTTCTCCTATAAAGACTTAATATGTGATAATGAACAAAGGCAAACTTTTAAAGCTTAAACTTAGGCTTTAAAATGAAATTAAAGATTCCCTCTGGGGTATTCTTTAGTGGAAACTAATTCAGAGAGGAAAACATTCTTATATTATGTTTAAATTAAACTTAATATGATAATGCCCCCACATTAATTAAAACTTCAGCCTTTGCCACAGTGACTTTAATTAAAGAACAACAAATGAAAATATGTAATCTAGACTGAATGTATAACTATGCCAGTTAATTGATATCAAAGCTGAGATAAATTAATTTCTATTTGAATTCAGTAAATTATTAGGCAATGCACAGTAAAGGTCAACGGAAGACTTGGTGAATCTACTCATGGCACTGATATTAAGTGCACACCATAAAAACCAGGAATCCTCAAATCACAGTTTCCTCACATGGACTGATTAACCAGGAAAAGTATAGAATTTCAAGAGCAATTTAAAAAAACGGATCACGGTATCCTTTGCTCTTTTTGGAATGCAATATATTCTGGAGGAGTTTCAGGCATTAAAATATCTCTGCTCCTTTGTGGTGCTTGACGTTATTGAAAATTCAATTTCATTTTCAATAATATAACTCCCAGAATGGCATACAACACTGGGCTGGGCAGTCACAAGACCTGAATCTGGCACTTGCTCAGGTGAGCCAAAGCTTCCTGAAACTCTCGGGTCTTGGTTTTCTCTTCCAGTAAGGTGAAGATGCTAAAGTTCATATTCTTTTTTTTTTTTTTTTCTTTGAGAGGACCACTGCACTATCATATTCTCAAAAAAGACACTGAGTACAGTAGGCAGAATAATGAGCCCCTGAAGACAGCCATATCCTAATCCCCAGAACATGTGAATATGTTACCTTACATGGCAAAAACGATGTGATTCAGTTCAGGATCTTGAGAGGGGGAGGTCATTCTGGTTTCTCCGAGTGGGCCTAATGCTATCACAGAGGTCATCAGAAGAAGAAGGCAGGAGAGAGCACAGACATGCAGTTTGAGAGAAGCTCCACTGGCCATTTCTGGCTTTGAAGATAGAGGAGGGGGCCACAAGGCAAGGAATGTAGGTAGCCTCTAAAAGCTAGAAAAGGCCAGGAGAGGGATTCTCCCCTAGAGTCTCCAGAAGGAGTATTTGTTAGTACTTTGATGTTAACTTGGTGAGACTCATTTTGGACTTCTGACCTTCAGAACTAAGATAATAAATCTGTGTTGCTGGAACATCACACACCGGGGCCTGTTGTGGGGTCAGGGTGGGGAGGGAGGGATAGCATTAGGAGATATACCTAATGTAAATGACGAGTTAATGGGTGCATCACACCAACACGGCACATGTATACATATGTAACAAACCTGCACTTTGTGCACATGTACCCTAGAACATAAAGTATAATTTAAAAAAAATAGATCTGTGTTGTTTTAATCCACCACGAAGTATGCGGTGACTTGTTACAGTAGCTACAGGCAACTAACACAGGCACTGATGGATGCGAATACGGATAAGGACAAGGAACAAAAGCAGCTAAATTATCCGAGGAAAGTGGATATGGAATAATTGTACTACACAGATTAACAAGTGAAATATGGAATAGAACTTTGTTGACATTTCACTTCCTATTGTCTCTTAACTTAGTGTCTGTTCTAGGGCCCAGCCAGAGCCCCAGTTCAGAGCTAGGAAATGCTTAAGGGTAGAAATTAACTGGAAGTCACATGTAAGCACTGAAGAGGAGGGTTCCTGGTGACACAGCATGCAATATTAGATCCTACCTGGGACTATCTTAATCCCGTTTCAAATCCCAGCCCCTCTTCCCACAGGATCCTCAAGAAAAAGAGCAAAAGGGAAAATGCAGCGGAGGAAACAAAGTACATTTTATTACTAGCCAAGCTGAGGTCCCAAACCCCACGAGAAACACTTGGTAGAGGAGCGTAAGTGGGGTCTTCCCATCCGCCCACGCCCCTCACACACGCCCCAAATTTTGGGATCTGAGACACTCTGGATAACCACAGGGAAGGGCTTGGAAAGAGACAGGTCCCAGAGTCAGTCTTCGATCAAATTAGTAACTAGCCTTGGGGATGAAGAAATAAGAGAAAATAAACAGTACCCATGTGTGTGACTTTTCCACAAACTACTATATGACCACCAGCAAATGTGGCCCAATTGCTTAAGAGATGACTACGCCTCTTCCTTCACCTCCCCTTTCTTCTCCTCCTCTCTACTAAGTGCAAACATCTACAAACTTTAGGGGACATCAAACATGTGAGCGGCAAGGCACAGACATTGAATCAGGAGACAGGGTTTGGCTTGGCCACTTGCTCGCTTGGTGTGACCTGAGGTCAGTTATTAGCACTCCTTTCATTTCATTATTTTACAATAGGAATATTATGCCAAGCTCACAGGGCCATTGTGAGAGATAAATTAACATGTAAAATAATAATCAATAACACAGCATTATATCACATCACTAGAAGCATGTGCCAACAACTTATTGAATCCGGTCCCTAATAAAAACAATTTTAAAATTAAGATGTCTAAAAATCAAATACATCACCTGTGGGTTACCTCACAGTTTCTGGATTTCCTGCTATGCTATTTTCCCTGAATCTAGTGTAAAAAACTCATATATGAACATACATCCAAGGTACACATGCATACATATTTACACTTTTCTAATATAGCACTTCAAAGTAACATAAAGATTCTAGCAGATGCCAAATACTAAGACTTCTCAACACTTCTCCTCTTACTGCTTTCTCTTGCTCATTACACTTCAATGACTCTCTACAACTGGGGGACACAGTACCCTGGGAGAAGCAGCTAACTCCGCTCCAGGCCATAGCTGAAGGGGATGTATTCCTTCTGCTATAATTAGAATCCAGAGCTCTGGCGGGAGCTGCCTAGCCCTGGTCCCCAACCTGGGCAGGAATAACAATAATACCAACAATGACTGCCTTGTTTGACACCAAGTCCCAGTGTCTAGCATGGTGCCAGGCCCACTGTAGGCGCTTGGGAGATACATGCTCAAAGTAGAAATATGTGGATAAACGTAATAGTGGATTTGAGCCATTCATCAAGAACTTACTGTTGGCACTCTCTGGGAATCTTAGAGAATGACATCTAATCTTTGCAACTGCTATGGAGGTAGGCTATGAGCCTTCCTCTTTGGAGGTATATAAACCAAGATTCAGAGAGGTTAAGTACCTGGCCCAAGGTCCACAGTGATCAGAAATCCCAGCCCAGGTCCATCTGACTCCCAAGCCTGTGTTCACTCCAAGTCTCTAGAAAGACTTGAGGGACGGCTTGGAAGCCATTGGACAGCCCGCTAAACCCCATTTTCACCCTGCTACATGCTCTAGGAGTGAGCAAAAGATTTCGTAAAGCTTAGCACCAAAGTATCTGATGCCTCTCACAGCCTGTGATTTACTGAACCAGTTCTTGAGCTAGTTTAATCAGGTGTATTTTAAGGGGAGGAAAGGGGCAGGCCCACTGAAGCAATACAAGTATTTCTTCCTTAAACAGCATGAAATGTGCATTTGTGTGAGAGAATGCCTCAAATCCATATTAATGAATAAGTGATGGCTAAGAGGAATCTGTCTTCAAAGCATCAGATGCACATAAAATATAAGCCAGGAGTACAATATTTACATAGTGCTCAGTACTACCTTAATTACTACAAAGTATCAGAGTTCTGAGGGATCAGTGCATCCAGACAGGCCCTGGTGGCAGAGACCTGGCAATGTCACCCAGTGCTCTCAGGGTGAAAGGTACGTGGGAGCCAAGATACGCAAGCTCGTAAGCCAAATGCACACACGTCCCCCAGCTCCACGTTGAGTGACATCATGTCAGCAGCTTAAACTTGGCCATGGTAGAAATATTTACACGACAGAAATTGGCAAATTCTACAAGTCAGGTTTCCCCTCCCTCCTACTTGGGAAGAGCCTATGCAGCCATCCTTCCCAGCAAGCTTTGGGAACACACGGTAAACCACCCAAACTCCATGGAGAATGCCATAGTGCCTTCCTTTAGAAACCTGCAAAAAACAGAAGTGTCTGATGTGGGAACTCTCGGCTCCTTTTAGGCCATTCTCCTGACCTCCTCTGCAGCACTGTGCACTGAACCCCTCCCTGGAATCCCGGGATCCTTGTGGCATGGCAGGCAGGAGGGTCTTTCCTAGGAATCAATAGCTTTGCACATATCACAGTGTCACACTGTTTAATACAGCTGATACACAAGGGATCCCTGCACGTGGTTTAAAGGAGACTGTAAAATCCTTCTGAGAAAAATACATGTTATTTGTGTTTTTTATGATGTTATTTTAAGACATCTTCTTCTATATCAAAACATGAAATCATAAAGTATAAAGATATTTTTGGGGGAGTAGAAGAGGAAAATAAAACCAAATGGGGATGGAGAGAGTTACTTGAAATTAATCAAAAGAAAATGAAAAATTGCAGTGGTTCCAAACAATTCAACATTTCCAAACAGTAACTGAATCTGGTTTCATGTTCTCCTTTCATTCTGCTCCCCTCTCCCAGACATAAAAACAACGTGAACTTTGTGCTTCTGAGATTTCTAAACTGTGTTCATACTCCACCAGCCATCTGATTTCAGAGACTGTTCTCCTGCCAGAGCACCGCGGCGCAAGGCCTCTTAAGAGTCAAGAGACACTGGGTTGTCTCCTTCAACGTGGCCCTTGAAGGGAATGGGGGGGATAAACATATATACATACATATGCATACAAGTACATTTGCATATGCAAATAATATATCTATATATATGTACAGATGGCCCTCCATATCCATGGGTTCAACCAACTGCAGATTGAAAATATTCAGGAAAAATAAATAAAAAATAACAATACAAAAATCAAAAATAATATAAATTAAAAACCAAACTATAATAACTACTCACATGGCATTTACATTGTATAAGTTATTATAAGTAATCTGGAGATGATTTAAAGTACATAGGAGGATGTGTGTAGGCTATATCCAAACACCACGCCATTTTATATAATGGACTTGAGCCATCTGTGGATTGTGGTATCTGCGGAGGGTCCTGGAACCAATCCCCCATGGATGCCTAGGAACAACTGTGAATATATATCTGTGTGTGTGTGTGTGTGTGTGTGTGTATGTGTATCTCTGAAAGAGGAACCAAAAGCACCCCTGCAAAGATAAAATATAAAACCCTGCTCCTGTCAGGGAATGGCGACTGATTACAGAGAGTCTTAGGAAGTTAACTGGAAACTTAGGGCATGAAACAGTTCAACCTCAGCACATTTTTCGCAAGGCAATGATGAAAGTTTGGAAGCACAGGGCAATGATGGTATCATCACTCAGATCCTCACGCCTGTCCCAATAGCCACAGTAAACATCTATTTCCTGGCAATCCAACCCAAGAGTGTGAAGGATGTGAAAAAGAATCCCTAACCTGCAACTCCAGTTATTTACTGGGGCTGTAAGCCAATCTATTCTCCCCTCTGTGATTCCTGGACATGGGGTACTGGCGTGGGTCATAAAAAATAATGTGATGGCTCCACAAGTCCTAGATATGTTCAGAAAAAAATATACAAAAGCAAGGACTGAACATGTACTGCATGCACGTGTTTTTTCATTTAATCCTCTCCACCATCGTGGAAGATGACTGCTGTGAACTCCATTCTACAGGTGAAGGGCCTCAGAGCTTGCCCAAGATGGCGCAGCTAAAAAAGAAGAATGCAGATTGGAGCCAGGGCCCTCCCCATGGCATATCCTGCTCCCCAGTTCCATAAAACTGCCATTAGGAAAACGAAGACGCAAGCTCACCATTACCCCCAGATGGATGGCTTTAAAATTATCCTGAGTCTTCTGTGCTGCTCATCTATTTCCGTGCATCAGCCCTGTCACTGAAAGTGCTGAAGGATATAGTCAATTCATTTGTTTTACATTAAGATGCACTTCATGGCTATTATGGCGAGCGGAGCTTCACGCTGAAACAAAACTCCAAGCCTCCCCAGCTGCAGCAGTCTACAATTCCACATCTCTGTTTACTGGGGGCAGATTTCTAAATCTGTCTTCAGCTTCAAATAGTCACAGGACTTAGGAAAGAGGAGCAGTAAACAGTGTGCTGCAATCAGTTTTTAGCTGAATTATTGAAGTGCAGATATAAATACAACAGAATTCTCTGTATGGTAACAACACATAAGCTAAGCCCTCTCAAGTGGGAATGTGATTATTTATTGAAATAAAACAACAAAAAACCCCACAAAGTTGTAATAATTTAAAATGAAAAGAGGCTTTC
Source organism: Theropithecus gelada (assembly GCF_003255815.1). Lineage (NCBI taxonomy): Eukaryota > Metazoa > Chordata > Mammalia > Primates > Cercopithecidae > Theropithecus > Theropithecus gelada. The sequence goes on from NC_037676.1 coordinate 136,825,604, forward strand.
ATCAATTCTCACTAGTTTAAATGTTCTAGAATGCCTTTTTTTCTTTTCAGGATGAATAAGTAACAAGCTTACTCAATAAATATTTTTAGATAATCCGAAAAAGTTCACCTATAAATATGCCTACAATAGCATTAGTTATAACTGCAAAGAAAGAAAAAATCTAAAACCCCCACAATGTTCAATAACAGAATTGTCAGTGTTTCCATTCAATATTGAATTACAAAAAGCCCTTAGAGGTCATAATTAGGAAGACAATGTACCAAAGAAAAACAAAATGTTCCTGTTAATGTGAAGTAAAGAAAGACAACTGAACTTTCATCTCTGCGAACTTTATGCACCGACGAAGAATGGAAGGCAATGCTGACAAATAAGCATTGCTGAGGGTAGTAGAATCTGTGGGTGAATTTTCACTTGTCATTCTAGACTTCCAGTAAGGTTGTTATAATACTAACCAGGCAGGAGGTAATGCTGATAATGATAAGGATGATGATGACAACAATGATGACAAGGAAGAACGAACATCACCGGCACATTTAGGTGTGAGAACTGAACTGCAGGATGTCAGCAGCTCTTCCCACTGGGGGACTTGGTATACAAGGAAGCAGGCAGGGCCCCAGCTTGCTGGCCCCTCGCCTACCTTGCTGGATGAGCACCTCCGCCGCCAGCTCCCCGGTGCCCACGTTGGCGTACTCCTCGTTGGGGTGCTTCCTGTTGTAGTGCCGCTTCAGAGAGCCAGATATGTTGCAGGAGTAATGGCAGTGGGCACAGCGGAAAGGCTGTGGGGACAATGAGGAGGCATGAGGCGTTAGAGAAGGTGGGCCCCAGATGTCTGCCTTCGCTGCTGCTCCCACCTGATGAGCATCTGACACCCAGAAGGTCTAAGATGAGCAGACCCCATCACCTGTGATATGTTCTAGGGAAAACCACTAAGGCAAGAATGCTGAGACCTGACTCTGCGGTGACCAACCAAGGGACCAGGACAAGGTGCCTCAGAGGAGGAGCTGTCTCTACTGAATGAATTTGCTTTTGTTACTTCTTTTCTGTTTTCATCCACCTCAGAATTTAGTTTTTGTTCAAGAAGAAGACCAAAAAAGCAATACAGTAATCTATCATTTTTTTTAAGTGAATGACATTAAAAGTAGCTCTCATTACAGTTAGTTCCCTGATCTACAGTCAGGAGTCACATAATGATGTTTCACTCAACCTCAGACTGCATATACAACAGCGGTCACAGCAGTAGGTTCTACTATACAGCCTGCAAGCGCAAGTAGGCTATACCTTCTACATCTGTGTAAGTCCATTCTATGACGTTCTACAACTAAGAGTTTGCTTAAGGACGCATTTCTCAGAACGTATCCCTGCTATTCAGTGATGCGTCACTGTATTTGCTTCTTTAGCTAAATCAATTCCTCCGCAGTATTTGCCTGCAAGCACCAGCATACACAAGTGTCAACCATTAGAGAAGTCTAGCAGGTAAAATCTATTTCTCACGCCCACCTGATCAAGACAAGGCACTTTTGGGATGAGGCCACGAATGAGTCATGCAGCCTTGTCTTTCCCCTGGCACAATGCCTTGGAGGCTGCATAAACAGTGAGGCTGGGGAAAGAAGCACCTGCTGGGCCCCTGGGGAAGCTCAATGAGACCTGGCCTTTGGCTGCCCAATGGAGGCGCATCTCCATCACTGTTAAATTCCATGCCATGGCCCCTGGTCAGGAGCTGCCAGCATGCCCCTGTAATCCACATGCTGTATGATTCCGACAGTGCTCCAGGGTCATTCAGGGCCTGTTTGATGACCCAGCAGCCTTCTAGCCCAGGAGGAGCAGAAGAGCATGCAGCAGCCAAAATGGGAGCAGCACTCTGCCTGGTGCAGGGGACTCAGATGGAGCAAGTCCAGCCACACCTCTGGCCTTGACCAATGATAGAACCTCAGGCAAGTCGTGAAACTTCTCTTAGCATGGATCTTTACATGAGGCAAACGAGGATCATGCCCATGTCGTAAGGTTGTTGTGAGAATTAAATAGTATCATATAAACTGATACCTAAAATGCCATGCAAAGCATTTCTTACTGATTTTATCAGCAATTCTATCACAATTCTTACCGGGCATCTGGAAGCTGATGTACCACTGCATCTATTAAGACCTCAAACAATACCTTTACTCCTTGACTGTCCAATTCATCAATTTTTTCATCACTGTTGCCTATAAGAGCTAAACCAGCAACAGAATTGTCTGAATGTGAAGTACACCAACAGTAGAGAAAATGTCCTCTCATCTTTGAAGCTTAGAGACCAGTCCCTCTTTCAAGGTTTCTTCCCTTCAAGTATAAAACTGTGATGCAGTCTTCCCATAGAGGCAGATGGGAGAGAGGGAGAAGGGGAGGAGGAGGGAGAGGGAGAGAGAGAAGGGAGAGAGGGAGAGAGGGGAGACAAGGAAAGGCAGGGGGAGAGGGAGAGAAAGAGAGAGGGAAAGGGAGAGGGGGAGAAGGATAGAGGGAGACAGAGAAAGAGAGAGAGAGAGAGGGAAAGGGAGAGGGGGAGAGGGAGAGAGGGAGACAGAGAAAGAGAGAGAGAGAGGAGGGAAGAAAAGAAGAAAATGAAGAGGAAAATCTTCCACCTCACCCCCTGCTTAAGTCATACTCCTTCCTCGTAGGCCCCTTGCCCACCACCTGCTCCAAGAGCTGTTCCCCCTTCAGCCTTCATGCTGTCACCTCCCTTTCTCAGGCCTCTGCCATCTCCTAGCAAGCAACTCCTGGGGGTGCCTTCTGCTCAGACCTCATGCTCCTCCATCCCATCTCCTTAGGCTGGCTGCCCTATCCCACTGTGGCAGGTGTGACATCATCATGCCACTGTCACCAGGTTCTGCCATGGCTCAGCTTTCTAGACTTATTTATGGGATCTGCAACACAGACTTAATGTCAACTGCTGGATCTTTCTAAGGTGCTGGCCTTGGGCTGGATTTGTTCTTCTGCTCTGATTCCAATTATCATTTTTGCATTGCTGATTGGTGGATCTACATGTTTTGTTGGGTCCTCTCTCCTGAACCATAGATGGGAATTTTCAACTGCCTTCCAGGTATCTCCGCAGGGATGTTCTATAGGACCCTTAAACTTTGGACTCATATCTTTCTGCAAAATCAGTCAGTCATCAAAGACAGAAACCCACAGCCATCTTTCATTTTTCCTTCTTTCTTACTATTCAACTGATCACGGAGTCTTGTCCAACCTTCCTGGGAAGCCTTTCCAGAGCGCCCCTGTCCTCCTCTCTCTCTCCAGCACAGAGAAGGAGACCCTCCCAGCCTATAAAGGGAATACTGCCATCCCCAGAAGGGCCATTCTTGGAAAGATACAGGGCAGTTAATCTGGTCGGTCAACCAGCTCTAAAACATTCCTCAGGGACTTCGCCCTACACCAAGGCTCACACTCTGGTTACCGGATGCTCTGTGCCGCACCGTACATGCTGCGTTTCTACATTAAGTCCCTCGGGTAAAGAATCCTTGGAGTTTGGCCCAGAGCATTTACTAAACAAAAGGACCTGGAACAAAGGCAAAATTTGTCTGGCTTTCTCATCTATCTAGTGCATAGAGAACAAAAGGTAAAATTCTAATATATGATTACTGCAAAGCTAAAATAAAAGTTAAACCATTTTCAAGGGCTTTCATCTCTAAATAAGCAAACAGCATGCAGATATTATTTTTGGAATGTTAGCATTTACACAGAAATCAAAAAGTGAAAATGCTGTATCGCCAGCATCGGGCAGTCAGTGGGCATAAAACGCAGAAAGAAAAGGGTGATGAAAATAAGAAATGGTCCTGCAAGCCTAGCTTCAGACTCGAGAGCCAATTTCACCCTTCTTGCAGCAAAGCAGATAAACAGCTTCCTGTGAGTTCAGCTCCTTTTTTTCCCCATGCCCATCCACTGGCAGAATTGCTAATGAGAAGAAAAATTGCCAAAATGTGAGCATATTGGCAAAAAATGTACGTGAGAGCCCAAATGAGGATTCAGTCTCTGAGCTAGCAATGTCTATCAAAATTTTCAATTCTGAGAGTTGAAAGAAACACTTGACTTGGAGAAATCTTCTCGCCATGGAAGCCTTCCTTCTGCAGCCTCTCCAGCAGTCTGCTGTCTACTTAGTCTCTGCTTTGATGCACGGGGTTCAAAACATGCCCCGGCAGTCTTTTCACTGCTGAACAGTGCAGGGAGAGTTAGGAAGATAAACCTCCCAGTCCCTTTCCTTCATTGGTCTTGCTTCTATCCTTCATATCCATTAGAACCTCTACATGAAGTCCATTACCACCCATTTTCTGCTGGGGATCTTCTCTCCCGAAGTGTGGGAACTGAGCCCCATCTAGGCTCTTCAAGCAAAACAAGATCTGATATGTGAGGCACTGCCACAGGCCAGCAGAGAATTCTCCTGGGGCTGACGCAGGGAAGGAGACAGGCAGAGGGAGGGAACAGCATCGGTAAGCCACTGCCAGACGTAAAGCCTGCTGCCTTATTAATACTGCAAGTCTCAAGGTTTCATTTATGGAGCATATATTTACTGACCTCTGACTGTCCTCTGACCCCCAGGGATACATGGTGAATGAGGCAGATTTGTGATTCCCTAAATATATACACGTTTGGGGACTTAAATATCAACTCCAAAGATTAAATGCTATCTGGGCAAACTAAATCATAGAACTTGGTTTCTAAGTCAGAAACTCGCAAACAACAAATGACACTAGATCTCAAAAGGGAAGTTATTTATTCAGAGCTTTCAGGACAGAATCCAGCCTAGAGTTGGGAGGAAGATATAAGCTGGCTCCATAGCTCATTTGGAATGCAACATCGAAGTTCTTATCGTGGTCCAAAAAGCAAGACAGGGAGCCCATCAGCATAGCTATTATTCAATGTTGCACAGAAGTTCTTAACCAAAGTAATGAGATCTAACATGATAAATATTACTGATTTCTCTCATTTTCACTGATAGCCACTATATGCCAGATAGCTCTAAATGTTTTGCACGGATTAATGCCTATAAGTCTTACATCAAACTCATAAGGTATGTGCAATTATTATCCTCATTTTTACAGGTAAGGAAACTGAGACACAGAATGGTTTAGAGACTTGCCAAAGTTTCACGGTCTCCTAGCCTGGCTACTTGATTTGCATCAGATATGGGGCCCCAGGCCCAGCCAACAATAAAGAGATTATCTGGTTTTCCACTGGCCATTTTTTCCCCTAGCATATATCCCCCTAAAACTCCAACTGAGAGGGGCACGGGTTGGTATTCTTGGGTCTCCTGGACATAAGGTGGCCCAGATCTAAGTATCAACCTCTAGACCAAGGAACCCCACGGTTGACCGGGAGAGATGTGGGCAGTTACTGCGCTATCACTATGAGGCAAGGACTGGGCAGAGGAGAAGACGAGGGTCAATACCAGCCAGGTCAACACAGTGTGCTGTGTGCTGGGTCAGGAAAGTCATGTTAGGCAATGGGAGCCCCTGGGAGGTGTCAGGCGGGACAATGGCCAACTTCCCATTTTGAAATATCACTCTGGATACTTGGAAGTTAAATGGAAAATGGACTTGAAAGGAACAAGACTGGAGGCAGGGAATCAATTATCCAGTTAACTGCAGTGGCATGGACGAGAGATACTAAAGGCCTAAAATGAGGCAGGGGAATAAAAATATGGGAACAGAAGACAACATTTAAGAGAGATGAAGAAGGTAAAATCAGCCAGACCTGATGGCTGGGATGATGTGTGAGAGGGAGGAGATGGAGCCTCTAGGATGGCTCCCAAGCTTCCAGCATGGATGGCAGAAGGCAAGGAAGGCCACCAGCAAAAAGGAAGTTGTATGGATAATGGGAGGGAGAGGGTGTATTCCTAGAACTCTGAACATCCCACAGGGTGGGTGTAGAACTCAGAGGACAGCTCTGGGCTGCAAACACAGATCAGAGCACAGGCAACTAGCAGAGGTCCTAAGAATGAGTGTGGCCATGGAAAGAGTATATCAAGTGAGAAGAGAAGCAGGATTGGAACAGCATCCTGGAACACAGGAGCAGGCAGGCAAAAGAAGGTGGACTTGGAAGAGGGATGACAGAGGATAGCAGGTGTGGGGATCAGGGGAGTCTGGAATCATGGGATCTGAGGAATAAGGTCCTCCAGGTAGGGGAGGATAACGGAGCTGAGTACGCTAAGAAATCCAATAGGAAGGGGCCTCCCCAGCGTCCACTGGACCTGGCAATCAGGGGGTGGCACCGGTAACCTACCAAGAAGAGGTTCAGCAGCATGAGACAGGCAAAAGTCAGGCTTCAGCAAGTTAAGAAGAAAAGATGAGGAGCACAGGCTGGGTTTTGGGTCATGTTCCTTTTTCCAAAAGGTGGCATCAAAAAAACATCTTTCTCAAAAGGTACATTGGGCCAGGCACAGTGACTCACGCCAGTAATCCCAGCACTTTGGGAGGCTTGAGGCGGGCGAATCACTTGAGGTCAGGAGTTTGAGACTGGCCAGGGTAACATGGCGAAACCCGTTCTCTACTAAAAATACAAAAATTAGCCAGGCATGGTGATACATGCCTGTAGTCCCAGCTATTTGTGGGGCTGAGGCACGAGAATTGCTCGAATCTAGGAGGCCGATCTCACAGTGAGCCAAGATTGTGCCCCTGTATTCCAGCCTGGATAACAAAATGAGACCCTGTGGCAAAAAAAAAAAAAAAAAAAAAAAAAAGAAGAAGATGATTAAAAAGAGGTACAGTGAAGATTTGTTAAAGCTGAAATTCTTTAAGTCCTTATTTTTATGTCAAGAAAGCAAGCAAGATGTCACCACCATAGTAAAAGTCTGGGTGACAGAGTGAGACCCTATTGCCTCTTAAAAATAAAAAGCTGGTAAAATACACATTTTCATAATTTGAGAATTTGCTGTTTTGGTTCTTTAAACAGAAAGAAAGAGAATAGAAGAGAACAGGGAATCATATCTCACACATGAAACTGGGTTCTGAAAAGCCTGATTAGAAGACATCTAAAAACCTCTAACTACATTAAAGTGATCGCATTTCCCATCGGCATCAAGGAACAGACCTAGAGGAACGTTGTAAAGCAGATGAGAAGCTGGTAATGAGGTAATGTGCAAGGTCATGACATTGGCAACTGACTGCAATGTAGAGGATGGTTTTTTGGTAAAACGAGGAGTTGCTCGGTTGGCTCCTATTCACAGCAAGCAAGAAGGCTGTCATCAGGTAAGGTTTTTGCAGTCTAATTTGTGCGACCAAGTATTGGTATTAAGGTGGCACATATATCAAAAGGCTCAAAGATCAGATGTGAATCCGCCCCTTTGTTGACAGGCCTACCTTGGAGAGGGTGAAGAAGAATAAAGGCAAAACAGAAAGTGCTCGATGACATTAGTGTGTGAAACCTGGGGCCATACATCACTATTTCAACCTTAGTTTAACAACCTGGCTGGTGCAGTAATCGAGATACAGACAGAGACAGACATACAGAAGGAGACTAACCACCCGTCTGGTATCAGAAAATTTGGATTCAAATGCAGAAAAAGGCCATGTAATGGTTATGACCTACATGAAGTGGACTGGTTGGTACAAGACTATTTATACACTGCTGATAGACAGAAGTGGTGTTATTAGAATGCGGACACCTTTACAACACAGAAGGACCTTCTCAAGGACATGATTGCATTCTATGTCAAGCAAGGGTAGAAGAACGGAGTGCGGCAGCATGAATGAACCGGGAGCAGGAGAAGAGGGTCAGGCGTTAGGCCCACCACTAACAGTGGAGTCACCCTTGCCAAGTCATTACACCTCCACTGCTTTTGATTCCGTATCTGTGAAATGGGACAGCAAACCTTCCCTGCCTACCTGATGGAGTTTAGATGGGGCACCAAAAACAGAGCACAACTGTGCTTTGAGAATCAAAAAACACCATAGGCCTCACTACTGTGGTCTTTAATCAGTTCATTAGCGTATTAGCACAGGAAACTAGCAGATGCCCTAAGACTGAACGCAGCCATAGAAAGAGAGTGTATAAAGTGAGAAGAGAAGCAGGTTTGGAAGAGCGCCCTGGGGTGCAGGGGCAGGCAGCCAAAAGGAGATGGGCTCGGAAGAAGGACAAGAGAGGACAGACAGTAGGTGAGAGGATCAGGGGAGTCTGGAGTCTGGAGCTCCATCTCCTCCCTCTCACACATCATCTCAGCCCTCAGGATTGGCTGGTTTTACTGGCTCTATCTCTTTTAAATGTTCTCTTTTAAAATGTTCCCACATTTTTATTCCCCTATCTAATGTGGTCATCTGAGGCTCCAAGAAACCTCCTGGTGGGTGTCCTCTCAATTTTCCCTATGACAAGGACATTCCCTTCCCTTCTAGAGAAGCTCTTCTCTTCATATGGCCTGGGACCCTGTGTAGGAGGCTGCCTGCCCGTGCATGGAGGCACAGAGTCCCTCCACCACCTTCAAAGGCTACAAAAAGTCCCACCTACACCACCATGACCCAATTAAACTGTACCCACTCATACATCAACTGCCCTGGACTCACTCCTGTAAATATAAGTGAAAAGACTTTCATAATATTGCATGTTAAGTCACTTAGAAACACTAACCGTCACTCTCATATGCCTTTATTCCTCAATGGCCATCTAGCGGACTGGGAAATTCTGAAAAAGTGAAAAAACTCTAACCTAAAAAATAGATTTCAAGTGTCATGAAGTTTTCATGAACTATATTTAACCATCAGTTAAGTTAAACTTTGGCCTGTAGGCATTTGTTCACCTTGATTTTGTAGTTTTCCTGTAGTTTGGGGTCATTTTTTAGGCTCACAAAAATGTGCTCAGGGTTCCGTGGATCAAGTGGCCCTGCCCACTGGCACCAGAGGGGAGAGGGGCCAGTTCTCATAGGTCCAGCAGGACTCCGGGCACTGGGTTCCATGAGCTGGCCAGGACAGCAGGCTCTGTCAGGGCTTCCTCATGTGACCTTAAGGGAAATCTTGGACTTCAGATTTGGAGACAGCCATGCATATAGTTTGAATATTTTTCCCTCCAGAACTCATGCTGAAATTTAATATTATGGAGTATTGAGGGGTATTGAGAGTTTGGGCCTTTAAGATGTGACTGAATTATGAGGGCTCTGTCCTCACGCATGGATCCACCCATTCAAGGATTGACGGATTAATGAGTTGTCATGGGAAAGGAATTGGTGGCTTTATTAAGAAGAGGAAGGGGACATGCACTAGCACACGAACACACTCAGCCCCCTCACCATGAGATATCCTGCACTGCCTTGGGACTCTGCAGAGTCCCCACCAGCAAGAAGGCTCTCAACCAGATGCAGCCCCTTGACCCTGAACTTCACAGCCTCCAGAACTGTGAGAAATAAATTCCTTTTCTGTATACATTACCCAGTTTCAAGTATTATGTTATAAGCAACAGAAAATGGACTAATACAAGCCAATCATCAGTTAATCTTCATTTACCACAAGTAAAAAGACACACACACAAAAAGAGATGAGGAAAGGAAGAAAGAAAAAAGGAAAGAAAAGAGAGAGAGAGGGAAAGGAAGAGAATGGAGAAATTAATGCCAGTGTCTTGAGTTTGAGGAATGACAATCACAGGATCAATTAACCATGATCCACTGAAAGATAAGAAAAATAGGCAATATATGTCATCACCTCACATAAAAATTAAATGCCAAATCATGCTGCCATTTCTTTCCAAAAAGATCTCTTATCTTTACTCATAAATAAAGTATCTGCTGAGCATCTACTACATGCCAAGCAATATGTTACGAACTGGAGGTGGCTGGCACCACACTCACAGGCATTCCACTAAATCCTCTTACCTCGTTCACCACCTCCTACTAGAGGTCCTGAACGTTTACATCTTACCTCCTCCCTCCCAGATGCCAGGACCTTGAAGGCCAGGCCAGCTGGTAACTTTCTTCTCTACAAGGCCTGCCTGATCCAGACCTGCCCACTTCTCTGACCACATCCCTCTCTATGGTCATCTTCGGTCAATGGACTCGAGCCATACTGCTCCTTTCTCATTTGCATTCTCACTCTCCCTCTATCCAGAACACCCCATCACCGCATCAGCAGATTTCCCTCAGGCAGCTGTGTCCTGGACCAAAGTCAAGTCTCCAAACTGCCCTTCTTACCCTAGTCTTGATCCTGCCATTCTCTCTACAACAAGTGTCTTTCTTTTCTTTCTAACTTTCATTTTAGGCTCAAGGGGTACATGTGCAGATTTGTCACATGGGTAAATTGCATGTCACAGGGGTTTGGTGTACAGATAATTTTGTTACCAGGTAATTAGCATAACACCCAACAGGTAGTTTTTCAGTCCTCATCCTCCTCCCACCAGCCTCAAGCAGGCCCCAGTGTGTACTGTTCCCTTCTTTGTGTCCACGTGTACTCAGTAAGTACCCATGTATAAGTGACAATATGTGGTATTTGGTTTTGTGTTCTTGCACTAATTCACTTAGGATAATGGCCTCCAGTTTGATCCATGTTGCTGCATAGGACATGATCTCACACAACAAGCGTCTTTATCAGCCCCTGTTCAGAGCCTTCAAGGTCTGCCAGAGCCTGTGGAGAGCCCTAGATGACCTGGCCACACCCCTCTGTAATAGTGAGCCAAGTACATGCAGGTATTGTACAGAAGTGAGGGCGGGGGGGGGGGCAGTGGAAGGAGAGCATGTACCAAGCCCCAAATAACCTGCCCACACCTCTCTGTGACACTCAGCCAGGCATATGCAATTCCTGCACAGAAGAAGAGATGGGGTCATGTACAAATCCCCAGATGGCCTGCCACACCTCTCTGTGATAGTCAGCCAGGTACATGCAGTTACTGCAGAGAAGAGATGGGGTCACGTACGAATCCCCAGAGACCTGCCCACTACCTCTCTGTGACAGTCAGCCAATTACATGTACTTACTGCACAGAAGAGATGGGGTCATGTACAAATCCCCAGATGACCTGCCACACCTCTCTGTGATAGTCAGCCAGGCACACTGGGAGATGTGCAGGAGCTTGCTCCAAACCATCTCACTCCTGCAACTGCCACTCCTGTTTGCAAGCCATTCCTTTTTCGTTAAGAACACTCCCCACCTGCTTTCTCTACTTCACTAACTTTCAGACCAACTTCAGCACACAGGAAGTTCCTGCCCCTTAGTGGATCTCTCAACTGTTGTGTGCAGGCATCTACTTCTGTCCTTCTGATATTGCTCTATTCTACTGAGTTCCTTGGGTCAGGCTCTGTGTATCTTCCCCTCAATACCCTCGAGAAAGAATCTATTGATTCTAATACTAGATGACACCAAAGTGAGAAGGGGCTATGGTTATCTAGTGAAACATGCCACTGACAGTGAAAATCAGCTAAACTTGTCTGAATGAACAAGTTGATCACATTGGATTCAACGCTGACCCACTCATTCCAAGCAACGCATCAAGCCTTAGATCTCCAAAGCATAAATCATGGGATGACACTGTATAAATACCCACCTCCTCACTTAAAACAATGCCCCCTCTCACGCTTTGAAAGAAGACAATGTTATTATGCTTCACAGATTTGAGCCAAACTTGATGAGTTCAACATTTTCTTTATCCCCAAGTTACTAAAAATGTCGACCCATTGTCTTGTGGTACTGAGAGTGGGAAAGTTCATCAGCTAGGCCCCCATCCATTCTTCACGAGCCTCAGCTTGCTCTTTACTTGCCCCACCTTCACCCTGAAATTTTGTCTAACTCTCCCAGGAAGATGTAAGTTCTTCTTCTCATCTGTCCCCCAACACCTGGTAAAGCTGTGGTACAAACCCTGCTATGGTGTAACTGCCACCTGCCTCTCCATGTCCACCCTCCACAGGCTGCAAATCCTTTGAGAGTACAGACTACATCAGAACCCGCTCACCTATGCTCCCCTGGCAGCTAGTGCAGTGCCCAGCACAGGCAGACGCTCAAATACAGTTATGTGGCTAAAAGAGAAAGGAAGATTGCCTGCCTCTTTCTGTTAACGATTCATGTGCAGTTAGTCCAGCAAACCCTCCTAACAACAACAACAACAAAAGAAAAAAGCTAAAAATCTGGTTACAATTTTTTTTTAAAAAAACAACATTAAATTTAAGAACTTTAAGAGACATCACAAAGAAAGTGAAGTAAAGCCAAATAAGGATAAACTGTATCCCTAACATATAACCAAAAATGACCCACACTTAAGAGAGATAAAGAATTCCTGAAGACAAGTAAGAAAACAACAAAATCTCCCAATAGAACAATGAAAAACTAGCTGAACAGATACTTTACTAGAAAAAAAGGTGGAGGAGGGAGGGAAGGAGAGTAAAAGAAAGTAAAGAAATCCAAGCAGCTAAAAAACATATGAAAAGGGGCCCAACCTCATTAACAATCATGAAGATAAAAGTAAAACCACATAAAAGGTCACTGCACAGGTACCAGACTGGCAACACGGAAAGTTCACACCAAGATATGGACCAAGAGAGGCTAATGCATGCTGCTGCAAACTGGTGCAACCACTTTGGAAAACAATTGAGCATCACCTAGCAAAGCTGAAGCTGTGCATATCCCATGGCCTGCAAGTCCTCTGTGGGTGTATGTATCTTGAAGAAACTGGTGGACAAGCATACCAGAACACAGGTGTCATGAGTCCAGTGCAGCTGAGCTCATAAAAGCAACAAAACAGAAAGAACCCAATTATTCACTGCAATTAAATGAATAATAACATCATGCTAGGTTCACATGGGGGAGTCATATTTCACACAATGGCATATGTGCTGCAAAGAAATGAGTGAACTAGGGCTATACGTGAGAACTGGTCAGTCTGACCAGTATAACTCTGAGTAAAGAAGCAAACTTCAAAACAAATATACAAGGCCAGGTGCAGTGGCTCACACCTGTAATCCCAACACTTCGGGAGGCTGAGGTGGGAGAAATGGTTAAGCCCAGGAGTTCAAGACCAGCCTGGGCAACATACTGAGACTCTGTCTCTAACAAAAAAAAATTTTTTAATTAGCTAGAAGTGGGGCACATGTCCTCCTTGTAGTCCCAGCTAGTCAGGGGGCCAAGGTGAGAGGATCCCTGGAGCCCAGGAGTTCAAGACCAGCCTGGGCAACACAGTGAGACTCTGTCTCTAGAAAAAGTAATTTAAAAAAATTAGTTAGATGTGGTTTAGATATGCATACATGGTTGGCAAAACTATAATGAAATAAAAAAGTATTAGGTTGATGCAAAAGTAATTACGGTTTTTGCCATTAAAAATAATGCCATCCATGTATACATCTCTAAACAAGGTGCTTTAGCATGTGTTTTACTGGCAAAAACCACAATTACTTTTGTACCAACCTAATAATTGTCATTGAAGTTGGGAAGTGGTGACTTTTGGGACAGAGAAAGGGTGGTCTCAGGAACATCCTGCAGGAGGGTGTCCGGTAATGGTCTCTTTCTGGGCAGCAGCTATGCAAGTGTTCACCTTATAATTATTCATCACACCACATCTTCATGTCATATGTACTATTCTGGACATATTCTATTTCACAATAAGAAAAGTAAAGAAAGAAAGACAGTAAAAAGAAATGTATGGCCAAATGGGTAAATAGGCAACAGAGGTCCCCTTCACAAGGTTTTTATGAGGATTATACAGAACTTACATTAAATGCCTAGAATGATACATAGCATCCAACTGGTAGTTATTACTAACATTAATAACACTGATGACAACACCACTTATCGCGGCACATGCAGAGTGAGTTTTAGGTTTATTTTCTTTCATCTGTGTGATGAAAACTGCACTGAAACTATAACATATTCCAAAAGGGAGGCTTAGTAGGAATTTCTCTCTGAAGACCCAGTGACAGGCCTAGAGGAAATATTAACTATAACTCTGGCACTGCCAAGCTTCTATCAAGTTACCCAGGTGGAGAGACGGTCTTGATCATGCAAGTGCTTCCCGAGGGGTTTTGGTGGTAGGACACCTGTAAGATTTACGACAGCACTTCTGTGGCTGAGGAAATGCGACAGGAAGATGAAGTTCTTTTTCATTAATGTCTGGGGTGGCCATCAATCCCCTAAAATGCAAGCTAGCACCAAGTCACCCTGAGAAGTGTGTAGCTGGGCTGGGGGAGGGCGGGATCCCAAGTTCTTGAGAACTTTGAATTCAGACTTAATTCAGTTACTTCTGAGACTTATAAAGCAATTTTATCTAATCTGAGCCCATAAAGGATGAAGTGATAGCTTCTTCAGTCTTACCTCTCTTTTATTTCTGGGGGAAAAAAACAACCAGAACAGATGCTTCCGACAAATATTCCCCACCATGTACAGTGGAGAGGTCTGTGGCCTGGGACACTTCTCACAACCCCTAATTGGCAGGGGTTTCTGGAGTCAGACCTCAATCTAGCTCTACTGCCTAACAGCTCTGCAACTTTGAGAATGTTTGCTCCTTTAATTGCAAGGACTGGAGCTAATGTAAACAGAGCAGTCTACGTGGAGATGTTCATCAAATTATTACCACTGACAGTTTACACAAAGAACAGTGGAAACTGCCTCAGGTAAAGGAAGAGAACCAACGGTATTCCTTTAACTTGCATTTGGAGTTTGAACACTTCCTGTTTACATTTGCAGCAATAGAGGAAGACGAGCTTAAGGAGGGGACCCCAAATTCGCAACAGATAATGACAGCTATCACTGAGTGTTTATTAGATGCCTCAGTCGCCTAGGGTAAAGATGGAGATATTAACATCCTCTTCTTGCTGACAAGGCCCTGGGAAGTTAAGTGGCTTGCTGCAGGTCATGCAGTTAGTCACCAGCCAAACCAGTGTTCTAGCTAAGGTCTGTCGGAGCCTAATGTTCACACCCCAGTCTCCTTGGCCACTGGGGCACTGATCACCAAGGCTCACCACAAACAAGCTCCACCTCAGCAATAATCTCTCCTGCTAATGGATCAGATGGATGATTTCTGCAGCTTTTGCTTTTGTACTGTATTTTCAGTTTTGCAGATGAATTTGCATTTCAAATCACAGCATCAACAAGATGGTGCTGTTTTCACAGTAGCAATTCCAGCTCCCAAAGTTCTAGTAGCATAACCTTCTCACCATTTCTTCCCCTTTCCTCTCTATTCCCGCCTCAGGACCTGGCTCTGTACAGACCCCCATCTAAACTGCCCACAGAACTACCAAACACTGCAGGTCAGAGTTAACACCACTGCAGCAGTGAAGATTGACTGTGACTGCATTTGCACAGATTTCCAAAGAACACACCAGAAACAGATCACATGCACTCCCTCTTACAGGAATCTCCATCGAGGCTTCTTGAACATAACACAATAATGAAGCTAGGTTTGCTGTGCTCAACATAAGACAACAATACACTTACAGATAGTAAACCGGCTCTTTGCTAAGAGGAGGCTCCTGGTGGGCTGCAGTGAACCTCTGCTGTGATCCTTCAGCATCCTCCAGGGCCTGGCTCACTGCATCTGGTGAGTGTGAAGAATCCCATGAGCCTTGGGACCATGCTTGGTTATCCTGGGCTGAGCACCTCCTTTCTAAAGCACTTACACATGTTTTATCTTGTATTAACCTCAAGAGGCCTATGGCAACTGTGAGAAGAGGGAAGAACTGAGAGTTCAAAGCCACAGAACGGAGTGAAGGACCAGGCATGGCCCAGTAACAGAGGATCTGTTGAACGCTGTGCCCTTGTGGCTCCAAGTCCTTGAAGGAGCTCAGTCCCACCTCCACCTGGAAGTTGGCCATGATAAATCTATCGCACTAAATTTCTACAGAACCTATTCATTTACTGATTTGTTAATTCAGCAAGTATTTATTAAGCACTGCATAGATGCTGGGAGTAGGATAAAAACTAAACAAAGGGCTTCAAAGAATTTACATTCTAACATCATGAACAAGTAAATATATAACCCACTGATGCTGTTAAACACATCAAAATAAAGCATTTGAGCCAAGACCTGAAGGAGGTGAAAGAAGCACCGTGTGGCTACCTGGGAGAAAAGCAGAATGAGAAGTGGGAAGAGCAGGTGCAACCAAGCGTGGAGATGGAGTGGGACGCACCACATCTGCAACGGAGGGTCGGGGGCAAGGCAGCTCAGGAACCAGGGGCCAGGCAGGGCAGGTGCTTCTGGCCACCTGTAGGATTTCGGCTATAACTCTGAGTGTGACCAGAAGCCACTGAAGTGACAGACATACATGGGGTTCATTATACTATTTTCTCTACTTCTGGGTTCTCTGACAGCCAGTGTTTCCCAAAGTCTGTTTAAGTGCTGGCAGGCACGTTGGGAAAAATAGGAGAGGGACTTCTCCAGCCAAAATGAGACTGAAAATCACTATGTACTGTGTCCCTACCACCTAACACCTGCCGACATCCCAGGGAACTAGTGTTCTAGAGAGCACAGTGTGGAAAACACTGACTGACGGCCTCTTCCAGGGAAGGTCTATCTTGTCTCCCAGGTAGGCTGAGCTTCCTGAGGACAAAAGCCATGTCTTCTGCTACTGCTGGGTTCCACCACAGCCAGTGGAGCACTGGGCACTAGAGACTCAGAATGGAACACGTGAAAACAAAAACATGATTGGCTGACTGCCGGACTCACCTCGCTATTGCATGTTAACTGTGCCCACGATAAACTTCTTTTCCACTTGGAGGAATTCCATCACATTGAATTTCTGAACCCCAAGGCCCATTATCTACCCAGGGTCACCCAGTAAAGCTTGTGACTCTTCCAGAATGCTCTGGATGATGACACAGGCTGACAGATGGAAATGTTTCATAGAAATATGAGCTTATCCCCAGAGGCTGCTCAGTGCCTGAGAGTCATTGCAGCAGGGCCACATGAAGGCTCCCCACCCTGAAGCAAGAAGAATACTGATCACCGGGCCAATGGCCAAAGATCTGCACCCCTAGACTGGGCAGCGGGCAACTTGAGAAAAAATGCATATTCATAATAAAGGACCAAGACTGTAAATTACAAGATACATGGTGATGTTCGTAAGGAAAATTCCTAAAGAACATTTGCACCTAGAATGCTCATCTTCTTCTCCAGCCTGAGCTCAGTGGGAATGTGAACCATGTGTACACAGGACAATGTGCGGGACCGGTGCACTCCACCTGACCCAAACAACCACACCCAGACCCCCGTGACCCACAGACAGTCACAGGAGACAGACAAGGGGAAAGAAACACAGAGGCAGAAGCCAAGAGACATCAAGAGACACACGCCTGAAAGGAAGAGGCCCTCGGACCAAGGAGCGAGGGGGAAGCAGATTTTCATGGGCTCATGTTAGCATGTAAAGAAGTTTGTACCAAAGATTTCAAAGTAATGTTGATGTTTACAGGATATCTGGTGATGAGAACATCATTCCCTTCTCCTTCTCCCAGTGGCCAAATATAATTCAGGCAGATTTGGTAGGTCACACTCTGGTCTATAATCCAAGTCTTCAATCCAAGTCTTCCTGAAAGCAGACAGGCTCAAAGCCAAGTCCACTGGGCACCATCCACGCTGGGAGAGAAAAATCTTTTAATTTTTTTTTTTTTTTTTTTTTTTTTTTGCCTTATCACTTCAGGATTTATAAACCTGAGAGCATGAGGCTGGGACTTGCATTCCATCCAAGGTTAGTCACAACAGGGGGGGGAAAAAAAAAAAAAACAACAGCGTGCGGTAAAGATCAAGAGAGAAAACGCCAGGTCTTCATATAATTTAGTAAGCACAAAGCTATCTTGGTTTTAAAATAAGGCCAGAGACAAATTAAACAATTTAAGAAAATAAATGTTTTAAAACCGTGGCATACCACAAGTTCAAAAATGGCTTGTGTTGAGGCAATTATCTCATCACAATAAATAACAGTAAATCAATCCACACTAATTGCTTTTTGTGCAAGGGCTTAGAAGACTCTTTAGCGTTCTCTGATTATTGATTTTTTTGTAATCACTTGTGTCAAAAATGCAATATTTCCAGAGAATCTACTGCACACTCTTAGACAGGATTTTAATGTAACATAAAACAACCCCATTTCCTCTTTTTTTTTCCAGAGGTGCTTTAAACATCTAAAATAGAATGAAGCTGAAGATGGCACTAAGATGGCTAAAAAGCAGAGACACTACATTTCAAACCAATTTAACAAATGGCCCCTGTTACCACCACCACATGGCCGTGCTGTGCATCCCACCCCCAACCCCACCCGCCACGTTCAAAATTAACAAGAAAACCATGTGGAATCTCAGATTCTCCATTTTCTTGCAAATTCAGAACCGAAAAGCAAGACAAACACCACCAACAGAAACTCTATGCTTTACTTCTTTCTCTCTGCCCCTTGGTTCAGTAATTTCCACTGAACCTAGAAAATGCTCTGGCTGCTAACTTCACACTCCATCAGCATTTTGTTTGAAGATTTTGCTTCAGTCTTGAGAGCTAAACATATAGCTCCGGCTTAAATAAGCAAAGCAGTGAGAGGAAAAAGGACAAAGGGGTAAATAAGTTCCTCTGCTTCACTTGAAAATGAGAAACCGTGGACTAACACAGACAGAGTAGCTTTCACTACAGAGACATGGATCAAAATCCCAACTCTAGCTCACAGAAATTGTGATACTCCTGAGCACATTACTAAACAAGACTCTGGGCCTCAGTGTCCTCATCCATAAAATGGGGATGTTAATACCTACCTGGTAGAGTTTTTCAGGGCAAAATAAGGTAATGCACAGGAAATACCTGTGTAACGCCAAGCACATGGCCATTACAAAGAAACCAGCCCACCTGTCTTATTTATTCTAATGCTAGATATTTAAACATTCAACCTTGTGGTGGAACTTTCTCGTGGAAAGATGAAACCATCTTCTTGGTAGTATAAATAAAACCGCAACGCCATAAGCAATGCCAGATGACTCAGCATTTTGAGGTGGTACTGAGACTCTCAGGCTATTACTTTGAACTATTTATAAATGTGTGGCTTCCAAACAATCTGCTTATTTGAGATCATTTTATTGCTTTCACTCCCTTGCTGACAAAGTTTACACTGGAAACTAGGAGCAAATTACCAGGCCACATCCTCAGCTGACCTCATCCAAACATCACCTTTGTTCAACTGAGCACCCAAGCTCCTTAAGCATTCTAGGTGCTCAGATGCCTCGTGTCTTTTGTACATACAACCATTTCCCTTTCACACCAACACATTATAAAGGCCTTTGGGACCTATTTCATTATCAGGAATGCAAAAAGAGGTTACACTAATTCCCTTTGACTTGTGGGTAACAGTCAATTGGAGAGCTTTCTGGTTGCTACAGGTTTTTTAAGCTACAGGTTTTACACAACAGGATAATATATTAATCCAATTAAAACATAATTTTTAAAAACCGATAAAGTTGGAATAATTAGTTTGCTGGTTTTCTGGGTTCCCACAGAACCCTGCACATAACTTTTTGGATCATTTAACATATTTGCTATTGCCTTTGATGTCTACTTGGCTCTCCCCAGACTTGTAACCCTGGCAGACCAGAGGCCTGGCTTCATCCTGAAATCCTCTGACCCGTCATGGTGCCTGACACAGACGTGCCTGCTATCCAGAAAAAAAATGTGTTGAATACATAAGTAAACATTTCATATGCTTTGCATCAAAAAGACAAATGAACATTCAGTACTTTATTTGTACTTATGTTTTTTCTCAAAATTCTGAATGTCAAATCGTGGTATCATGTATTCTATATGGCATTCTCAGGAAAAGTTTCTCAATGATAATGACATCGGTGATTGAGATCTCCCTTGCCTCTCACTAGTTTTATGAAAATACTTTTAGTTATGCAAATTTTAGGCTGACAACAGCCAATAGATTTCTCTGGCTTCATGGTGCACATTTTTGAAGATTCAATTGCATTTTGAGATACATCAAACATAAACTTTAAATAGTGTCTTTTCAAGATGAAGGCGTGGATGGTTTCCCTTGTGAAACAGCATACACATCTATACCAAAAGGCTGATGGCTACAGAACAGAAGGCCAGTCTCATCTTCTGGAGGTCAGGGGCAGAGGAGTGATCTGAGCTATTTGTCAAACAGTGGAAAGGGTTATTCTGTTTCAGAAGCAAAAAAAGTGTCTAAAGTAAGAAGCAAGGGTCAGCATGAAGTCACGCTGAAGAGTCTCCAAAATGCACAAATCTCAAAAACTGTGAATTTCAGACCTGAATTCTTTTATGGACTTGCACATTCACACACCAAATTTTGACATGCTTTCCATAAATCAGGAAAAGCTCTCGGTGCACTTGGAGCTTTACAGAGGAATGAGTCAAAGGGCAAACTTCCTACAGTGCTGGGGCCTTGTGGCATGTCCCGTGCAATGCAAAAAATGGGTGAGAGGTAGTGACGAGGAAAGAATGGCGGGGCAAGGGCAGAACAAGGCCCTTCTGCAGGAGAATCACACTTTTTGAAAGCACAGGCAGCAGGTCCAGCAGTGAAGGGCAGGGCCGCTGAGGAGAGAGACATTTGCTGTTAGAAGGAGGCCATTTATTAAGAACTCCGTGTGGGAGACACAACTGGTAAAGCTTCTTGGCCGGGTGCAGTGGCTCACGCCTGTAATCCCAACACTTTGGGAGGCTGAGGCAGGTGGATCAAGAGGTCAGGAGTTCAAGACCAGCCTGGCCAAGATGGTGAAATCCCATCTCTACTAAAAACACAAAAATTAGCCAGGTGCAGTGGCAGGCACCTGTAATCCCAGCTACTCAGGAGGCTGAGGCAGAAGAATTGCTTGAACCTGGGCGGCAGAGGTTTCAGTGAGCTGAGATCACGCCACCGCACTACAGCCTGGGCGACAAAGTGAGACTCTGTCTCAGTGACATATTTATGTGGTCAGGTACATCATGAAAGAATGTGCCACATTAGAGGAATTAGGTGAATATGACTCTGTGAACAAAAAGAACATGCCACAGGCACCAAGAATCTTAAACAAAGTCATGAAAGAAAAGAAGATTTAGAGTCAGGACAGTCCTGTGATGAAAAAAGGAAGAAACCAGGATGGAGTCTCTAGAGAACTAACATTTGAGAACAACGTGACAAGCCCTCTTTACTTACTTCCTGACTAATCACAATGTGTATAGTGGCAAGAAGAGGTACTTCTTTTATCTCTGTGCTACAGGTAAGCTGCAGAGGGGAGACTGCTTGCCCAAGGCCATACAGGTAATAAGTGGGAAGCCAGGATTCTATGATAGTCTGACCGTAGAGCCACAATCTCTAACGTCAAAAAAGAAAGGTCTTGTGCTGTAGGATTCAGGCCTTTCATCAAACCTGTGCACTGTTGTTTCTCCCATGGGTACAATCCCAAGGGTCCATGAATCTCCCAGTCTTTCCTGAACTACCCACAGGTAATGCTGCATTGAAAATACCCTTGCATGACAGCTAGCAGTGAATTCTCTCCTCATGACTCTGCACCCACCCAGATTACTCACATCAGCCAGTCTGCTGTCTCAGTCACCCTCCTTGCTCCTTACTCCCAGCTTCAAGTTCTGTGTATGTTGGTGCAGGGGCAATAGGTACATCTGACAGGCACTCTATTGTGCAGACACTGACAGGCACTGTGAGAATCACAGGGTTGGAGTATTCCTGCTTCCAGCTAGGATGCAGAAAACCACAAGAGACCACTGCTCTCACACTGACAACTTGACAGAGCTATCAGACTGCTGAGGATACAAAGAAATCTAAGTGAACTAATTCTAGAAAAAGACAAGAGGTGGATAGGTCGCTATGCTAGAGACCAAGGTATCCACCAGTTCCTTTTCTCCTACTTTTATCTTCAGCATAGTGACCCATCAACCTCTTCCCTGTGAAATGGAGAACTTCACCACGTGCAACAGGGTTGGTGGCTGAAGCTGCAGCCAGTGATGAAAGGGGAGAGGAAATCCATCCCTTACAAAGTACACAAGGCCTTCACCAAGTGCACCGCCAACTCTCCAAAGAGTTCCCTGGGCAGGGCAAGGCGGGAGAGAGATGTCTAATAAACAGAAAGCCCGGGGTGGAGCTGGAGAGAAACAGAAACTCTGCAGCATCCCGAGATGCTGGCAGCTGACCTGCAAAGCTGGTAGAGAGCCTGTATGATTGAGAAGGCCAGTGCTGGGCTGTAAAACACAATGTGATTTCTGGAATCTCACTGGTGCTCAGATGGTCAACCTTGCTGAAAGCAAAGTCCTGATCCTGTTCTCAGAATATCCAAAGATAGTGAAAACCAACTCTAGAGCTGTTCAGAGCCCAGACCCAGACCCAGCTCAACTACAAATTAGATTTATTCATTCTTGAGTTGCCAAGACCACCCTCAGGTTCAGTGACTCACTGAGAAGACTTGTAAGACTCAGCATATAGTCATACTCATGGCTACACTTTATTACAGTAAAAGAATACAAAGCAAAATCAGCAAAGGGAAGAGACACATGGGGTGAAGGCTAGGGGAAACCAGATGCAAGCTGCCAAGGGTCTTCTCCAAGTGGAGCCACAGAGCACATGCTTAACCCCCCAGCAAGGATCTGTGACAATACTTATGAAATGCTGTCAACCAGAGATGTTCATTAGAAGCTCAGTGACCAGAGATTTTAGTGATGGCTGATCATGTAAGTACCCTCTGCCTAGCATGTACCAAAATTCTATACTCCCAGAAAAAAGGAAGGTATTTAGCATAAATTGCACTGTTTGTATAAACACTTTAGAAAGTGTAAGCTCCTCTTAACAGTGAGGTGCTACAAACTCTCTTGGAAGTCCATGTTCTCAGATGCCAGCCCAAGCTTGTAAGCAGATCTTTCAAAGGAGAGCAGCCAAGCCTGCTATATTAACTCTCTTCTGCACAGTCCCCCACACTAGTAACATATACTTTCCCAAGGCCAACTACTGTTTACCTCAGTCTACTGTTTTTTCACATACAATGTCTGGCATATGTGGCATAATGTCTGGCATTAAAACATTGTGAGGCATGCAAAGAAGCAAGAAAAGATGACATCAAATCAAGAAGAAAAACATCTCTGCAGCCCTGCAGGGAAAAAAGAAAAAGGAAAAAAACTCAATAGAAACTGATGTGCAGGTGCCCCAGATGTTAAAATTATTAAACAAAAACATCGAAGTAACTAGAACAAATATGTTAAAGGCTCTAGGAAAAACATTAAAAGCAAGTGTCAACAGATGATAAAATGTAATAGAGAAACAAAAACTACAAAAAAAAAAAATGCTACGTGGGAAGCTGAGGCAGGAGGATCATTTGAGCCCAGGAGCTCAAGCAAGATACAAAAAGAAGGAAGGAGGGAAGGAGGGAGGGAAGGAGGGAGGGAGGGAGGGAGGGAGGAAGGAAGGAAGGAAGGAAGGAAGGAGGGAGGGAGAGAGGGAGGGAGGGAGGGAGGGAAGGAAGGAAGGAAAAAAGAAAAGGAAAGGGAAAGGAAAAGGAAAAGGAAAAGGAAAAGATAAGAGAACCAAATGATCCTAGAAATTAAAACATCGTATTTGGTGGTCTTAATAGCAGATTTAATATATCCTAAGAAAGGATAAGTAAGCTTGAAGAAAGGCAAGTAGAAATCATACGAACTATATAAACTGAAACATAAAAACAAAGAAGAACTAAAGGGAGAGAGAGAGAGATCACCTGAATGTGAGGTGCTATTAGTGCCTCACATATATGTATTAATATATATGTGTTAATATATGTGGTATTATAGTCCTAGAGGGAAAGGAGAGAACAAATGAAGCAGAAGGAATAAAGAGATAACGGTTGAGAATAGTCCAAAACTGATGGAAAATATCAACCCACAGATCCAAAAGCTCAACAAACCCCAAGTAAGGTAAATATAAAGGAAAGCATACCTAGACTTGCTGACGTTAATAAGATGAAAACCGAAAAAAAAAAAGAGGAAAATCTTAAAGCCAACTAGAAGAAAAAGACTCATTACACATAGAGAAACAACGTGGTTAGAAACAAGAAAGGGTTAGAAACAAGAAAGGATGAAAAGGGATGGAACATTTTTAGAGTGATGTCCCCCTAGAAGTCTATGGCTATCAAAATATTTTTCAAAAATGAAGACCATATACAGACATTCTCAAATAGACAAAAATCGAGAGAATTCAATTCTAGCCTACCAGCACACAAGAAATGCTAAAACAAGTTATCCAAGCTAAAGAAAAATGTATCAAATAGAAGCCCATATCTGCGGGGAGAAAATGAAGAATACCAGAAAGATGAATTATGCAGGTAAATTTGTATTTACCCTTTTAAAAATATTTTAATATTTTAATAAAATCCTTTTTCAATTTTAAATCTTTTTAAAATTCTAGTTTCATTACGTATTTTTAAAATATTTTATAAATATTTACTGATTACAGCAAAAAAATAACACCACTATATTGAGAAGCTTACAACATGAACATGTGTGACAACAAGAGCACAAAGTGTAGGGGGAGAGTAAATGAATTACAGTGTTTTATGGTTCTTATATTGTTCATAAAATAATATTTGAAACTAGAATATGTTGTAATAAAGATAAGGTAAGGTCTACAGTGACCACTAAAACAAGAGGAACACAAAAAGGTATAGTTAAAAGTTCAGCAAACCCCAACTGAGGGATATTCTATAAAACGATTGACCAGTACCCCTCAAAACTTCCAAGGTCATCAAAAACAAAGGAAGTCTGAGAAACTGTTAAATCCAAACAGATCCTAAAAATGACATGAGAACTAATGTACTGTGGTATCCTAATGGGATCCTGAAATAGGCAAAGGGCATTAGGTACAAACTAGGAAAATCTGAATAAAATATGGACTTTAGCTAATAATAATATGTATTAATATTGATTCATTAGTTATAACAAATGTTTCGTATTGATATTGGACGGTAACAACAGGGGAAACTGGTGTGGGGTATATAGAAACTCTCTGTACTATAGTCACATTTTTTTTCTATAAATCTACAACAGTTCTAAAATAAAAAGTCAATACAAGAGATAAAATGGAATATTAAAAAATACTTGATTCACTCAAAAGAAGACATAAAAGAAGGAAAGAGAAGCAAAGAACTTATACAACACATAGAAAATAGATACCAAGATGGAACTCTTAAATTAAAAGATGTTGATAATTACACTATATGTAAATGGACTATGCACTCCAATTAAAGGGCAGTGATTGTCACCCTGTTACGCACAGGTACATAATTCACATATACACATGTAGGCACACACAGAGACACAAACAAGAACTAGCTGTGTGCTGTTTACAGGAGAACATTTTAAGTAAAAATATTTGAATAGGGCCTTTCTTTGCAGAATTCAAAACCCAGCGCAATGTCTAGCAGATTACGGGCTGTGGGGCCACTGCATCAGAACCACACAGGAAAGTGTTCAAGTCAAGGATCCTAGGTTGGGCTCCAGGCTTACTGAAAGTATCTTCTGGGTTTAGAAACCCATTACGTGCACATTTATCAAGATCCCAAGGTAATTCTGATGTTGACTAAAGTTACAGAAAAGCCAGTCTTGTAGGAAGGGTGGCAAGAGGCCAGAGCTTCTCCCTGTAACAAGAAAGCCCCCTAACTCTCTTTATGAGACAGCAAACCTGAGGTCTTCCCCAGCACCTCCTCCCCCAGGAACGGCTTGGCGGGGTTGATGGGCCAAGCCTTCCCAAAGCTGTGCGGAGACATTCCTTCTGGTCTGTTCCCTCAAAGCAGCTTCTCTTTCAAAGCCTCTGAAGTAATTATATCATTGTTCATATTTTTCAAATAAGAAGACAGAGGCTCAAAAACGTAAAGGAACTCCCAAAGGTTAACTAATTAGTAAGCAGCAGCACCAAGATTTTGGCCCTAATCTGCCTAACCCAACAATTCCGAACAACAAGAAAAAAGTAAAACAACATCAATATCTAAAAATGTATAAAAAATATAACATAACACCTAGAAAAATATTTAGAGTGAACTATTTGTAAACATAATGTAATCTCACCAAAAAGAATATAAACCATGATCAGGCGGGGTTATACTCTTTGCTTTAGTTCTTTCAAGAACTGCAGCCATTTTCAAGAGATAGGGGAGGAAACAAGAGCCAACAATTTTTGATCACCTGCCTGGTACCATGTGCCATACCTACTACTCATAAAAAAATGGTACTGCTTTTAATATCTCAAACACCAGAAGACAAACATCACTATCAGCATTTTACAGATCATAAAATTTGTTAAATAACAAAGCCTACAAGCAGCGCAGCCAGAAATTGAAACTTCATCTGCCTGGTTCTACATCCTGTGCTTTGCTATGAGACCTCATCACTCTCAGAGATTTTCAAATGCTAAACAGAATCTCAGTGAAATTCCGAGATTTTCAAATGCTAAACGGAATCTCAGTGAAATTCCAAAGGCAATTTGCACTATCTTCATAGGATGGTATCACCGATGAGAAACATGTTTACATTCTGCTTTGACTTTAGATAGTTTCTAGGACAATATTCTTATTTAATATGTTGCTGTTTTTTACTTAAATTACTGAATAGGTAAAAGCAATGACTTAACATTTTAAAAATATATATATAGGGAAAAGTCTCACTCTCAGCCCTGTCCCTCAATCTACCAAGTTCCAACCCTCACCCACCCACGACAGGTTATGTTTCTTTGTTTATTTTGCATGTATTCTTGCAGAGGCTTGAAAACAAATGTAAGTAAATACAAATATGGTTTTGCCCTTTTTTAACCTTACTTTTTGCCCTTCCTCATATATCTTCAATATCTTTCTATAGAAGTAGAGAGATCCTCTATTCTTTCCTATAGCCACAAAGCATCATTCTGCTGTTTGTGTGCCCCGTTGCCTATTCAACCCTCACCCTAATTCATGGGCATTTCCATTGTTTCTAATGGATAACCCTGC
Source organism: Theropithecus gelada (assembly GCF_003255815.1). Classification (NCBI taxonomy): domain Eukaryota; kingdom Metazoa; phylum Chordata; class Mammalia; order Primates; family Cercopithecidae; genus Theropithecus; species Theropithecus gelada. Next base: position 136,852,446 of record NC_037676.1, read on the forward strand.
ACAGTAATCATTTCATGCATCTGCAAGTACATCTGTAGGATAAAATCTTACAAGTGGTGAGTCGAAGAACACATGCATTTGCAATTTTGACAGATTCTGCCAAACTGACCTCCACAGGGTCATGGGCACTAACACTCCCACCAGCAATGTGTGAGAATGGCCATTCCTCATAGCCTCATCAATGCAGCATGCTTGCAAACTTCTGAATGTTTACCAATCTGAGAAGTGAAAAATGGTATCTTAGTGTGGTTTTACTCTTTTTTTTAATTATCAGTGAGGTTGGACATCTTATCATACACCCAAAGTTATTCCCTTCTCGGTGATCTGTTCTTTTTATATATCCTTTGCCTATTTTTCAACTGGGCTACTGGTAGCAGTTTATTTTTAATATGAGACATTTATAAAAATAAGACAAATATTAAAGAGCTAATATCATATGAAAATAAAAATAATTCCAGCTGTTCAGTCATTATTTTTGTCTTGGATTTTGAAAGTATTATCTTAAAATCCATTCTCAGGCTTTAACACCTAACAAATATGCTAAGGGAAATCTAGCACAGTTTCCTACAATGAATGGGCCACTCAATCCATCTACCAAACTACCTGGGGAGGGAGGCAGAGAGATTCAAGATCAGCTAAAATGGCAGATCTTACCAACTATTTTGGCATGGGGTTGTGATGTAAGCCCTAGCAAGACTTTCCTCTCATGGTCATCTATTTTTCTTCCCTCACTCTCTCTTTCTCTTTCCCTCCCTCTCTATCACTGACATCACCCATCCCGAACTCAATGTCTCTCATGACAGCGTTTTCACTGGTTGTATGAATCCCATGAACTGAACATACAACAACTTTCAAACTTAATATAGAATGATATATATATATATATGGTTAGCATGAAGAGGTATCCTCTTTAAGTGAGTGTCCCTTTTAAATGAAAAGATAAAATTTTATTTTAAAATAAACTCACTTTTGATTCATGTGCAAGGAGAATACCACTGAATCAGCTCTGTCATTGAGAACATTTCTATCAACAGAGTTAGGGGTCCAAATGAGCCGAATCAGAGAGAACTTCACAAGGTGATTCCTGACTCTAACTACACTGCCTTACAAAATGATCCATGGACTTACTTATTTGGAAGAAAGCAAAGAGTTGAATAGCTAGATGGAAGGAATAAGCCTATTTTTGTTTAGAGAATCCTGGCTCAGCAACATTCATCTTGTCTAAGTATTTTCTCTGGCACCTCTTTAAGGTTGAAAATATCAGTTCCGCCCTAGGGAATGCATTTTAATTGCATCTGCAAGAAGAGAAAATAACATCTTTACTATTTGTGAATTCTCAGAGGTTTGACAGGCTTCACCCAGTGTTTTATAGCTGTTTAGATTTGAGGATGACATGGAAATGCTTTTGGCATACAGATATCCATTGTAGGGTTACTTACAACAACAGAAACCAGGAATGACCAAACTATCCAATTATGAAAGGAATGGTTAAACTATGATAATCATCCTTAAGCAGCCATTAAAAGTAGTTTATAAACAGATTTTCGTAAAATGGAAAATACTTATGAAATGCTGATTAAAAAGACAATATTAAAAATTGCATATAAGCTCCCTGGCCCGGCCTTTCACTAGGAAGGTCCCTAACAGCAAACCATCAGGCCAGTCATCTAAGCCACATTCTCCAATAGAGCTTTATCAGTGGTAAACCTAGGCTCCAATTTCCATGCAAAAAAAAAAAAAAAAAGAAAAAGAAATTCTGTATTTATAGTATGACCTCAACCATGTCTAAAAAATATCAAAAAAAAATCCATATGGAAGGGAATCAACAAGTACTTTCCAAATCTTATTTAGTGAACACATTAATTTTATTTTTAAAATAAATATACAAATAAGAAATATGCCATTTCAAAAGGCAATACAGGAAATTTGCCCTTATAGTATTCCCTGACACAAATCATGTATTGTAAATTGTACAGCTACCTCAAGAAAAGCAAATTGATTTCATCTTGTAAGCCAGTTGCAATTGATTAGTAGCATCTGTGTGAGGATGTTGAGATCTAATCTAAGATTAGTAAAAAAGAGAGACTTGATTTCTTTGTAATGTTTGCATTGGAATATGTATGAATATTGCATATTTTCTGATCTTGCTGAAATGCTCTACCACAGAGTTGACGTAAAAGGAAGAAAAGTGGGGGAATATGGTTGGCAGAATAATGGCCCTCAAAAAAGTCCACATCCTAATCCCCAGAACCCGTAAATTTGTTACCTAGAATGGCAAAAAGAAATTAAGACTGCAGGTGGTATTAAGTTTACTAATCATCTGAGCTTAAGATAAGGACATTCATTATTGTGGGCTATCTCAGTGGGTTCAGTGTAACCACGAGGGTCCTTAAAGGTAGAAGAGGAGGCAGAAGAGGAGAGTCAGAGAAGCAGACATGGTGAGAGATGCCATGTTGCCAGCTGTGAATATGAAGGGAGTGGCCATGAGCCAAGGAATGCAGGTCAACTCTAGAAGCCAGAAAGGCAAGGAAGTGGATTTTTTTCCCAGAACCTCCAGAAAAAATGCACCCCTGCCAACACCTTGATTTTACCTTAGTGAGATGTGTGATAGACTTCCAAACTACAGAAATGTTAAGATAATCAATCTGAGCTATTTTAAGCCACTAAATTGGTGGTAATCTGTTACAGCAGCAATAGGAAATTAACACAGAGAGTGGGAAGGGAACACGACAGGGACAGAGTGATTACCAGTATTTGGATGAGGGGTTGGTATGAAGCAATTTCATTTTGCTTTGTCAGTCCCAATTAATTGAGAAACACCACCTAAATTGACATGCATTTGATGAGTACCCTAACTTGTGGGATGAGAGAAACTAAGGCTGGATTTCCTGTTTCTCACTCAGGTCTGAATTTCATTCCCATTTATAGTACCATTCAATAGGGACGAAGCCAAAATCCACAGGGAGCCCAAGGGAAACCAGCCATGACATCAGGTCCAGCTCAGTGCAGCAGGGCCTGAGGCCCAACACTGGACACCAACTATGTAATGGCAGAAGTTAATAATACATATATGGCTGGGCGTGGTGGCTCATGCCTGTAACCCCAGCACTTTGGGAGGCCAAAGCGGGTGGATCACGAGGTCAGGAGTTCAATACCAACCTGGCCAAGATGGTGAAACCCCATCTCTACTAAAAATACAAAAAAATTGCCTGGCGTGGTGGCAGGCGCCTGCAATCCCAGCTATTCAGGAGGCTGAGGCAGAGAATTGCTTGAACCCAAGAGGCGGAGGTTGCAGTGAGCCGACATCACACCACTGCACTCCAGCCTGGGTGACAGTGAGACTCCGTCTCAAAAAAAAATTAATAATAATAATAATAACAATAATAATAATACAAATGTGAGTGATTCCTGAATTGAAACTATCCCCAAATCCATTTCCTCTGCACATAAACCAGATAGTCCACAATCCTAAAAACAAAACAAAACAAAACAGCAACAATAAAAACCAATAAGCATTTCAGGGCAAAAAGGCTATTTCAGCTAGGTCTGGTTAGGGAAGGAAAATGTTTCACAGTGAAAACCAAGGAATGATTGCAAAGTCTAGTAGCAACGCTGCAAAAGCCAGGAAAATAATTAACCTCACTGGGTCTAATTTTCTCACCTACAAAGTGAAATTTGCCTTAGCTCTCTATTCTCTAGCGCAATAATTGCACTAGTCCCCCAAAGAAGTACACCTACACGCTGTGAAATGTGAAATACAGCTCTTAATTTTAAATATGTACACAAATATGCATAACACTAAAGACCGTTCTTGATTCAGACACTGCCATGATCCCACTAGATGACATATGGGTCCTACCTAAGAAACTCATGGTCAGTATAGGTGATTTTAAAAAGCATCTATAGAAGCAACACCTTTCAACATCCTTAGTTTCTCCAGTTTCTCCCTTTCTGCCCCCAACAAGTAACTGAGAACATGCAGTGAGAAAAGCACAGGACTAGGAGTGAGAGGATGAAGTTCACATTTTAGCTTCTTCACTTCCTGGACATTAAAGGCGTTCCAGCAGATCCCTCTGAGCCTCCCTCTGACAAATCACAGTCTTCAACTACAAGAGAGGGAACGATGAAAATTCACCTCCCACAAGGCTGTTCTGAGCATAAAATAAACTTGCCAGTGGGGAAGGTCCTCGTCACCTCAGAAGTGCTGAATGCAGGTAAGTCAATATCATCATGGTGACTGAAGTCAGTGGATATAGGCATGGCAGAAAAGACTGACAGGTGATCAGTTAGCTTCTCTGAGGTTTAGAATCTTCGTATTTCAAAGATGGAAGATAATATGTACCAAGAAGGAGATTCTAGATGATGAACATGAAGTTCCTGGTACAGGACCTGCACACAATGGACATTCAACAAACACAAGCTAGCAGTGTGCTGGTGTAGGGTCGCCCAGCTCTCTAGTGCTTTCTTTCTGTGTCCGACCAAAAATCAGGGTGCCCTGACTGCTCTGTGAGCCCAGCCAGCTGGAAGATTTCCCAGTAGGCTTGAACCAGAACTGAAGCCTCAAACAATTCTCAGGCACCAATAAAAGTATCTAGGTTGTTCATGGTGAAACCCCATCTCTACCAAAAATACAAAAATTAGCTGGGCGTGGTAGCAGGCTAACTGAGATACCCTGTAATCCCAGCCACTTGGGAGGCTGAAGCAGGGGAATCGCTTGAACCTGGGACACAGAGGTTGCAGTGAGTCAAGACCGTGCCACTGCACTCCTGCCTGGGCAACAGAGGAGTGAGACGCCTTCTCAAAAAAAAAAAAAAAAAAAAAAAAAAAACCGAAGAGGAGTATCTAGATCATTGCCCAAGACACCACTGAAAGAAACAAGCCTTGGCCCTGAGCCGAATTCCGTTAACACCCATAACACTCCATACCCTGACCACCTCGCTGTGGACATACCCAAGCGGAACCCCGACCCCTGTGCTCTTGCTATCTGTGGCAAGGACTCAGTAATTGCTTTAAACAAACCACCCCAGCGTTTAGTGCTTCTTTGTTTGGAATCACAACAGGCCCTATATCAGGATGGTTTGGGGCACTGCCTGGTAGGAATTCCACTGCCACCACTTTTGGGGTGATTCCAGCTGCAAGTCCAGCGGGACAAAACAGATGCCCCGCCATCCCTCCCACGTTCTATGATTCTCTGGGATGAAATGGCAGACACAATTTCAAAAACCATTTTAGAGCAACAAGTTTACAAATGGAATGATTCCTTGCCATGTGTGCCATGTGTGCCATGCTGCTGTGCCAGCAACAGCAGTAATTTTAAGGGTCAAGTTTTCTCAAGTGCTGAGCAGAACATTTTACTGAACAAATTACTGGACCCTAGTTATTGTTGTCAGTCACTGCATCATAAGCAACGGCTAGGCAGGCAAGCATTACCACCCACACTGAAGAAACACCAATTAGAGGCACTAAAAGAATATGGAGGGCCACCATCTCCTGAGCGCCTGCAACATGCTGGGCACTGTGGTGGACACTCCTGAACACAATCTCCAGTTTTTACAACTGCTTGTCGGGTGGGCTTCATCACACCTGCTTTATCAGGTGACTCACCTGCGGCAATCCAGGATCTGAAAGCAAAAATAAGTGTCCCTAAAGCCTGCAAGCCTTCCTCTAAATCATTCCAGTGCTTTTATGCAAAGACTGTGCCTTTTCTTCCGTCTGCATCCTCTTACGCATCTTTGACTTGGTTTCCAAATTACAGAGAAATGCTACGCTTCTGGAACGAGAGAGCACAAATAAACTGCACTATGCCTCAGACCCCATGTGTACCAGCTAAGGGGACCCCAAAGCGAAGGGAACACCAACAAATAATGAAAGAATGCTTTCTCCATCTTCACTTTGAAAAGTGATGCCTTTTCTGCCTGAACATCTGCCTCCTTCTCCAGAGCCCTCTTACCTTGAAGGAGACATGCTGCTCCATGTGCCGCAGCAGCTGTGGCTTCTGGGCCGCTGTGTAGTCACACACCGTGCACTTAAACTGCTTCCCTGGAAAGAAGCGAAGGACAAGGTGAGCGTCGCCAGGCCAGCAGCTCCCACCGTGAATGAAGTGCCAGGCATGGAGCCAGGTACACAAAGGTGTTCCTTGCCATGTGAGGATCAGAATCTCAGAAGGGAACAGCAACGAGGTGCACAGGCACAAGGCAGCACGCTCAGTCTTCAACAGCTGGGAGTGGAGAGGTGCTCCCTAGGGACGGAGAGGCACAGCCAGCTCCACCTGGGGAGGCCCCATGAGCAGTGACATTCCATCAGTCTCCTAAAGAAAGAGCAAGGGTGTGTCCAGCTACCCAGAGAGAAGGGCATCGAGGGAGAGGAGCGCACACAGATGAGACTGCAGAGGAATGGACCACAGGGTGCTCAGCAAAGTGGAGCAGCTGCATCTTCCTTCCTGGAGTGTGAGGTCTGCGGAAAGTCAAGAGCTGAGCCGGAGAGGCTGCCGGCCCAGAATGTCAAGGGCCTGGACCATCTCACAAGGACCTTAGACATAACCCTGAAAGTCTGGTGAGTCTGCAGGATGATGGTCAGCAGAGTGCAGGATCTGTGTTGCAGAACTCCGAACTCTGGTTGGAGTGCCAAAGGCATTTTTGAGAGAATGCTAGAAAGAAAACTAGCGAAACGTAAACCACTGCTCTTAAAAAGATTAAGGTTTTAGCAATATTTAAACATTCAATAATGGGGTATGTTAAAACAAGTTAATAGATATGTGAGGTACACTATATTTTGCCTCTGATTAGCATAAATAAAACCTCAACAAGCAATAATACAAACATGTGTAACCAAATGTAAATGTGGCCTACTTCGTATAGCAGTAAAGAATTCAACAAGCAGCTTCTAATGGTGTAAACCTCCTCAGGGCATGACACCCGCAGCCACTGTGGCTGGGTTCCCAGAAGTACTGGCTCCTCCTAGAGCGCTCTTGCACCTTTCCCTCTTAGACATTCCCCTCCCCTCTCTTCACTGCCAGCTCACTGGAAACCTGTTCTCACTAGGATGCCAAGCCAGTGGCGGATTTTGGCCTGTATGTTACTGGATGACTCTTAATATGACTCCATTAAGAGTTCACCCTTTGGAAATCGTCTGTTCCTTTGACTCCATAACAATACCCTCTTCTCTGGGCCTCTCTATTCATTTTGAGTATCCCTGAGGCATTCCCTCTCATCAGGGCAGATATCATTAGGCTGCTGATGTTCCACAGTGTTCCAGCCCACCCTCCTAGTCTAACTCTGCAAGCATCCTTGCATATAACTGACCCCTACAGGCTTTTGTAAACCTTTGATGCCAAAATCAGCATCTTCTACTCTAATCTCTTCTCTGAATCTGAGACTTGAGTATACAACTGCCTGCTGGACCAGCTACTTAGCTGTCCCAAATGTCCTAAGCTGGACACATCTTCTTCACCAAACAGCTTCCACCTCCAGCCTTCCCAGTTAATCACTCATCTGATCACCTACATCAGATACCCAGTAGCCTTCCTCAACATCTTTATGGCCCTAACTTACACTCACCTCATTTTTTTCAGCACCTGATTTCATCTCCTAAATATTTCTCTTGTCTGTCTATTTCTCTCTATTTCTAATACCTCCACACCGGGTTAGGTCCTGCTCATTTCTTTCTTGGACAACAGCAAAAGCCCCTAAGCTGGTTTCCTTGCCTTCATAAAACACTACCATCCATCCATCCGTCCATCCGTCCGTCCATCCATCCATCCATCATCCATCCATCATCCACAACCCACACATCTATCTACACATGCATCCAGATGCCTCACCTTCTAACCAGATGAGCTACAGCATAAACCATCCCACAGTCCAGCCATGAGAACCAACCAATGGCCCCAACTTCAGAGCCAAGTTGACGTTCCAGAGTTCAGCAGAGAAGGCCCTCCAGAATCAGAACCAACTCTCCCCAACCCACCCCGCCCCTCTCTCTGACTTCCTCTTGTGCCTGTCCCCTCTGTATTTAGGCTCATAACAGTGAACTCCTTGAGTTCTCCAAACTTTCTGCCTTGCCTTTGCAATCTCAGACCCCTGAGCCTTTGCTAACATTTTCCATGCCTGAAATGCACTGTCTTGCAGCATCTAGCCATTCTTCCTATTAATTCAGAACTCAAATTGAACACTCCGGTAACTGGGCCAAGAGGCAGCCCTCCACAGGCCCCCTACACACTGTTCACTTGCTTCAGTCTATGCTCCACCTCTACAGCCTTTACAAGGCAGGGGCTGCCTTCAGCTGCCCATGGGCAGGGACCACATCTTACTCATCTTGGTACCCCAGAGCATGAGTGCACACACAGACTGAATATATTCCATGCATTTCATTAAACTGAACTGAGCAAAAATTTTATACGTCTTATATGAACATCACTCTCAATAAGAGCAGCAAAAGGAAACAAACATTAATACCACAGTTGTATCTTTTATTCCAGGTGAATGAACCCAAAATTCTCAATTTTATTAATTCTGCAAGCCCAAAGCGTAACGAAACTTTTTCACTTGTAAGTCACACAGTTACAATTAGAGAGCAATTAGAACTTAAAAAAAAATACAGTAACATCTTCTTTTAAACATAGGGCCACACATTTCTACACAGCTCCAGTGGAATCTCAGCTAAACACAATTCTCCACTGACACATGGCTCATGTGTGTACAGCATCCTTATGCTGGGCAGCCTGGGCAAAATCGTGCTGTGTTCTTCACCACTAGAGTGGGGGAAGCAGAGCTAATGGAACCATTCTCTAAGTTGATAAATATTCTGTCATTCATTATCAAACACTTGGGTCAAAGAGTAACAGATTAAGTGCTAAAAAAGAACCCTAAAATGAATAAATAGAATTGCCTCGTTTGCAATCAAGAGTCAGCCTTTTATGGATGTACTTCCAAGACTCTGCAAGAGACAAGAAAAGAAGGCAGCAGCTAAAAGCCATCCCTTACTGAAGCATCAGAGCCCTGGCAATAAATATTACCAATGTTTTCAGCAACCATAGCCAGCACCTATCAAACAAGCCTGGGAGAGCACCTGACATAATTGTTTGCTGCCTAATTAAAATAATGGGATACAGATTCATGACTAATCATAAAAGAGTAATACTTTGAGACCGTCAGATGGTTTTCTATCAAGAGATTTCTGAGACTTACAGGCAGAGTTAACTGCAAAACCTAGTATTTACTCGAGGTGAAACTGACCTCAGAATGCTGGGAGATGCACATCGAATGGCTGCATGTGGATGTGAACCACCCAGAATATCAGGGGAAGAAAAGAATGACTACAAAGAAAAGAGGTTGACTGTTAAAAAGTAATTCCTTTTCCCCAAAATATACCTGGCTAGGTCTACCCACTGGACTACTAGGCATCATGAG